>NC_083569.1:55721314-56042981 GCF_027579695.1 Neoarius graeffei | reverse complement strand
CAGTGGTGCTTGAAAGTTTGTGAACCCTTTAGAATTTTCTATATTTCTGCATAAATATGACCTAAAACATCATCAGATTTTCACACAAGTCCGAAAAGTAGATAAAGAGAACCCAGTTAAACAAATGAGACAAAAATATTATACTTGGTCATTTATTTATTGAGGAAAATGATCCAATATTACATATCTGTGATTGGCAAAAGTATGTGAACCTTTGCTTTCAGCATCTGGTGTGACCCCTTTGATTGATTGATTGATTGATTGATTGATTTATTCCAGATAGTAAAGAAGATATAAAAACAAAAAAAAATGCAATAATCAAAACATCTCATCTCATTATCTCTAGCCGCTTTATCCTTCTACAGGGTCGCAGGCAAGCTGGAGCCTATCCCAGCTGACTACGGGCGAAAGGCAGGGTACACCCTGGACAAGTCGCCAGGTCATCACAGGGCTGACACATAGACACAGACAACCATTCACACTCACATTCACACCTACGGTCAATTTAGAGTCACCAGTTAACCTAACCTGCATGTCTTTGGACTGTGGGGGAAACCGGAGCACCCGGAGGAAACCCACGGGGACACGGGGAGAACATGCAAACTCCACACAGAAAGGCCCTCGCCGGCCCCGGGGCTCGAACCCAGGACCTTCTTGCTGTGAGGCGACAGCGCTAACCACTACACCACCGTGCCGCCCCTAATCAAAACATCGTCATAAACAAACAGAATAGCGTAGCCACAAGGCAGTAACATAATAATGTTCGGAAAGGATTAGGAAGAAGTAAATAACTTATCAAATCCTAACCCTCTATACCACCGCTAATCAAACATCAGTTTCCGCCATAATAAATTATATATACAAAAGAAAACAAAAGCAACAAACAAAAAAGAAAACATACCAACATAACAAGACATACCAACATGGTATAATATCGACCAAATCATATATACAGATACTTATGTTATGCATATATACACACATACAATACATATATACAGTACATACATATACACATACCTATAACTATACACATCCATACATACACAGACACCAATATCATTATGCATATTATGCATATATATATTATATACAATTATGCATATACAGTATATACAAATACATACATTTTATATTATATATATAATATATATCCATATGTACCCATACCCACATATATACACTTATATTATCAACAGAATGTTATTGTAATTCCTCCTCCCTATACCTCACAAAGATCTGTTCCTTATACCTTTTTTTGAACTGGTTTATAGTTGTACATTTCATGAGCTTCACATTCAAATTGTTCCATAGCTTTACTCCACAAATAGAAATACTGAACATTTTTAACGTTTCCTAGCACTGTGAATTTTAAATTTCAATTTCCCCCTAAAATTATAGCCTCCCTCTCTATCCGAGAACATTATTTAGATATTCCTTGGTACTTTATAATTCCTTACTTTGTACATTATTAAGGCAGTTTTATATTCTATAATATCCTTGAATTTTAAACGTTTTGAATTTAAGAATAATGAATTAGTATGATCTTGGTAACCAGCACTATGAATTATTCTTATAGCTCTTTTTTGAAGTATAGTTATTGCATGAAGTGAACATTTATACGTATTTCCCCACACCACTGAGCAGTAATTTAAGTACGGTAAAACCAGGGAACAGTAAAGAATGCAGAGTGAATTATAGTCCAGGACATGCTTAGCTATACTCAACACAGATATGCTTCTTGATAGTTTAATTAGTATGTGTTTTATGTGATTTCCAAGTAATTCTATAATCTATTATTACCCCAAGAAATTTATTATTAGAAACTCTTTCAATATCAACACCATCTACCTGTACATTTATTGCCTTATTTATTTTATAATTATTAAAAAACATGATTTTTGTTTTAGACAGATTTAATGATAATTTATTTAGATCAAACCAACTTTTTAACCTGCACAATTCTGAAGAGATTATGTTTTGAATCCTTTGTTGATGTTATGTTGAATCCTTTTTTAACTTTTTTTCTATAAATAAATTTCCAGTATCGTCTTCATTTTTATTATACTGTCGTTTTTATTTTTGTACTTTTCACTTTCGCTTTCCTTTTTCCGGTTTTTTTTCCGGTTTTTTCTCTTTCTTTTTTCGGAAGAATGCCGAGACCGGAAGCTTTCTTTTTCTCTCCTCCTGTGTAAAGTCCACAAGTGGAGGCCATCTGATCTGCTTTAATATCAACAGATCTTCATTTAAGGTATGTGAATCTTTTCATCATGGCACACCTTCTGCCTGTTCAGTGTGCTGAGTGCAGGATGTTTAGTCATTCTTCCTCCGTCACTAGCGATAGCTCTATTAGCTTTACTTGTGATAAGTGCAGATTAGTTAGCTCTCTGACGGAGAAGATTACAGTGCTAGAAGCGCGTGTCCAGGCTTTAGAGCAGGTTAGTGAGCGTGAGAACAGTGTAGTTTCTGTTAGGGAAAGTCTGGACGCCCTAGGTGGAGTTAGCAATCCCCCAACTCCAGCATTAGAGCCCTTACAGCGGGGCGAATGGGTGACGGCTCGGCGGCATAAGCGTAGAGCCAGAGCTACCGCTGAGGCTCGCCCACGGGAGCACCACTCCTCTCCGCGTCACGTGTCGAACAGGTTTGCTCTCCTTAGTGATGCACCCACTGAGAAACCTGAAAGAGCTCTGGTTATAGGGGACTCTATCATACGGCACGTGAAATTAGCTCAGCCTTTAGGGGCACCAGCAGCTTTAGTCAGGTGTATACCGGGAGCCAGGGCGCCGGACATAGCAGGTAATCTTAGGGTCCTAGGCAAGCACAGGTTCTCAAAGATAGTTATCCATGCAGGAGCTAATGATATACGCCTTCGTCAGTCTGAGGTTACTAAGAGTAACTTTGTAGAGGTGTTTAAATTAGCGAAGGCGATGTCCGATGCTGTAGTATGCTCTGGCCCCATCCCAATGCGGCGTGGCGATGTAGCTTACAGCAGGTTATGGTCGCTGAACTGCTGGCTGTCCAGGTGGTGCTCTGAAAACAGTGTGGGCTTTATAGATAATTGGGCTAATTTTGAGGGCACTGCTGGCCTGTTAGGGCGGGACGGTATCCATCCCACTCGGGAAGGTGCTGCTCTCATTTCCTGCAGCATAGGTCATAGTCTCAGAACAGGCCTAGTTAATTTCTGACAATCCAGAGCCAAGGCCAGGGAGCAGACGAACAGGCTAAACCGACTGTCTGCTAGCTGCACAGAGTCGTCACTCAGGGCCCACTACATCGAGACTGTGTCTGTTCCCCGAGCTCAACAAAAAGGTAGAAATTTTCAGAGAGTTTGTTCCAGTAACCTAATCAATATAAAATTAGATCAGACTGACTGTACAGCTGCTGCCAGCACCTTTGATCTAAAGGTGGGGCTATTAAATATTAGATCTCTTACATCTAAAGCGCTAATGGTTAATGAACTCATTACTGATCAGGAGTTTAATGTACTGTGTTTAACAGAAACATGGATTAAGCCAAATGAATATATAGCATTAAATGAAGCGAGTCCTCCTGGATACAGTTACTGTATATACACCAGCCTCGTCTAACTGGCAGAGGAGGAGGCGTCGCGGTTATTTATAACGATTATCTAGGTGTAACACACAAACCTGGTTATAAATTTAATACATTTGAAGTTCTTCATACTCATATAATGTATGTAGCCTCAAAAAATAAGTCTACCCAGTTAATTCCATTGCTTATTATTTACAGGCCCCCGGGGCCATATTCTGAGTTTCTTTCTGAATTTGCAGATTTTATCTCAGATTTGGTTATTTCCTTAGACAAAGCTTTAGTTGTCGGAGATTTTAATATTCACTTCGATAACCCAGAAGACCCTTTAAAAACAGCGTTTGTGTCCATCTTAGATTCAGTCGGGATTAAGCAGAATGTCATAGGACCGACCCATAATGGTGGTCACACCCTTGATCTAATACTAACATTCAGATTAAACGTAGACAACATAGTCATACTTCCACAGTCTGAAGTTATCTCAGATCATTGTCTCATCTCATTCAAAATATGTCTGAGTAATAATATATGCACCTCACCACGCTACTGTATTAAACGTACTTTCACGTCAACTACTGCACAGAGCTTTATAAATGATCTCCCAGAGCTGTCAACTTTGATTGGGTCACTGTCAGCCCCTGTAGAACTCGATCAGGCAACTGAATGCTTAGAGTCAACATTCCGCCATACTTTAGATAATGTAGCTCCTCTAAAAAGGAAAATGGTCAGAGACAAAAAATTAGCACCCTGGTACAATGATGACACTCGCACTTTAAAACAGACCACTCGAAAATTGGAACGTAAATGGCGTCAAACAAAATTGGTAGTGTTCAAATTGGCGTGGAAGGAGAGCTTCCTGAAGTATAGAAAAGCTCTTAGTGCTGCGAGATCAACATATCTCTCCTCCCTAATAGAAGATAACAAAAATAATCCTAGATTCCTATTTAATACTGTAGCAAAATTAACCAGGAATAAGTCCACTATAGACAGATGCACACCTGCAGTATGTAGTAGCAACGACTTCATGAATTTTTTTAATGACAAAATTGAGAATATCCGACAAAAAATTCAAACTACTAATTTAAGGTTAGACAATGAAAGTGACCTTGTAGTTAACAATATAACTGTATCAGATCATCAGTTAGAATGTTTTACTCCCCTAAAAGAAACTGAATTACTTTCATTAATCTCTACATCAAAAGCCTCAACTTGCGTATTAGATCCCTTACCGACACATCTATTCAAACAGATAATGCCTGGAGTAATTGAACCGCTTCTAAAAATAATAAATTCTTCTCTTATGATTGGCTATGTACCCAAATCCTTTAAACTAGCAGTTATCAAACCCCTGATTAAAAAACCTGACCTTGATCCCTGTCAGCTGTCCAATTATCGGCCAATATCAAACCTCCCCTTTATCTCCAAGATCCTTGAAAAAGCTGTGGCACAGCAGTTATGCTCATATTTACATAAGAATAACATCCATGAAATGTATCAGTCAGGATTTAGACCTCATCATAGCACAGAGACAGCACTGGTTAAAGTAGTAAACGACCTACTGTTGGCGTCTGATCAGGGCTGTGTCTCGCTGCTTGTGTTGCTTGACCTTAGTGCAGCATTTGATACCATTGATCATTCCATTCTTCTGGATAGACTAGAAAATGTTGTGGGAGTTAAGGGAATGGCCCTCTCCTGGCTCAGGTCTTATCTAACGGATCGTTATCAGTATGTTGATATAAATGGTGATATTTCTAGACGTACCGAGGTAAAGTTTGGTGTTCCACAAGGTTCTGTCTTGGGTCCACTGCTTTTTTCTCTATATATGTTACCTCTGGGCGATATTATTCGTAAACATTGTATTAGTTTCCACTGTTATGCTGATGACACACAGTTGTATGTCTCTGCAAAACCTGATGAGAGACACCAGCTTAATAAAATTGAGGAATGTGTTAAGGACATTAGACACTGGATGCTTATAAATTTCCTTCTGCTTAACTCTGACAAGACTGAAGTACTTGTGCTAGGACCACATACAGCTAGAAGTAAGTTTTCTGATTACACAGTAACTCTGGATGGCCTTTCTGTTTCTTCACGTGCAGCAGTAAAAGACCTCGGAGTGATTATTGACCCCAGTCTTTCATTCGAAACTCACATTGATAGCATCACCCGGATAGCTTTCTTTCATCTCAGAAATATTGCAAAGATAAGAAATTTAATGTCATTGCATGATGCAGAAAAACTAGTCCATGCTTTCGTTACCTCCAGGTTGGATTATTGTAATGCCTTACTGTCTGGATGTTCCAATAAGTGCATAAACAAGCTCCAGTTAGTTCAAAATGCCGCAGCAAGAGTCCTTACTAGAACTAGAAAATATGACCACATCACGCCTGTCTTATCCACACTGCATTGGCTCCCAATCAAATTTCGTATTGATTATAAAATACTACTATTGACCTTTAAAGCACTAAATGGTCTCGCACCACAGTACCTGAGTGAACTTCTGCTCCTCTATGACCCGCCACGCCTACTTAGATCAAAAGGTGCAGGCTATCTGCTGGTACCTCGTATAGTGAAGGCTACATCAGGGGGCAGAGCCTTTTCTTACAAAGCCCCACTGTTATGGAACAGCCTTCCAAGTAGTGTTCGGGAATCAGACACAGTCTCAGCATTTAAGTCTAGGCTAAAAACATATCTGTTTAGTCAAGCCTTTTGTTAATGGTGTTTGAGGTAAAGGAGTAGATCTGGAGGGTCCTCAGACATAGAGTGTTTTGGTAAACTGGGATGTATGGATGCTGTCAGTCCCCACTCGCTTGCTCACTCGAGTTTGTTGACGGTGCAGTGGCTGGCTGCTTTATGTCCCGGGGCTCCCTCATGCCTGTGTTACCTTCTGGCTCTCTCCTTTTAGTTATGCTGTCATAGTTAGTTGCCGGAGTCCCTGCTTGTACTCGGTGCAATATGTATACTGTTCCTACTTATTCAGGTGACATTGGGCATACCTAACCACCTGTGTTTTCTTTCTCTCCCCCCCCACTCCAAATCTGTCCCTCTGAGTTACATGGAGTCAACAGGAAATCTTTTGGTGGAGACGGTGGGGACCTCGACTGGCTATCGTAGCCTGCAGGGAATCGGCCGTCAGACGTTCTGTCGCATGTCCCAGACCCGGTGAAATGTAACTGAATTGTCTTGGCCAGGCCTAAGGGTCCCATCTGCATCTCATCATTGCTGAGGAGTGTGCTCCCATCACCCAATCAAGCATCCAGCCAGAGCAGGTCATGATATATATATTTTTTTACCATATTAACATGCCATTGTGTGTCATGCCTGATGTAAAGACTCTCGTCTCTGCGAGCCTACCACACAGATTTAATACTTGTCATTTTTAGG
The DNA here is from genome assembly GCF_027579695.1 of Neoarius graeffei. Taxonomy (NCBI): domain Eukaryota; kingdom Metazoa; phylum Chordata; class Actinopteri; order Siluriformes; family Ariidae; genus Neoarius; species Neoarius graeffei. The sequence continues at coordinate 56,036,048 of NC_083569.1, read as the reverse complement.
GCATATCTAACAACATGTTTTCTTTCTCTCCCCCCCCCCCCCCCCCCCCCATCTGTCCCTCTGAGTTACATGTTGATCCTGGGATTGAGATGCTGGCCTCTTCTGCCCCTCGGACCTGCTTGATCCATCCTGGTGCCTTGTGTCTGGTCGGAGTTTTATCGCCCCACTCCTGTGAAGGACGGCCCCATGAGGACAGTTGAGGGTTATACCTGTTAAAACTGTTAATATTATAGTCAGGCTGTCTATTGTTGCCCAAATTAGGATGGGTTCCCTTTTGAGTCTGGTTCCTCTCGAGGTTTCTTCCTCATGTCGTCTGAGGGAGTTTTTCCTTCCCACCGTCGCCACAGGCTTGCTCATTGGGGATAGATTAGGGATAAAATTAGCTCATGTTTTAAGTCGTTCAAATTCTGTAAAGCTGCTTTGCGACAATGTTTATTGTTAAAAGCGCTGTACAAATAAACTTGATTTGAACTTGATTTGATGTTTTCTAACTCATGTAAATTTGTTCCAGAACAAAACATATTTGTGTCATCTGCAAATAATACCGTCTATATATATATTTGATACATTTCACATATGGCGGCACGGTGGTGTAGTGGTTAGCGCTGTCGCCTCACAGCAAGAAGGTCCTGGGTTCGAGCCCTGGGGCCGGCGAGGGCCTTTCTGTGTGGAGTTTGCATGTTCTCCCCGTGTCCGCGTGGGTTTCCTCCGGGTGCTCCGGTTTCCCCCACAGTCCAAAGACATGCAGGTTAGGTTAACTGGTGACTCTAAATTGACCGTAGGTGTGAATGTGAGTGTGAATGGTTGTCTGTGTCTATGTGTCAGCCCTGTGATGACCTGGCGACTTGTCCAGGGTGTACCCCGCCTTTCGCCCATAGTCAGCTGGGATAGGCTCCAGCTTGCCTGCGACCCTGTAGAAGGATAAAGCGGCTAGAGATAATGAGATGAGATGAGACATTTCACATATCATTTATATAAAGAATGAACAGTTTAGGACCCAATACTGACCCCTGGGGGACACCACAATCAATATTCAAACGAGTTGAGACAGTCACCCAACTTCACAAATTGTGTCCTGTTGCTCAAATAACTTCTTATCCAATTTAATACAACTCCCCTTATCCCATATTGTTCCATTTTATTAATTATCATGATTAATAGTATCAAAAGCTTTTTGAAGATCAATAAATATCCCAGCGACATATTTTTTATCATCTATAGAGTTACTGATTTCTTCAATTGATTCCATTAGTGCCATCTCTGTTGATCTATTTGCTCTAAATCCATATTGACTATCACTGAGTAGTTTGTATTTTTCAATGAATTTATCTAATCTGTTATTGAATAGTTTTTCAATAATTTTGGAGAATTGAGGAAGTAAAGAAACAGGACTGTAATTTGTGAAGTTGTGTTTGTCCCCAGATTTATACAATGGAATTACTTTTGCTATTTTCATATTGCTTGGAAATGTACTGGTTTGAAATGACAAGTTACAGATGTATGTTAATGGTTTAGAAATCCCCCCAATAATAGTTTTCACTAGTTTCATATCAATATCATTACAATCTGTGGATATTTTATTACTACATTTATGAACCACATCAGTAATTTCCTTCTCATCTACTGGTGTAAGAAACATTGAACAAGAATTCCGCTTTATAATATTATCTATACAATCATCATTTGTTACCGGATCAGAGATATTTTGAGCTAATCTTGGTCCAACATTAACAGAAAAATTATTAAAACTATTAGCAACTACATCCATGTTATAATTTTCAATACCTTTGTCATTAAAGTATTTAGGGTAATGTCCAGAGCCATCTTTAATAATACTATTTAATATATTCCATATTCCTTTAATATTATTTTTGCTATTATATATTAATTTATCATAATAATCCTTCCTACATCTTATGATACTCGTTAACTTGTTTTTATATTTTTTATATTTATTTTCTGCCTCTTTGGTTCTTAATTTAATAAATTCTCTATATAGAGTGTTTTTTCTTCTTACAGGCATTTTGTAATCTCTTAGTAATCCAAGGTTGGTCATTATAGTTTTGTTTTGTACTATATTGCTTCAGTGGGCAATTTTTATCATATAATAATTTGAATATACTTAAAAAGTTATCATATGCTCTATCAATGCTATTCTCTATATAAACTGATTCCCAGTCTTGTATTAATAAATCATTATTTAATGCAAACATGGCTTCCTCAGTCCTAACTCTTCTATACTTAAGTTTATGGTCTGTCACATTTCTCTTACAATTACAGTCATAAATTGTAAAAACTGGTAGATGATCACTGATATCATTAATTAATATTCCACTTATAATGTTATTATCTATATCATTGGTAAATATATTATCTATTAAAGTAGCACTATGGTCAGTAATTCTGGTGGGTCTGGTAATTTTTGGGTGAAGACTCATACTGTACATGGTATTAATAAATTCCTCAGTCATACTGTGCTTATTAGGGTTCAACAGATCAATATTAGTATCCCAACAAATGAAGATAACTTTTTTATTCTCTACTGTGAATGTCTTTTCTACCCAGTCCTTAAACGCCTCTATACTAGTTTCTGGTGCTCTATATATACAGCTAATTAATACATTTCTACTTTTTTCAATATTAATTTCAATTGTTAAACATTCTAATAAGTTATCAATCACTGTTGTCATGCCATCTATTAGCTTATAATTCAAATTACAGTCCACATACAGTCCACTCCTCCTCCACCTTTATTTTTCCTGTTTAATTAAATTCATATCCAGTCAGTTCAAAATCCACTCTTTTATCCATGTCAATCCAGGTCTCCGATATGGCAATTATGCTGAATGGATGAGTAAACTGACTTAAGTATTTCTTGATGTGTTTGAAGTTAGCGTACATGCTTCTGCTGTTGAAGTGTATTATTGATAATTTTCCCACAGCCTTAGTGGACTGATTGTACTGTTCCTCTGTGTAATAGTGGCAATTGTCATTAATGGTTGGGTCTATGTCATTATCTATATCCAATAGTTTATGGTCAGTGAATTCATGTGGTTTCAGTTCCAGGATTTCATAATCAACAAGCATTTGCGTTAGCCGAGTAGCGTTCCGAGTAATGGATGAAAGAGTTATTTCGGTGTGTGTCATGGTTGAGTTTGGTGTAGTGTCACATCGGTATTGATTACCATACAGTCCTGATAGCAGTCACTGGTATTTGTCCAAGTCCTCAATGTTTTGTATGACCAGAACTCTCGCCTCCTCCGGTGTACCGTTCATCTCATCTCATCTCACTATCTCTAGCCGCTTTATCCTGTTCTACAGGGTCGCAGGCAAGCTGGAGCCTATCCCAGCTGACTACGGGCGAAAGGCGGGGTACACCCTGGACAAGTCACCAGGTCATCACAGGGCTGACACAGAGACAAACAACCATTCACACTCACATTCACACCTATGGTCAATTTAGAGTCACCAGTTAACCTAACCTGCATGTCTTTGGACTGTGGGGGAAACCGGAGCACCCGGAGGAAACCCACGCGGACACGGGGAGAACATGCAAACTCCACATAGAAAGGCCCTCGCCGGCCCCGGGGCTCGAACCCAGGACCTTCTTGCTGTGAGGCGACAGCGCTAATCACTACACCACCGTGCCGCCCCCCTCCGGTGTACCGTTCAGCTTAATGAATACTTTGCAGCTGGTGATCCATGTAGATTGAATTTTATTTTCTTTCTTGAGATGACTTGCTTTTCTGGTGATGTCAGCATTGCGTTTTGTCAGGTGCTCGTTGATGTAGACATTTGTACCTTTCAGTTTCCTTCCTTGTTTCAGCAATGCAGCTTTATGTTTCCGATTGATGGATCTCATGATGATGGCGGTGTTTTCCTTGTCTCTCCTGGGTAGAATGTAGCAGGCCTCGACGTTGCTGCAATCAATATCGATTCCCTTTGAGTGTAGGAATGCCGACACTTGTTGCTCCACGGAGTTGCTGCCCAGTTCGTCAGATTCTCCCTCCCTTATCACCGCTTTTGCATGTGACCGGGGTTTAATCTGAATCCCAGTGACGATGACGTCGTTCATCCTGGTGTACTGTTCCAGTTCAGCAACTCTGCTTTCCAGGTGGGTGAGATGCCAGTCCTTCTCAGCATTCTGCAGCCTGAGCGACTTCACTTCCGTCACCAGGTCCATGATGGTTTTCTGTTGTTGGTTAATAACAGAAACTTCTTCCGCCAGAAAGTCGAGTAACTTTTTAATGTCCTCGCCTTCTTCGGCTGTAAAGTTCTTTTTTGGTGGCATAATTAATCAATAAAGTCATCCAATTCGGTAAAATGTTTGGAGAGTCGTTTCCTCACCACACAATAACTGTAACTAAACATTTCTGGTAACTGTTGATCAGTCCTGCACACCGGCTTGGAGGAATTTTAGCCCATTCCTCCGTACAGAACAGCTTCAACTCTGGGATGTTGGTGGGTTTCCTCACATGAACTGCTCGCTTCAGGTCCTTCCACAACATTTCCATTGGATTAAGGTCAGGACTTTGACTTGGCCATTCCAAAACATTAACTTTATTCTTCTTTAACCATTCTTTGGTAGAACGACTTGTGTGCTTAGGGTCATTGTCTTGCTGCATGACCCATCTTCTCTTGAGATTCAGTTCATGGACAGATGTCCTGACATTTTCCTTCAGAATTCACTGGTATAATTCAGAATTCATTGTTCCATCAATGATGGCAAGCCGTCCTGGCCCAGATGCAGCAAAACAGGCTCAAACCATGATACTACCACCACCATGTTTCACAGATGGGATAAGGTTCTTATGCTGGAATGCAGTGTTTTCCTTTCTCCAAACATAACACTTCTCATTTAAACCAATAAGTTCTATTCTGGTCTCATCCATCCACAAAACATTTTTCCAATAGCCTTCTGGCTTGTCCACGCGAACTTTAGCAAACTGCAGACGAGCAGCAATGTTCTTTTTGGAAAGCAGTGGCTTTCTCCTTGCAACCCTGCCATATACACCATTGTTGTTCAGTGTTCTCCTGATGGTGGACTCATGAACATTAACATTAGCCAATGTGAGAGAGGCCTTCAGTTGCTTAGAAGTTACCCTGGGGTCCTTTGTGACCTCGCCGACTATTACGCACCTTGTTCTTGGAGTGATCTTTGTTGGTCGACCACTCCTGGGGAGGGTAACAATGGTCTTGAATTTCCTCCATTTGTACACAATCTGTCTGACTGTGGATTGGTGGAGTCCAAACTCTTTAGAGATGGTTTTGTAACCTTTTCCAGCCTGATGAGCATCAGCAACGCTTTTTCTGAGGTCCTCAGAAATCTCCTTTGTTCGTGCCATGATACACTTCCACAAACATGTGTTGTGAAGATCAGACTTTGATAGATCCCTGTTCTTTAAATAAAACAGGGTGCCCACTCACACCTGATTGTCATCCCATTGATTGAAAACACCTGACTCTAATTTCACCTTCAAATTAACTGCTAGTCCTAGAGGTTCACATACTTTTGCCACTCACAGATACGTAATATTGGATCATTTTCCTCAAGAAATAAATGACCAAGTATAATATTTTTGTCTCATTTGTTTAACTGGGCTCTCTTTATCTACTTTTAGGACTTGTGTGAAAATCTGATGATGTTTTAGGTCATATTTATGCAGAAATATAGAAAATTCTAAAGGGTTCGCAAACTTTCAAGCACCACTGTACTAAAAAAAATTATATCCATAATGAATCACACACACACACACAATCCGGGCAACGCCTGGGTAACCTGCTAGTCCAAAAATAAAACCCTTCGTGTTCGTGTAACATGACGCATGTAAACAACAACAACCCGATGGTGATATGGACATTGTTCGTGGCCCAGACACCTTTTAATCAAATCAAACATTTTCACGTAATAAGCAGAACAGCCTCCACCTTCTTGATCAGAAATTTTTGGTTACTCCCACCTCTCTTGAAAACGTCACATACCAAGTACATACATACGAACTTCAAATTTTAAAAGTCTGGACTTTGGAGAGATGATGGATACTCTTTTGGTGGAACACAGCGGAGCAAAATATTGTGACCCTCTAAATGTTGACCTGAAATTGGTGCCACTGGGGGTTGGCATTGGGTTTATGTCCCCACCAATGTTAATACCAAACCTACGCCCTTGCTCAGAGAAATGCTTGGCAGTCCGGTGTAGGACTTTGGAGTCACCAATATATCGCGTCACAGCCAGATACAGGTCCTCTTTAATCCAGAATGCTTTGACAGTGACTACATCCTCCATGTTGGGGATTTCACCCTGCAACACAAACTTCTGTGCAGCCTTGCTCCACTGGTAGATGACTGGAACTTGGGAACGACTGGCTAGAATGAGGTGAGCCTTACCATCCAGGTTCACAAACTCTGCATCAGTATCATGGAACCACTCATGCAGTGATTGAACGTTAACATAAAAATAACCTTTGACAGGAAGCCTTTCAGCTCACCAATGCATTTAATCATTTTGAAGTTTCTGAGCAAAACTGTTTTTATTCAAATCAAATTCTTAAAAAAAAAAACCCTTATCAAAAAGCATCTTAGGATCACCAAACCTCAAAATTTATAATCAGACACCACCTCCATACCAGGAAGTTGTGCTCTGTGTGAAGTTTAAAATCAACTTCTGTGAATGTCGCACAGCCAAAGCCTGGTTATAAAATCTGGATTTAGATATCAATCCCTAGAGTGTTTCTATATCCAGAAATATATCTCCAGAGTTTGCATACACTTCTGGCAGTGAGTGCATCCACATACTGTTTTTACTGGAAGCCCATTGGAAATTAAAAGAAGGCCGATGAAAAGAGCGCACTATGGTGCCAGATGATTCAACAGGTTGTTGTATTCGCAGCTACAGAGAAAAACTGTACTTTATATTCTCAAAGGACAGTATCATGAGTTTTCTACAAATAAACAAACAATGCATTAATGTGATCAAATGTTCACAATCATTAAGGTTGGTATAAGAACAATAATCTGCGAGACACTCGGCCTGTGTTCATTTGTAGCTGTTCAGACTTGAGTGTTTTATCACAAAGGGCACATATAAATATGACAGACATTTCCCTGAGAAACTGTCAAAATTAGGCTCCTGTTTGTTTGGAATGGCTTCTTCCGTGAATTATTATTGCAATAAGTTTTAAGAGACTGTAAATGGAAATTTTAAAAGGGTTCATGTCCCTGGTGTCCCAAACATTAATTATAATACATACAGAGTGCTTGTGGGGTGGCACGGTGGTGTAGTGGTTTGCGCTGTCACCTCACAGCAAGAAGGTCCGGGTTCGAGTGATGTACAGTATTTGTCACTTTTTCTAAGTTCTAATGAATAACTGATTGAAATTGTATTCTTGTGTCAGTCTTTTTTATTTTTTAAATTTATATTTGTACATATTAACACACTAAATGATCTTCAGATCATGAATATAATTTTTGTATCCAAATTTTGCATTCAGGATCACTTAGAATTCATAATTTAACATCTACATTTTCAAAATTTTCCGGGGGAGGACCCCCGGACCCCTCTCTTTTTTATACATTGCAGCAGAGGCTGCAAGTATAAGTTCAAGGTCTAATCAGTCCCTCCAGGATTCCGCGGGCCTTTTTTGTGATTGTTGCAGGCTAAAATGTCTGATGTTGCGGGGGTTTTTCCAAAAAATTGCGATGAAAGTTGCGGTGTTTTTTAGGTTTTTGTTGCAATTACATTGCGGGAGGAAGTGAAAGTTGTGAGAAATTGTTGCGATTTTCTCTTTTTGTGATTAAAATTGAGTGATATGTTAAATATTAAGTTATTACTGAAAAACTATTGATTAAAAAAACAAAGACACTGAGAAATGGTCCTATAAACAACTTTACCAATATAAAAGATTACCAGGACTACAAAAATGCAGAAAAATAGGCTTTACTCATCCAAATGCACCTGTTGGTTCAAAAGTTAAAGTGCATCGAACCTCACAGCACAACATGAAGTTACCTTAAAATATAATATAAATGCCTCAGCTTTCATGTAAGAAAAAAAAACTATTAATACTAGTACTGTGTGCAGGCAGTCTCTCCTGAAGACTAAATTAAACAATAATTATAAACTAATAAAATAAATGGCTCAGGCTTCATAGAAGAAAAAAAACAATTTGAACAGAATCTCTCAGTATGATGCTGAAGCTGCCTAAACAATGGAAAATAAAATACCATTTTGGCAAAAATGTTGGCATCCATTAATTTCTTGCATTAGGTAAAAAATAATGTAAAGTGCACACAGTCCTTCACTGTAAACATAACACACTTTCAGTAACAGTAGTTTGTCGACGTCACCTCAAGACGACGCCAACGATTGGTCAAATTTGCGGGAAACACCGCACTGAATTCGTGGGGATTGAATTTGCGTTGAAGTTGCAAATCGCAACATCGCGAAATCCTGGAGGGTCTGTCAAATGAAAATACAAAACGAAATAAAAAAACAACAGTACAGTGTAAAACATTGCACAAATGCGATTTATAGGTGACCTAAAACATAATACTTTATCAGGGAATTGTTTGACTAAAACAATTCAGTGTAAATATGACTTTTAATAACTTTTCTCTAGAACCCACATTATCCCAACCTACCTGAAGCAGGGTAAAGCTCTTCCTGCTGCAAAACACCCACAATGCAAAACTGTACAGAAAGGCTACAAAATAAAAGTCTTGACCCATTTATGCAGGATTTAATGCAAAATACAAATAACTATTTATTAACTCTGTTACACATAGATTCGCAAAATCTTTGGCGCCTGGCTTCTCCACCTCTATGCACAGATCTTATCCCGGTGCGCTGGACTCCTTGCTCCCCCCTCAAAACCACACGCACTGGCAGAGTATACGCTGTCGCCTCACAGCAAGAAGGTCCAGGTTCGAGCCCTGTGGCCGGCAAGGGCCTTTCTGTGTGGAGTTTGCATGTTCTCCCCGTGTCCGCGTGGGTTTCCTCTGGGTGCTCCAGTTTCCCCCACAGTCCAAAGACATGCAGGTTAGGTTAATTGGTGGCTCTAAATTGACCGTAGGTGTGAATGTGAGTGTGAATGGTTGTCTGTGTCTATGTGTCAGCCCTGCGATGACCTGGCGACTTGTCCAGGGTGTACCCCACCTTTCGCCCGTAGTCAGCTGGGATAGGCTCCAGCTTGCCTGCGACCCTGTAGAACAGGATAAAGCGGCTAGAGATGATGAGATGAGACACATAGATTCGCGAAATCTTTGGCGCCTGGCTCCTCCACCTCTACGCACGGATCTTATCCCGGTGCACTGGACTCCTTGCTGCCCCCTCAAAACCACACGCAGTGGCAGAGTAAATGCAGCAAATCTTCATTCACTACCAGCCCATATGAACTTAACATTATCCTCGACACCAACGGCTCAGCCATCACTGATCAGCGTCGCCCTAATAAATGTCCGATCCCTGACAAATAAGACTTTTATTTTAAATGACATCATAACATCTTGTCAACTGGATTTTTTTTTTGTTTGTAACCGAGACTTGGCTTACTGTTGGTGATCACCTTTCACTCAGCGAACTCTGTCCCCCTCATTTTTGTTTTTTAAGCTCACCAAGGTTTTCTGGTCGTGGAGGCGGTTTAGTCACCGTTTTCAATAACTCATTTAAATGCAGATTTCTTCCCACCAGTGCTTATTCCACTTTTGAGGTGCAACTCTTAGCGATTAATGGCCCTGCCCCTGTCCTATGTGCTCTGATGTGCAGGCCTCCCAAAGCCTCCAGCACTTTCATTCAAGAGTTTTCTGACCTTTTGTCTGTCATCGCCTCTCGTTCTGATAAGCTGTTAATTTTAGGTGACTTTAATGTTCATGTGTGTTGTCCAAATAAGCCCATGGTGAGCGAATTTTTAAACCTGGTTGACTCTTTTAATTTAACCCAATTAGTATCTGGCCCTACACATCAGAAAAGCCACACACTTCATTTTGTCCTGTCATCTGGTTTTCCTGTCTCACACTTCATCACTTCTGACATCGCTGTGTCAGATCATTTCTTGATACAGTTTAAATCTCTCTGGTCCTCCTCCTATCCCTCCTCCACCATCATCCCTTGCTCCTTTGCCTGATCTATAAACTTAGCCACTCCACAGCTTTTCTCCAATTTGTTTTCTGACTGCCACCTACCCCGAATCACTGAAGCCCTAGCCACCTGCAGCAACACCTCTGAGCTTGTCAATCTTTTTAACTCTACTTGCGCCAACATTTCAAATGATGTGGCCCTTCTCAAGTCTTGGAAAATTAGGTCCAACACTCCACCCTGGTTTAATGATTTCACCTGCACTGCACGACATGCCTGTAGACGGGCTGAACGTAAATGGAAAAAAGACAAACTACAAGTATCATATGAAATCTTGCAAGACCACCTAAAACGCTACCAACTCTCTGTACAGATGGCACGAAAGGACTATTTTAGCAACCTCATAAACAAAGACGCAAATAGACCCAGAGTGCTGTTCTAGACAATCAACTCTCTTTTAAACCCAGCTGCTCCAGTTATCTCTGCTTCCAATAATGAAACGTGAGGAATTTTTAAAATTCTTTACTGAAAAAATTGGCACTATAAGGGCAAACATCCCACAGTCACAGTCTGATTTCACAGATAGCCCCCATCCTGTTAATGTTCTCCAGCATTTTACACCAGTGACATCCTCCCAACTGTCTGAGGTGATCTCACAGATGAAGCCCACTGTCTGTCCCTCAGACATCATTCCTTCGCGTCTTTTTAAAGATGTTTCCCCTTCCATTTGGCCCCTGATTTTAGCCATAGTTAACAGCTCACTAAATAATGGTGGTGTCCCTTCTTGTTTTAAACATGCCACTGTACAACCACTTTAAAAAAAGCCAAGCTTAGATCCTTGTATCCTAAAGAATTACCGGCCCATATCCAAGCTACCTTTTTTTGTCTAAGATCTTGGAAAAGGTGGTTGCTTCTCAGCTTTTATCCTATTTGAACACGTTTGATATCTTTGACAAATTTCAATCTGGTTTTAGAGCTCTACGCAGCACCAAGTCTGCCTTGCTGAAGGTACTCAATGATATCTTGCTGTGTACTGACTCTGGGTCCAGTGCTGTTTTAGTCTTACTTGACCTTAGTGCCGCTTTTGATACAATTGATCATGATATCCTTTTAACTCACCTGAAGAACTGTGTTGGTCTACAGGGCTCAGTTTTAAATTGGTTTACCTCATACCTGAAGGATCAAACTTTTTCTGTTCATTTGGGAAACTGCACATCATCCTCCACCCCCATCAAATGTGGTGCCCCCCAAGGTTCAATTCTAGGCCCTCTTCTCTTCTCACTGTACATGCTACCACTTGGCTCAATTCTACAAAATCACAACATTCAATACCATTGCTATGCAGATGACACACAGTTGTACCTGCCTGTGACAACAGACAACACCTCACTAACCAATCTGTTCAACTGCCTGGATGATATTAAAATCTGGATGGCTACTAATTTTCTTCAATTAAACGACAATAAAACTGAAGTGATGGTATTTGGATCCCCCTGTTCTGTAGCCAGCCTGACAATTGCACTTGGCCCCCTATCGGCGAATGTTCACAGTACAGTGAGAAATCTTGGCATTTCAATGGACAGTTCACTGAGTTTTAACAGTCAAGTCAGCAGTGTGGTGAAGGGAAGCTTTTATCAGCTCCGAACCATAGCCAAACTAAAGCCACTTTTATCTTCTACTGATCTTGAAACTCTCATTCATGCTTTTATTTTATCCTGTTTGGACTATTGCAACTCTTTGTACACAGTTTTAACCCAGTCTAACATCAATAGGCTACAAATGGTCCAAAATGCAGCAGCTAGGCTTTTAACTGGTACTAAAAAGAGAGAACATATCTCACCTGTCTTGGCTCATCTCCACTGGCTACCAATTAAATATAGAATCGACTTTAAAATTTTACTTTTTGTTTTTAAAAGTTCTCAACGGTCTTGCTCTATCTTCTATAACAGAGCTTTTAACCCCCTACTCTCCCTCAAGGTCACTCAGGTCATCCTCCCAGCAACTCCTCACAGTCCCCCACTCACACCTCAAAAGCAGAGGTGACCGGGCCTTTTCTGTTTTTGCCCCAAAGCTTTGGAATAGTCTCCTACCCCACATCAAATCCTGCCCAACCATTGCCAGTTTGAAATCTAATTTAAAAACTGATCTTTTTACCCTTGCTTTTAGTTCAGTCTGACAGTTTTTCTTTTCTTTTTTATCCTGTTCTTATCTTAATCTTATTGTTTCTATTTATTTACTTATTTTAATTTGTGTATTTATTGATCATCTTTATCCTTGACTCTTAATATCTTTTTTTAACTTGTTTTATATTCCTTGCTCTTCTTATGTGTCCTGCCCTGATTTCTAAATGTCTTTTTACTGCCTTTATCTGTGAAGCACTTTGGGTCAACTGATGTTGTTTTTAAATGTTATATTAATAAACTGACTTGACTTCTGTTGCTTGCCAGCTGACAGCACTTTCAGGGTTTTTTTTTTTTTTTTTACACTGACCCCTGTATTACTGACACTGTCCAATGTGCTCGGGGACAGTAGGGGCTCTGGGTGTGCCTCCCCCATGGATGTTTCGGCCCTTAAATCATCCTCAGTGCTTGGAAAATCCCGCCCAAAAAAACTTCAGCCCAGACTGCGCCATTGTTCAGTTCACGTAGAGATGATTACATCACCACACCAGGCCGATTAAGACACACTGCAATTGGTCAAAAGCTTGGCACTCATGTGGCGATTATGTGTAGTCGATTTTTATTGGTCACAAGCACGCGCTCATGGTTTACAGTCTGGCTTCCTGCCGTCTCTTCACTGGGGTTGGATTTCAGCAAACAGAGGGATTTCTATAAAAGATGACTTATGATAAATATGACAGATACATTAGTCACTGTGATGACTGCTCGTAATTTTCTCTTCATCACTGATGGATTATGTCAAGGATGAGCGTGAGGAGCACCAGCGGGAACCCTGTGTATGGAAAATCTTTCACCTATAAGGACCTGGTGTTTAGCATATAGTTTGTATGTTGTCCATGGTGAATTTGAAACTACATTAAAGCACTGTCTTTTCAAATATCTCCATTCAGCTGAAGCTATGAAGGACAAAAAAAAAAAGACCTATGCAGGTCTGAGCTCAGCCTTTTTCTGATTGAGAGATAGAAGCTACAGTACATAAATAAAAAAAAAATAGCCCACTCAGAAATACATTGACACCAGGATTCAAACCTACTCCTTTCTTGGACAGCACTCTAGATCACTAAGCCACAGAGAATTACACTGAACTGAGATTATGTAACATGGCATTTACATGGTGAGTACATACAGTAGTGGTGCCACACTACAACTGTGGAATCACTACCTGAGAGTGACCAATTACATCATTAAACATATACATACAGACAGGTTCCTCTAAAGGGAATAAAAAAATCAGGAGATACGGTACTTTTCTTGGGGCAAATTTGATCAGATACGATAGTTTAACACATAAGCGATGTGAGGAGTAAGATGGCAGCCAGATGGCTTCACTCGTCTCTACAGCAGGGAATAGGCTACGAGTTCTCCAGATTTTTATGGAGAGCTCAGTGGTATGTTTATATTGGTGACACTTAACTTCCGGTACCTGGCTATGAATGAATTTCCGTCACATCCTGTGCACCATATTAGTTGCCCATGTGCAATGAAACTTGATGTGCTTTTGGACTTTTAAGCTTATAGCTAATGAGGCGGCTGTACTTGTGTGCAGTATTATAATTAGGGCTTGTACTATCGATATCAATCATGTTCAAATGTACCAATACCCTTAAATTGGTTTAAACCACAATGTGGCATTTCTGTATGCACAGTATTGAGTGCTTTAGTTTTTTATGAAAAGGTTTTACTGATACAAATGAAACAAACTAGCCTTCTCTGATCCATGTAAACATATTTTTTCAAAGGCAGGGGAGATTGAGCAGACTGAGCCCCAAGACTGTCAAACAAATACTTCAATAAAAATCTTTAAACTCCTCGGGGTCCTATACTGTCACACAAGCATGTTTATTCATCAGTCACATCAGCAAAATATATTCTATTTTGACATATTCTGTTAACAGTAACAATGAGTGCTCTGAGAGCACAATATCCCCCGCTAGCAACTATGCCATAACTCTGGTAAAATGTGACTGAATTGAACGAAACTGCAATGTGTGTGTATTTTATATATATATATATATATATATATATATATATATATATATATATATAAAAACACATACACACACACAACCCTGATTCCAAAAAAGTTGGGACAAAGTACAAATTGTAAATAAAAACAGAATGCAATGATGTGGAAGTTTCAAAATTCCATATTTTATTCAGAATAGAACATAGATGACATATCAAATGTTTAAACTGAGAAAATGTATCATTTAAAGAGAAAAATTAGGTGATTTTAAATTTCATGACAACAACACATCTCAAAAAAGTTGGGACAAGGCCATGTTTACCACTGTGAGACATCCCCTTTTCTCTTTACAACAGTCTGTAAACGTCTGGGGACTGAGGAGACAAGTTGCTCAAGTTTAGGGATAGGAATGTTAACCCATTCTTGTCTAATGTAGGATTCTAGTTGCTCAACTGTCTTGGGTCTTTTTTGTCGTATCTTCCGTTTTATGATGCGCCAAATGTTTTCTATGGGTGAAAGGTCTGGACTGCAGGCTGGCCAGTTCAGTACCCGGACCCTTCTTCTACGTAGCCATGATGCTGTAATTGATGCAGTATGTGGTTTGGCATTGTCATGTTGGAAAACATAAGGTCTTCCCTGAAAGAGACGTCGTCTGGATGGGAGCATATGTTGCTCTAGAACCTGGATATACCTTTCAGCACTGATGGTGTCTTTCCAGATGTGTAAGCTACCCATGCCACACGCACTAATGCAACCCCATACCATCAGAGATGCAGGCTTCTGAACTGAGCGCTGATAACAACTTGGGTCGTCCTTCTCCTCTTTAGTCCGAATGACACGGCGTCCCTGATTTCCATAAAGAACTTGAAATTTTGATTCGTCTGACCACAGAACAGTTTTCCACTTTGCCACAGTCCATTTTAAATGAGCCTTGACCCAGAGAAGACGTCTGCGCTTCTGGATCATGTTTAGATACGGCTTCTTCTTTGAACTATAGAGTTTTAGCTGGCAACGGCGGATGGCACGGTGAATTGTGTTCACAGATGATGTTCTCTGGAAATATTCCTGAGCCCATTTTGTGATTTCCAATACAGAAACATGCCTGTATGTGATGCAGTGCCGTCTAAGGGCCCAAAGATCACGGGCGCCCAGTATGGTTTTCCGGCCTTGACCCTTACGCACAGAGATTCTTCCAGATTCTCTGAATCTGATATTATGCACTGTAGATCTCATCTCATCTCATTATCTCTAGCTGCTTTATCCTGTTCTACAGGGTCGCAGGCAAGCTGGAGCCTATCCCAGCTGACTACGGGCGAAAGGCGGGGTACACCCTGGACAAGTCGCCAGGTCATCACAGGGCTGACACATAGACACAGACAACCATTCACACTCACATTCACACCTACGGTCAATTTAGAGTCACCAGTTAACCTAACCTGCATGTCTTTGGACTGTGGGGGAAACCGGAGCACCCGGAGGAAACCCACATGGACACGAGGAGAACATGCAAACTCCGCACAGAAAGGCCCTCGCCGGCCACGGGGCTCGAACCCGGACCTTCTTGCTGTGAGGCGACAGCGCTAACCACTACACCACCGTGCCGCCCAAGCAATATCAGTGTATGGGAAAGATATTCTCAAACCATATACTCTTGAATTGTTCCAATGTTGGAAAGTTGGATAAAACAACATTAGCAAGACATTCTTGCATGTCTGTCTCTTAATTCTGAGTGTAGCAACTGTAGTTTTAAGATTAAATGTTTAATGAAAATGCAATGTTCAACATTCATTTTGCAATGACTTCCAGCCACCAACACACAGCTCATCCAGAAAGTAGTAAGAGATACGAGGGTAAGTCAAAAAGTTCGAAGACAGATGGTACAGTATAATTTCAAAAGGTGTGAAAGACATCCCCCAGAATTCTACAAAGAAGGAATTCTCCGATGGAAACACCACTTGCAGAAGTGTTTATACTTAAATGGAGGATATGTAGAGAAATAACTGTTATTTTCATAAATAAAATATTTTTTTCAATTTGTCTTAGAACTTTTTGACTTACCCTCGTATAAGAAGGCGCTGCTACTCACAAAGGTCAGTTAAGCTCCGAATGTTGAAGGAAGCTGGTGTCTCCCCTCCCTCCTCAGGCTACCTCACAATGAAGACAATGAGGACAACATCCCCTGATCATTGAGAGCTCTCCTGGTCTTGCTCTCAAGCTTCAGCCCAATTCTGGCAAGCACTGGAGACCCGATCCACTCACCTCTCAGCCTGCCTGTGACCCACTGCCTGGCTGGCTCCTTCACTTTACCCCAGCATGACTGAGCACCAGATTCCAGCTGCCATTCCTTCACTGCCACTCCTGAACCTCCTCTCGCACTTCCTTTTCCCCCTGCTCTCCTCCAAACTCTAAATAAAAGCACCAAGTTTTCCACTACTCCAGGATCTGTGTCTGTCCACTGTAGCAGTGAGTTTACTACACTGGTGGAGAATGCTGGCATGAGCATGACACCCTCACCCACCTACCACATAGAGCGTCTTTTCTAGCACCTCCTCGAGGCCAGCATTCGGCAGCAGCAGGTGACCCAGTTGCTGGCCCATGTTCTGCAGGCTGCCACATCACCAAGCCAAGGCAAACCTACTCTCCCACCAGCATCCAGGTCAACACCAAGAAGCCCTCTGTCTGCTACCTGAGCTCACCCATGCCAATAACGTTAATGCTTGCATCTATATCTTCGAGCAGAGCACCATCAGGGAGGGCTGGATGGAAGAGGAGGGGGCTCAGACCCTGGCTCACCTCCTGACTAGCCTTCAGTCCTCATGTGCAGCAATGAGCCTTCAACACCCATGACCCTGTCACCAATTCACTGGCTGTCCTTCCTTGGATCGCTTTTGATAGGTACTTACTACTGCATACTGAACACCCCAGGACCTGCTGGGTTGGAGATGCTCTGACCTAGCTGTCTAGACACCACAACCTGGCCCTTGTCAAAGTCGCTCAGATTTATGCTTGCATATTTTTCCTGCTTCCAGCACAACTTTAAGAATTGACTTCACTTACAGCCTAATGTATCCCATCCCTTGACAGCTGCCATTGTAATAAGATCATGAAATGTTATTCACTTCACCTGCCAGTGTTTTTTTGTCTGTCGGTAATCAGTGTATATATTACATATTCAACCTGCACTTTGTTACTCTGCACAATGCTATTATTTGCAGTTCTTTTAAACTGTATTTTATTGCTGAGTACATGCACTGTGCAATATCAAAGTTTTAGTTATCACAGTGAAAAGTTGAAAAAAAAAACCTTTAAATTACTTAAATACTACTAATAAATACACAAACCAACTGAACATTTACATAACGAAAGTTTAATTTTCTTTGGGTAAAATTCATATCTAAAACCTCGAAACAGGAAATCTTGTTTATAAAATATTAACATAAAAATCAGCTTTGACAGGAAGCCTTTCAGCTCACCAATGCATTTAATCATTTTGAAGTTGATGAGCAAAACTGTTTTTATTCAAATAAAATTATAAAAACCTTATCAAAAAGTCACATTTTACAAACTATTTTTACATTCACTCTAATTTTCAGTTTAGCCATCCATGACATTGTTTCATAAGGTCATCAGTATGACACAGGATAAATCTATTCATGCTTTTTTAACATGCCCTGTTTGACGTATCATCATTTCCCCTTAAGAGAATCCTCAATGCCTTTTACATCCCAAGTGAAGTTGTTAAATGACCTCTGCAGGGTAAGGAATCTCGTCAATGCTGGTTTAGGCTTCAGGACCAGATTTCCTCAGAAATTAGTGCAATGTCACCCAATTTCATTGAGTAAATAAAAAAGTGAATTCACTTATGTGAATTATGCCCACTTATGTGCTATGGGTCTGAAGCACTTCGGAGTTCATGAAGGCATTTTAAAAGGGGTACTGAAAAAAGAGCTATAGTTTACTATCACTATGGGAAAAAGCAGAGAATACAGGATATTTAATCAAGAAACAGGTAATATTTCTCTACGGATTAAGGTTAGAAAAGTGCAGAAGCTGACAGCATCTTAGGATCACCAAACCTCAAAATTTATAATCAGACACCACCTCAATACCAGGAAGTTTTGCTCTGTGTGAAGTTTAAAATCAACTTCTGTGAATGTCACATTGCCAAAAGTCCGGTTATAAAATCTGGATTTAGATATCCATCTCTAGAGTGTTTCTATATCCAGAAATATATCTCCAGAGTTTGCATACACTTCTGGCAGGGAGTGCATCCACACATACTGTTTTCACTGGAAGCCCGTTAGAAATTAAAAGAAGGCCGATTAAAAGAGCACACTATGGTGCAGGATGATTAAACAGGTTGTTGTCTTCACAGCTACAGGGAAAAGCTGTACTTTATATTCTTCAAGGGGGTGTCTTTGAAGCCAGACAGTTGTGTAATATATTTGGACTAATCTTACACTGTTAATATATCCATAACAGCTAAAGATGACTGAGGCCAACTTCCACACATCTGCACCTCTTTATTGCAACTCTCAGACTGGCACACACAGGCAACATCCAGGCATTACTGCATAACTAAATCACCACTAGATGGCTCTGTTTAACTACCAATAAAACAGAAGGGTCTCACTAAGCAGTTATAATATCAATATATTACACTCCTCCCCCTTAAACTATGAAGTCCCCACTAATAATAATAACTCATACTTTACAAAAAAAAAAAAAATTTGTGCCGGCAATTTATTTTCAGAGATTTAACAAAATCATTACTGCCAACACAATCCATTAGACCCATTTTTGCCCCATTTCCATTTTAGTCCCAGGAACTCTTTTTTTTTCATAATTTTTTATGAACAGGAACTCTTTTTTGTTTTCAGGAACAATGTTTCTCAGGAACTGACTGATCACAAGGTGAGTCATTTAGGAGGCGCCCTCTCTCTCAGAGGGTACCTGCGCCCAAACACCTCAGGGGAGGTGGTTGCTCGGTTGTCAGGTGTCACTGCCTTGTCACAGGCCACTGAGCCTGATAAAGATGTTGCGAGCGTCTCCTTAGCCTGCATCCGAGGCAACGGTGTAGCTTCAGGTGAGTACGGGCTACCACCTACTGCTCCAGGTGTGCCTCCCCCCCCCAAGTCCACATGAACCACTGCAGGGTAGTTGCTGGTAACGTTCATCTGCTCATCCTGGAACTCAAATGTCTCCAGACTGGACAGCCAGTTGTACAGCAATGGTCAATGCGGACTGAGCGTCGGTTCACCCTGTTCCACACCAGGTAGGTGACTGGTCCGAGTCTCTTTTCCACTGTTCCTTTCGTCCACCTCTCCTTTCCTCCGCGGAAATTCTGGATCAGAACTGAGTCACCCTCAGACAGATGTCTCAGCTTGGAGGCGGTTCGATCATGGTAGTCTTTCTGTTTTTGTTGTTTGGCTTCCACCACTCAAGCGAGATCTGGTTTCAGTAGGCTGAACCTGGTCCTGATCTGACGTTTTAAGAACAGCTCAGCTGGTGCGCAACCTGTAACACTGTGTGGTGTACTCCTATAGGACATCGGGAAGTTGGCTAGCCTGTGCTGCATTGTTATAGTGACGTTTTGTTTCTTCTCGTCGAGCACTTGTTTCAGCAGTGACGCTTTCACTGTCTGGACTGCTCGCTCTGCGGCTCCATTCGAAGCGGGATGGTAGGCTGGTACCAAGGTCTGCTTTATGCCGTTGCTTTGCAGGAATGTCTTGTACTCCTGCGAGGTAAATTGCGGACCATTGTCAGAAACAATCTCCTCGGGGAGACTGTAGGAGGAAAAAATGTTCCACAGCACCTCAATTGTTTTTGCGGCTGTGGTTGTTGCCATGTGGATTACCTCAAGCCATTTCAAATGACTGCCCACTAACACTAGGTGGTGTTGATCCTTCTCTGCAAAGTCAATATGTAGCCTCTGCCACACCCTAGTAGGCCACTGCCAGCAGTGTAGTGGTGCTGCCGCTGGTAGTTTCCTCACACTCTGACAAGCATCACATTGCTGGACTGCACATTCTATATCACTGTCTAACTGGGGCCGACACAAGTGGCTCCTGGCCAAGCTCTTCATCTTGCACCCTCCAGGGTGCCCTTGGTGTAGGTCGTGCAGTAGTCGGTCTCGGTGTGCTGATAACTCGAATTCCCCACAGAATGCATCCTTGTTCCACAGACAGTTCATTCCTTCGGGTGAAGTATGGTTTCAGTGTGTCCTCCTTGATATAACTCGGCCATCCAGAACGAGTCAGCTCCAGTACCTTGCATAGGACTGGGTTCTTTAGAGTGCTCTGTGCAATCTCTGTAGCCTGCACGGGAAGCTCATCTACTAATGAGAAATAAAAGATACTGTTCTCCTCCGCTGTATTATCCTTTCCCTCCGCTGGCAGTCTAGATAATGCATCTGCGTTTGCATTTTCCGCTGACGTTCTGTACTCTATACTGTAGTCATAAGCCATCAGTCTCAGCACCCATCGCTGCATATGCAAAGCGGCCAGTGTGGGGATTTCAGACTTTGGTCCTAAGATGGCAAGGAGAGGTTTGTGGTCAGTTATTAAACTGAACTTGCGGCCATACAGATATTTATGACATTTGGTCATGCCAAATACTATGGCCAAAGCCTCCTTCTCTATCTGACTATATTTACTTTCCACCTTTGTCATTGTGCGCGACGCAAAAGCGACTGGCTTCTCATCCCCATTTTCCATTACGTGTGACATGACCGCACCTATCCCATAAGGGGATGTGTCACAAGCTAATCTCAGGGGTTTCTTGGTGTCATAGTGAACTACTACTGAGCTCTTCACTAGCTGTTCTTTTGCATTTTTGAATGCTGCTGCGCACTCTGGTGTCCATTTCCAGTCAACTTCTTTCTTTAGAAGTTGGTGCAGCGGCTGCAGTATGATCGACAGGTCTTTCATGAACCGGCCATAATAGTTTAAGAGTCCTAAAAATGACCATAGCTCTGTGACGTTTGTGGGCTGGGGTGCATTTCCTATGGCAGCAACCTTTGTCTCAGTGGGGTGAAGTCCCTCTCTATCTATCAGATGCCCCAGGTATTCTACTTTCTCCTGCATGAAAGTACATTTTGCCCTTTTTACTCTCACCCCGTAACTCTCCAGCCGGCTCAGTACCTCCTCTAGGTTCCTCAGGTGCTCCTCTCTTGTTCTGCCTGTGACCAGTATGTCATCTAGGAAGCAGGTCACATGCTCTAAAGCTTGTAGGATCTGATCCATCACATTCTGGAACATTGAAGGCGCACAGGACACCCCATATGAAAGTATGATAGACATACAGTCCTTTATGCGTATTTATTGTCAAATACTTCTCTGAGTCCTTCTCTAACTCAAGCTGTTGGTAGGCATGTGACAAGTCTAATTTGCTAAAGAGAGTGCCTGCAGCCAGTGTGGCAAAGAGATCTTAGGCATTCGGTAGTGGATAGTTCTCCTCCTCCACACTCTGATTTACCGTGACTTTGTAGTCTCCACAGATAAGAATTGACTTGTCTGATTTGGGTACAACTACTATCGGGGCAGCCCACTGACTATGTTCTATCTTTGAGATAATACCCGCTTTTTCTAACCTGTCTAACTCTTTCTCGACTGCATCTTTTAGTGCATATGGCACTGGTCTTGCCTTCCTGAAGACTGGTTTGGTCTCTGGTTTTACTGTGATGCTGGCCTTAAACTCACGAATAGTGCCAGTCTCCTCAGAAAACACTGCTTTGTGTCTCTGCAACACTGCCTCCACATTTGCATTATTACTGCCCCCTGCTGGTATAACTGAGAATATGTTTGCCCAGTCTAGTTTGAAGTTTGTGAGCCAGTTACGGCCAAGGAGGGCTGGTTTGTCACCTTTCACTATCACAAGGGGTAAATCACCACTCTCGTTTCCATATTTCACATTGACAGTCACTTGTCCCATCAAGGGAATGTTCTCACCGGAAAAGGTTGACAGCCGCACTTTACTTTCCTTCAGAGGCAGATGAGAGAGATGTTTCTTATACGCCATCTCAGAAACAAGTGTTAGGGCAGCTCCTGTGTCAAGTTGCATAGCTACCGGGGTTCCTTCTAACTTGACATTTACTCTAATGTCCTTTTTCCCCATTACCAACTGTATTAGTGGTGTACACTGTATTCATGGAATACGACCCGAACAGTTCATCATCATTTCCATTTCCTGCTGTGTCATTTGGATTGCTGTTTTCAGCAACATACTGTGTGTGTCCATGACTATTTTTAGTTTTACACATCCTTGCTATATGTCCTACCTTTGAACACTTGTGGCATGTCTCTGTTATATACCTGCATACTTGCGCTGCATGATTGCTACTGCCACAACGGTAACAGGGCTGGTGCGTTTTTGTTCTCTGTGGTCTGGAACTGTCACTTGTGACCTTATCTTTCCACTCTCTGGTGTCTGGTTTGTTTCTCCACGCACCCTTACTTGCTCTCTCCTTGTCTATCTTATTCACCGTGACAGGTCCTTTCATTTTGCTGGTGAACTCCATCGTATTCTTCGATGCCATTTCCATCGATAAAGACAGACAGTTCACATGCTTTTGCAAACGTCAAATTTTGTTCCATAAGCAACTTTCTCTGAATAGCCTCCACTGTCAAACCACTAACAAATCTGTCCCTCAGTGCTTCGTCCAAATGCAGACCAAATTCACAATGTGTGGCCAGGTGCTTTAACGCCACCACATAATCCGACACGGACTCATTTTCCTGCTGGTTACTTTTTTGAAATTTAAACATTTCAGCGATAACTAGTGGCTTGGGCTTATAATGGGATGTTAGTTTCCCACTCAGCACTTCATATGAGAGGCTACTTGGTTTATCTGGTATGCAGAGTTTTTTTTTTTTTAAAAACAGTCCATAGGCTTCTGCGCCTATTACAGACAGGAAAACGTTGGCCTGTTTACCTTCCTCCACTTCACTGATGATCATCCATTACTCAAACCTCTCAAGGTATGACTCGAAGTCTTCTTGACCTTCCTTGTACTTGCCAATGTTTCCGATGAAAAATGCTATGCTGCACCGCGCTCCACAGTCCACGTTAGCTCGGCTCGTCTTGCTAGCCGCTAGCTATCTTGTAGCATCCCGTTACTTCATGTTAGAACTTTAATATACTAGCTCTGCAACTGGAATTCCCTTCCACTTAAAAGGGATCCCATCCTCGTCGCCACTGTAATATATTTGGACTAATCGTACACTGTTAATATATCCATAACAGCTAAAGATGACTGAGGCCAACTTCCACACGTCTGCACCTCTTTATTGCAACTCTAGATGCCCCTTTTCCACCAAAGCAGTTCCAGGGCTGATTCGGGGCCAGTGCTTAGTTTGGAACCGGGTTTTCTGTTTCCACTGACAAAGAACTGGCTCTGGGGCCAGAAAAAAAGGGTTCCAGGCTAGCACCAACTCTTTGCTGGGCCAGAGGGAAAAAAATCGCTCACGTCAGTAGTGGTGGTGGAGTATTAAGACCGACAACAATAGCAAGACCGCGAAAGGTCGCCATTTTTAAGCGACGAGAAACAGCAGCTGTACAAACGCGAAGTCATCCATTATTGTTGTTGCTGCTTCTCTTCTCCGTGTTGTTGTTACTTCGATGTTCATGCCAAGGTTTATGCAAACGCAGTGACGTAACTGACGTATACAGCGACGTAACTGACGTATACAGTAACGTAATGACGTGGCTCCCCTTAGCACTCCGAGCTATGGAAAAGCAAACTGGATCTCAGCTGGCTCGCAAGTTGAACAAGTTGTGAACCAGCACCAGCACTGGCCCCGAACCAGCCCTGAAACTGATTTGGTGGAAAAGGGGTAAGACTGACACACACAGGCAACATCCAGGCATTACTGCATAATATCAACATATTACAAGTTGCCTCCTATATACTCCTATATGAGTATACACTGTCCAGTTTTGTCCTGTTAAAGCTCTGGTACTGAGCGAAGCCATTTTCTCAGACGTGGTCTGGTGTGCCATCCTCTCTTTTTGGCAAACTTGAAAGCATTTCCAAAAAGGTCAGGGAATGACGTCATCAGATTTAACTTCTCGGCATCTTCAGGACTATTCAGACAGAACAAAATTGGCTTTAACACAACACAAACAAAATCATATGAGAACTGTATATTTTCTATACAACTCACTAATGCTCATGCAGATTCCGGATGAAGCGCAGCAGGCCGAGTGTGTTCTCTGGGTAGGGCTTTTTCTTACCATCCATTTTTTGCACAAGCTCAGAGGGCAACTGGAGAAGCAGGTATTATAGAAAACCATTTAAGAAAACTTTACGATGCACAAACAAGTATTCTGTAGTCGTCTCATGAATGACATTTGCATGGTGAGATCACTGATGCAGGCTATTGCATGATATAATCCCTCATAATAAACAAAGCAGAAACATGTTTGTAAATCTCTGAGCAGAAACAGTTTAACAGTTAACTGTTACAGGTTTTTTCCAACAACTACTATAAAAGAAATTGTAACTACCAAATTCATGGTTTCAAAATTTGCACGTCTTTTCACAATCACATTGTTGCACATGTTTCATGACAAAAATGATTCTATTAAAATACAATAAACACAATATAAATGAAACACAGTGGCACATCAGTATTGTCTACTGTAACGTGACTGAGAGACTTAAGTCAGTATTCAAGAGTGAAATCTGGTTGGACTCACTTTTGTTTTCCAGTCTGAGAAGCTTTTCCCTGCTGTAATTTCCTCTATAGCAGAAAGGAGGTCTGGCTCAGCATTGCGGCAGTTCTCCACATCCTTTTCATTCCCCAGCCTTTTTAAGTACTCCACTTTCCTGAAAATTTGAAAAAAAAAAAAAAAAAAACTGTAAAAAGCAACACAACATGCAAAATTCAGTTTGTGAAGTATTTCCAATTAAAAAAAAAAATCTAACTATATACAATGCAATTTCAGTTTGTATTACAGATTTTTCTTTTTACAGTTGCAAACAAAAGAAATTATAAATAAAAACTCGATAAAAAACTCGAAGATCTTTATCTAAATACATGACCTACTCATTCTAAACCTGCCGAGCTTCGCCACCGAAGCTCTCAAAACTCGTAGTATTTTACTTCCATTCAAGCCTTGTTTCGAAGTCTGGCCAATAAGAACGCTACATTTTTGGTGGTAAATTTGATTTTCTTGATTTAACTTCCATATATGGAAAGCACACGCGTCGGGCACGCCCTGGGAAACAGCTGACTGTCGACAAAAATGCACAAAATTATTTGACAAAACAACAAAATTTTGGTGAGCACGGATTAGTATAAAATTTATAGGCCATGTTTTTTTGAGAATTGGCTGTGTAAAACACGGCTGCATGGCTCGCTAGTCAAGCCTATGTCCTACAGGCAGTTTTTGGTGCAAAAATGATCGCTGGAGATGTAAATCGCTCAAACCAATGACCGGCTCAATGTCCGGTATAGCTCTTAAAACAATTGTTAACTCACCTTTCGTGATCTTTTTGAAGTTTGAGATAAAGTTAATTTGCATAACTAAGCATACGCCATCTTGTGTTTGCTTTGAATATGTTTTCTTAGGTTTGTAGTATTTCCATATTCTGCACTAATGGCCTTCTGTCATATGATGCAAACTGCATACTTCTGTTTCTTGTCTTCTTTTTTAAAATATTTCCAGACAGAGCTTCTGTCTTGAGTGTCTTCTTGCGTTTGGTTTGCGTTGTCCTTGTCAGACATTTCAAATTTTCGCTACCACATAAGAATACATGGGGACCGAGACTTCGAGTATTTTTGCACATGCTCGGTTATGATTTTCAGTGGTTAAAAAAAAAAGAACCGAATTGACTGAATTTTTGTGTGGCAGTGGGGGCGTGGTCAAGCGTCAGTCTGTGAAGGGAGGGCGGAGTTAGGGAAGGTAAGTGGCAGAATCACTACACCTGATGGGAATTAACCTGTGTTTGTGTGTCTTCCCCAGTGACCGTGCCCTATAAAGGAGAGGGAGAGCAGAGGAAGGGAGCTCTTCCCCAACCTGGACACTTGTGTGCGTGCGTGCGTGTCAGAGTGAATATAAAAGCTGAAGAGCTAAATAAACAAGTTTTTGAGAACTCAGTTCTGGCCTGCTGTGCTTCTGTGCTCCACCCACCTAGAACTCTTGCTACAGTGGTGCTGAAACCCGGGACTCGGAGTACGGAAGAGAACAGCCCCATGGAGTCCTCCCCCTTCAAGGACCTGGTCCATGCCCTTGCCACGGCCCAACAGAGCCAGCACCAGGCGCTGGTCGCCCTCCGGAAGGAGCAAGAACAATGATTCAAAGCCCTGGTGCTGGCGCAGCAGGAAGATCACCAGGTGTTCCGGCACCGGCTCGCGTCGGCGGGGTCCACCATCACCACCAGCGTGGACCCTCCCCACCTCACCCTAACGAAGATGGGTCCGCAGGACGACCCCGAAGCCTTCCTCACTCTTTTTGAGCAGGCAGCAGAGGCATGGGGTTGGCCAGTGGAGTAGCGCGCGGCGCGCTTCCTCCCCCTGCTAACGGGTGAGGCGCAGCTGGCCATGCTACAGCTCCCCGCCGACAGCCGGCTGGTCTACACCAACCTCCGCAAGGCCATCCTCCAACGTGTGGGGCGCACACCGGAACAGCAGCGGCAGCGCTTCCGCACGCTGCACTTGGAGGAGGTTGGCCGGCCATTCGCGTTTGGCCAGCAGCTCCGGGACACCTGACGGCGGTGGCTGAGGGCCGACAACCGCGACGCCGAGGGAATCATCGACCTGGTGGTGCTGGAACAATTCGTCGCCCGACTTCCGGGAGGAACCGCGGAGTGGGTCCAGTGCCATCGCCCGGCGTTGCTGGATCGGGCCATCGAGCTGGCGGAGGACCATATGGCGGCTGTTCTGACGGCAGGACAGCGTGTCTCTTCTTCTCCCCTCTCTTCTCTCTCCCCCTGTTCCTCGTCCTTGCCCCGTTCCCCCACCATGGAGGTGGGAGCCGGTTCCACCCCAGCCAGCCCGCTGCACTCGCGGTGCCCTACTGTTTACTACTTCCGTGTCTGTGTCTTCCCCCCCCAGGTGAGTGAACTCCGAAACACTGGTGCAGAGAGAGAGCCTGGGCCGGTATGCTGGCGCTGCAAGGAGCCAGGGCACCTCCAGCATCAGTGCTCGGCGATGGAGGTGGGCATGGTGGTCTGGATCCCCGATGCGCCAGAGACCGCCCTCGATCGGGCCAGAGCGTATCGCGTACCAGTGAGTATCCAAGGGGATACGTATCAGGCTTTGGTGGACTCCAGCTGTAATCAGACCTCAATCCACCAAAGCCTGGTGCAAGACGAGGCATTGGGGAGAGCACAATTGGTGAAGACGTTGTGTGTGCACGGGGATGTTCACAACTACCCTTTAGGTGTCGGTCCACATTCTATTTCGAGGGGAGAAATTTAGAGTACAGGCGGCGGTTAATCCTCGCCTTACCCACTCGATAATTTTGGGGACTAATTGGCCGGGATTTGGGGAATGAATGACTCATTTAGTGAAGAGTGGGGCCTGCCATAGTTTAGCAGGGGGAGGTCCCGGTGTGGCATTGGTGGGAGCAGCTGTCACAGAGCTGTCTATGTCATCACCGCGTCAGAGTGAGGAGCCACAGGCTCCTCCTCCCTCTCTTGGGGAATCCCTCGCGGATTTCCCGTTAGAGCAGTCGCGAGACGAGACTCTGCGGCATGCATTTGACCAAGTGAGAGTAATCGATGGTCAAACGCTCCAGCCAAACGCCACACCGTCCTTCCCCTATTTCTCCATTATTAAGGATAGGTTATACTGAGTGACGCAGGACACTCAGACTAAAGAACCGATAACTCAGCTTTTGATCCCAAAGAGCCGCTGGGAATTTGTATTCCAGGCGGTTCACTTTAATCCCATGGCTGGACACTTGGGGCAGGATAAGACACTAGCCCGAATAATGGCCGGGTTCTATTGGCCAGGGATTCGCGGCGATGTCCGTAGGTGGTGTACGGCGTGCCGTGAATGCCAGTTAGCAAATCCAGCAGCCATTCCAAAAGCGCCTTTGCGCCCTCTGCCATTAATCGAGACCCCATTCGAAAGAATTGGGATGGATCTTGTCGGGCCATTAGATCGGTCAACACGAGGATATTGCTTTATTTTAGTTCTGGTGGACTATGCAACGCGATATCCGGAAGCAGTGCCTCTTCGCAATATCTCAGCACGCAGTATTGCGGAAGCACTCTTCCGCGTCATCTCCCGAGTTGGAATCCCCAAAGAGATTCTGACTGATCAAGGCACTGCGTTTATGTCACGTACGCTGCGAGAACTGTATGGGTTACTGGGAATTAAGCCTATCCGCACCAGTGTTTATCACCCACAAATGGATGGCTTAGTCGAACGGTTCAATCGCACACTCAAAAACATAATTAAAAAAAGTGTAAGTGAGGACGCATGCAACTGGGATAAATGGCTCGAGCCCCTGTTATTCGCAGTGCGAGAGGTCCCACAAGCCTCCACAGAGTTCTCCCCATTCGAATTATTATACGGGCGTAAGCTGCATGTCATTCTAGATGTGCTGCGTGAAAATTGGGAGGAGGGACCTTCAACAAGTAAAAATGAAATTCAGTACGTTAATCGACCTGCGCGCCAAACTCCACACCCTCATGCACTTAACCCAGGATAATTTGCGGCAGGCCCAAGAACGTCAAGTCCGTCTGTACGACAGGGGCACACGCCTTAGGGAGTTCACACCAGGAGATAAAGTACTCGTGTTGTTGCCCACGTCGAGCTCCAAATTAATCGCCAAGTGGCAAGGACCCTTTGAGGTCACACGGTGAGTCGGGGACGTCGACTGTGAAGTGAGGCGAACGGACAGGGGCGGGGCGTTACAGATTTACCACCTCAATCTGTTAAAACTTTGGAGCGAGGAGGTCCCCGTGGCATTGATGTTGGTGGTTCCAGAGAAGGCGGAGCTGGGGCCAGAAGTTCAAAAAGGAAAATTGACATCGCCCACTGCTCTGGTCCCCTGTGGAGCCCACCTCTCCCCAACCTAACTCGCGGAGGTCGCCCAGTTGCAAACAGAATTTTCTGACGTGTTCTCGCCCCTGCCGGGCCGCACCCACCTCATAGAACACCACATTGAGACATCCGCGGGGGTAGTAGTGCGCAGCTGCCCTTACAGACTGCCCAAACACAAAAAAAGGTGGTTCGGGAAGAACTCGAGGCCATGCTCGAAATGGGCATCGTCGAGGCCCACAGTCCACAGTGACTGGAGCAGCCAGGTGGTCTTGGTGCCCAAGGCCGACGGGTCGGTCCGGTTCTGTGTGGACTATAGAAAAGTCAACGCGGTGTCAAAATTCGATGCATACCCAATGCCTCGTATTGATGAGTTGTTCGATCGACTAGGCACGGCTCATTTTTATTCGACACTGGATTTGACAAAGGGATATTAGCAGATCCTCTTGACTCCACTATCCCGAGAGAAAAGGGCCTTTTCCACAGCGTTTGGCTTACACCAGTTCGTCATAATTCCTTTTGGGCTGTTTGGGGTGCCTGCTTCGTTCCAGCGGCTTATGGATGGGGTCCTCCGCCCCCACGCCACCTACGCGGCTGCATACCTAGATGACATCATTTACAGTAATGATTGGCCACAGCACCTAAAACACCTGAGGGCCATCCTTGGGTTGCTGAGGCGAGCAGGTCTCACAGCCAACCCGAAGAAGTATGCAATTGGGCGGGTGGAAGTACGGTATCTGGGCTTCCACTTGGGCAATGGGCAGGTGCGTCCCCAAATTAACAAGACCGCAGTGATTGCGGCCTGCCCAAGACCAAAAAGGGGGTGAGACATTTCCTGGGGCTGGCTGGCTACTATCGTAGGTTTATACCTAATTATTCGGACGTCACCAGCCTGCTGACTGATCTCACTAAAAAGGGGGCACCAGATCTGGTCCAGTGGATGGAGCAATGCCAGCGGGCTTTCTCTGAGGTAAAAGCTGCACTGTGTGGGGGGCCACCATTACATTCCCCTGACTTCACTCTCCCCTTTGTTTTGCAGACGGACACGTCGGACAGGGGGCTGGGGGCTGTTCTGTCCCAGGAGATGGAAGGGGAGGACCATCCAATACTGTACATCAGCTGGAAGCTGTCGGTGCACGAGGGTCGCTACAGCACAATAGAAAAGGAGTGCCTTGCCATCAAGTGGGCGGTCCTCGCCCTCCGCTACTACCTGCTGGGGCGCCCTTTCACCCTCTGTTCAGACCACGCACCCCTGCAGTGGCTCCACCGCATGAAGGATGCCAATGCGCGGATCACCCGTTGGTATCTGGCACTCCAGCCATTTAAGTTCAAGGTGGCCCACAGGCCGGGGGCGCAGATGGTCGTGGCGGACTTCCTCTCCCATCAAGGGGGGGGGAGTCGGCTTCAGGCCAGACTGTTCCCCAGCCTGAGTCGGGTGGTGGGGGTATGTGGCAGTGGGGGCGTGGTCAAGCGTCAGTCTGTGAAGGGAGGGCGGAGTTAGGGAAGGTACCGGTAAGTGGCAGAATCACTACACCTGATGGGAATTAACCCATGTTTGTGTGTCTTCCCCAGTGACCGTGCCCTATAAAGGAGAGGGAGAGCAGAGGAAGGGAGCTCTCCCCCAACCTGGACACTTGTGTGCGTGCGTGTGTGAGAGAGTGAATATAAAAGCTGAAAAGCTAAATAAATGAGTTTTTGAGAACTCAGTTCTGGCCTGCTGTGCTTCTGTGCTCCACCCACCTAGAACTCTTGCTACATTTTGGTTAACCGCACAGCATATCCATTAACATCCGTTAACATCAGCATATCCATTCATTTTGTCACCTAAATGCACATCTATCAAATCAGAATAAAAATGCCTCATAAGAAACTACTTTTTTTCAAAAGAACACCGTCAGTCAAAACACTATGATTTAAAAAAAACACTAAAGACTGGAGGTGTTTTAGCAGGTACACTTGTATATTTAGATTTATATTTGAGATATAGGGGTGGCACGGTGGTGTAGTGGTTAGCGTTGTCGCCTCACAGCAAGAAGGTCCGGGTTCGAGCCCCGTGGCCGGCGAGGGCCTTTCTGTGTGGAGTTTGCATGTTGTCCACGTGGGTTTCCTCTGGGTGCGCCGGTTTCCCCCACAGTCCAAAGACATGCAGGTTAGATTAACTGGTGATTCTAAATTGGCCATAGGTGTGAATGGTTGTCTGTGTCTATGTGTCAGCCCTGTGATGACCTGGCGACTTGTCCAGGGTGTACCCTGCCTTTCGCCCGTAGTCAGCTGGGATAGACTCCAGCTTGCCTGCGACCCTGTAGAACAGGATAAAGCGGCTAGAGATAATGAGATGAGATTTTAGATATACACTGATCAGCCATGACTTGTCCAGGGTGTACCCCGCCTTTCGCCCATAGTCAGCTGGGATAGGCTCCAGCTTGCCTGCGACCCTGTAGAACAGGATAAAGCGGCTAGAGATAATGAGATGAGATTTTAGATATACACTGATCAGCCATAACATTATGACCACTGAGAGGTGAAGTGAATAACAGTGATTATCTCATCACAGTGGAATCTGTTGAGGGGTGGGATATACAACCCCGATTCCAAAAAAGTTGGGACAAAGTACAAATTGTAAATAAAAACAAAATGCAATAATTTACAAATCTCAAAAACTGATATTGTATTCACAATAGAACATAGACAACATATCAAATGTCGAAAGTGAGACATTTTGAAATTTCATGCCAAATATTGGCTCATTTGAAATTTCATGACAGCAACACATCTCAAAAAAGTTGGGACTGGGGCAATAAGAGGCTGGAAAAGTTAAAGGTACAAAAAAGGAACAGCTGGAGGACCAAATTGCAACTCATTAGGTCAATTGGCAATAGGTCATTAACATGACTGGGTATAAAAAGAGCATCTTGGAGTGGCAGCGGCTCTCAGAAGTAAAGATGGGAAGAGGATCACCAATCCCCCTAATTCTGTGCCGACAAATAGTGGAGCAATATCAGAAAGGAGTTCGACAGTGTAAAATTGCAAAGAGTTTGAACATATCATCATCTACAGTGCATAATATCATCAAAAGATTCAGAGAATCTGGAAGAATCTCTGTGCGTAATGGTCAAGGCCGGAAAACCATACTGGGCGCCCGTGATCTTCGGGCCCTTAGACGGCACTGCATCACATACAGGCATGCTTCTGTATTGGAAATCACAAAATGGGCTCAGGAATATTTCCAGAGAACATTATCTGTGAACACAATTCACCGTGCCATCCGCCGTTGCCAGCTAAAACTCTATAGTTCAAAGAAGAAGCCGTATCTAAACATGATCCAGAAGCGCAGACGTCTTCTCTGGGCCAAGGCTCATTTAAAATGGACTGTGGCAAAGTGGAAAACTGTTCTGTGGT
Source organism: Neoarius graeffei (assembly GCF_027579695.1). NCBI lineage: Eukaryota > Metazoa > Chordata > Actinopteri > Siluriformes > Ariidae > Neoarius > Neoarius graeffei. The sequence continues at coordinate 56,003,435 of NC_083569.1, read as the reverse complement.
CAGACGAATCAAAATTTGAAGTTCTTTATGGAAATCAGGGACGCCGTGTCATTCGGACTAAAGAGGAGAAGGACGACCCAAGTTGTTATCAGCACTCAGTTCAGAAGCCTGCATCTCTGATGGTATGGGGTTGCATTAGTGCGTGTGGCATGGGCAGCTTACACATCTGGAAAGACACCATCAATGCTGAAAGGTATATCCAGGTTCTAGAGCAACACATGCTCCCATCCAGATGACGTCTCTTTCAGGGAAGACCTTGCATTTTCCAACATGACAATGCCAAACCACATACTGCATCAATTACAGCATTATGGCTACGTAGAAGAAGGGTCCGGGTACTGAACTGGCCAGCCTGCAGTCCAGATCTTTCACCCATAGAAAACATTTGGCGCATCATAAAACGGAAGATACGACAAAAAAGACCTAAGACAGTTGAGCAACTAGAATCCTACATTAGATAAGAATGGGTTAACATTCCTATCCCTAAACTTGAGCAACTTGTCTCCTCAGTCCCCAGACGTTTACAGACTGTTGTAAAGAGAAAAGGAGATGTCTCACAGTTGTAAACATGGCCTTGTCCCAACTTTTTTGAGATGTGGTGTTGTCATGACATTTAAAATCACCTAATTTTTCTCTTTAAATGATACATTTTCTCAGTTTAAACATTTGATATGTCATCTATGTTCTATTCTGAATAAAATATGGAATTTTGAAACTTCCACATCATTGCAATCCGTTTTTATTTACAATTTGTACTTTGTCCCAACTTTTTTGGAATCGGGGTTGTATTAGGCAGCAAGAGAACAGTCAGTTCTTGAAGTTGATGTGTTGGAAACAGGAAAAATGACTTGTCAGAGTCACTCCGTAAGGATCTGAGTGACTCTGACAAGGGCCAAATTGTGATAGCGAGATGACTGGGTCTGAGCATCTCCAAAATGGCACATCCTGTGGAGTGTTCCTGGTATGCAGTGGTTAGTACCTACCAAAAGTGGTCCAAGGAAGGACAACCAGTGAACCAGCAACAGGGTCATGGGTGTCGAAGGCTCACTGATTTGCATGGGGCATGGAAGGCTAGCCCATATGGTCTCATCCCACAAAAGAGCTACTGTAGCACAAACTGTTGAAAAAGTTACTGCTGACACTTTTCTGTTTTAGCCACCATTAACTTTTTCAGGAGTTTATGAGATAATGAATGTTATTCATTTCACCTGTCAGTGGTCATAACGTCATGGCTGATCAGTGTATATTATTTGTATTTACATGTATCCAATCACCAGCTTACGTGGAATTTTATATTTCACATTCACTGGATTTTGAGAAACAGCATTTTTATTTTTTGCAAATTCAATAAATAAAAATTTTATACAAAACATCAACAAAATCATTTCTGCGTAGAATGTAGTAGCAATTTGTGAAAAATGCTATAATTCTTGAAAAATGAAAGATATTTTCATTCCATGTTTTATTGATTTTTTTTTTTGTATTTTTTGGGGTTTTGTTTTCAAGTGGAGTTTTTATTTCGTCCTCGGTTGGTTCAGCAACACGCTCCGCCATTTTGTTTTTCTCTACTCACAGTATATGAGCTGATAGCCTAGTAGTAGAGTAGCCAATCAGAGCGTGCGATTGCTCATATCCAGTGAATGTGGATAGAATAAATATAATACACACACACAGAAAATAGTATTCCTACAGTGCAGTGCAACTTATAGGAAAAGGTATGCCATTATGTCAGTCAGCAGCGTTGACAGAGCCTGGGAGATTAAAGGGTAACATTTCCAAAGGTGTTTTTCCACATCAGTTTCCCACAGAAGAACCAGTTTCAGTTCAGATACAGAATAAATAAAGCGTGGATTTGCAATATAATGTGAGGGTTAATTTAATATTAAGGAGTTGATTTAGTATTACTGCCCAGTCTCAACTGCAAACAGAGCTCTCTTTATTATGTCTTTCTCTGCAGCAGTGACTGTGATGCACAAATTTTTATAGGTTATCATAAATAACTTACTCAAGCAATTTCTTATGTCTTTTTTATTAGCACTTTATGCTGTCTAATATTGCCCCACCTTGTCCATATAATTTATTTCTTTTTCTTTTCTATAAAAAAGTCTACTTTTGATAGTGCAACTAGTCTAATAAATTAATATCAGCTGCACTCGTAATTTTTTTTTTTGAAGAAGTGTCTTTGCTCTGTGTGAAATAAATCAGTTTCATTATAGACATTGCATGCAAACATCCTTGAACCAAATTAGAAATTCAGAATCAAATTAAAAATCAGCCGATGTACACTGAAAGTGAGGCTCAGGTCAATATTTTGGATCTCCTGAAAAGCATGAAGCAAAACAGAGTAACATAGTACTGCATGTCCACAGCATTCTCGAGTTGTCTAATGAGTTTCAGCATGCGTAGTCAAGACCTATCAATTTTTCTGTTTCACTGAGCTGATGGAAACATGGTCCAATACGGTTTTAGTGGACTTCTAAGAGATATAGTAATATGTTCCGGGCTGCACTAGTATTTTCTCAGGTCTTCTGTGTAGTTAAGTTGTACTAAATACTGGTGTTGAAAATGTGACACTATTTTGAATGGACTGAAAATCAGCACATGCAATGCAAACGTATACTTTCTTACCCGTTTCTTTCCCCCACAGAACATCTACAATAACATGAGGCACTATAAATTATATTTAGTACTAGCAGTATAGTAATCTTCTGGGTGATATTCCTATAGATAACTTTTGGTCCCCCTCTGAGCCAAAAGATTCACCATGACCTCTTACTCTCATTAATAATTTTGAGGGTTTTGTTCAGTAGCTTGTTTATTTTAGTTTGATATCTCATAAGTCATATTTGGTTTTCAACTTCAGGCATGCCACTGGGGATATCTAAAAAAAAGTGAATGTCAAGCCAGGGGGGTGTGGGGGCAGGCTACGCCCCCACTGGGGTCCAGAGGCAATGCCCCGCTGGGGGGGTTGTAGGCCTTTGGCCCCCAGAAGCCAAGACCTTTTCACAGAATTCATAGCACACATTTTAAAATTTGAGAAACTTTTAGAATAAAATGCATGCAAACTTTCAAATTACAAGAACCTAATTTTTCACACTTTCAAAAAAATCTCATGAGGGGTATTTCATCTGACTGGCTCCACTCCTCTGACTAGTGGAGGGCTACTTAAACTTATCAAACATCACCATTTTTAATAAGTTTATTTTCAGTAAATATTACTGAAACAGGATAGCATTTTTGAAAATTAGTTAATACAAAAACAATGTACATATTTCATAGCTCATAACTTTATTATATTGCTGAAAAATTACACATCATAAGTTGGCAGCATGCTTTTTCTTTTTCTTGGGTAGTTCACCGTCTTAAAGAAATGACTGTCTGTCTGATTCAGTCCATGAATTAGCTTGTAAGTTGCACTACTTCTTGCCATGTGAAGTGCATCCAAGGCTTTTTTATCTTTAGCTACTTCTTTACACGAGGCTACAAGATCTTCTACATCACTCATGGCCAGAGTTTTCTCTGCAGCAAAAGCTAAGATTAAAGCCTGAAAAAATAAGTTTTAAAAGAAGTTAAAATCACAGTACATATCTGCTAATATCAACATGTACAATATTTAAATTTGAGAAGCATTAAACCACAACATTAACAGTTTCATGCAAAAGCATATAGGCCTATAGTCTATCAGATTCACTAACTGTTCTATTGTGCATTACGAAGACTCACATGTACACGAAACTACATTTGATTAATTAAACTTAGCCTGCAGTAGATCTAAATATTTAATAAGTTTTATTTGTATAAAATTACTTTAGTGAGGTATTTTCATGATTTTGCAATTGTAAGCAACTCAAAACTAGATCTAAATGTCAAATCAGTTGTATTTCATTCTAAATTTGAAACTTTTCTCTGTAATTAGGATATATTATATTCTTTGCATTGTTTGACAGTTAAGAGGAAAGTGCCAAAAACTTCAGCAAAAAGTGGTTTCTTACCTCAATATGTGCTTTCCTGTCCACAAATGGTGTCAGACGCTTAGACTGTGTAGCTGCAGGCTTTTCCGAGGCCTGTAAGTAAACAGGGCTAATGCCATATGTCAAATCTTGTTTTTGTGCATCTTCCTGGTGACGAGTGAAAAAATTACTCGGCAGTTGATGATTTGACTGCTTTTCATACAGTTTCCGTGCGTGTCCTATTGTTTTGATATGGTCGACCATGGCAAAGCAACCATGATCAGCATACAGTGGTGCTTGAAAGTTTGTGAACCCTTTAGAATTTTCTATATTTCTGCATAAATATGACCTAAAACATCATCAGATTTTCACACAAGTCCTAAAAGTAGATAAAGAGAACCCAGTTAAACAAATGAGACAAAAATATTACACTTGGTCATTTATTTATTGAGGAAAATGATCCAATATTACATATCTGTGAGTGGCTAAAGTATGTGAACCTTTGCTTTCAGTATCTGGTGTGACCCCCTTGTGCAGCAATAACTGCAACTAAATGTTTGCGGTAACTGCTGATCAGTCCTGCACACCGGCTTGGAGGAATTTTAGCCCATTCCTCCGTACAGAACAGCTTCAACTCTGGGATGTTGGTGGGTTTCCTCACATGAACTGCTCGCTTCAGGTCCTTCCACAACATTTCGACTGGATTAAGGTCAGGACTTTGACTTGGCCATTCCAAAACATTAACTTTATTCTTCTTTAACCATTCTTTGGTAGAACGACTTGTGTGCTTAGGGTCGTTGTCTTGCTGCATGACCCACCTTCTCTTGAGATTCAGTTCATGGACAGATGTCCTGACATTTTCCTTTAGAATTCGCTGGTATAATTCAGAATTCATTGTTCCATCAATGATGGCAAGCCGTCCTGGCCCAGATGCAGCAAAACAGGCCCAAACCATGATACTACCACCACCATGTTTCACAGATGGGATAAGGTTCTTATGCTGGAATGCAGTGTTTTCCTTTCTCCAAACATAACACTTCTCATTTAAACCAAAAAGTTCTATTTTGGTCTCATCCAGCCACAAAACATTTTTCCAATAGCCTTCTGGCTTGTCCATGTGATCTTTAGCAAACTGCAGACGAGCAGTCATGTTCTTTTTGGACAGCAGTGGCTTTCTCCTTGCAACCCTGCCATGCACACCATTGCTGTTCAGTGTTCTGATGGTAGACTCATGAACATTAACATTAGCCAATGTCAGAGAGGCCTTCAGTTGCTTACAAGTTACCCTGGGGTCCTTTGTGACCTTGCCGACTATTACACGCCTTGCTCTTGGAGTGATCTTTGTTGGTCGGCCACTCCTGGGGAGGGTAACAATGGTCTTGAATTTCCTCCATTTGTACACAATCTGTCTGACTGTGGATTGGTGGAGTCCAAACTCTTTAGAGATGGTTTTGTAACTTTTCCCAGCCTGATGAGCATCAACAACGCTTTTTCTGAGGTCCTCAGAAACCTCCTTTGTTCGTGCCATGATACACTTCCACAAACATGTGTTGTGAAGATCAGACTTTGATAGATCCCTGTTCTTTAAATAAAACAGGGTGCCCACTCCATACCTGATTGTCATCCCATTGATTGAAAACACCTGACTCTAATTTCACCTTCAAATTAACTGCTAATCCTAGAGGTTCACATACTTTTGCCACTCACATTTATGTAATACATTTATGTAATATTGGATCATTTTCCTCAATAAATAAATGACCAAGTATAATATTTTTGTCTAATTTGTTTAACTGGGTTCTCTTTATCTACTTTTAGGACTTGTGTGAAAATCTGATGATGTTTTAGGTCATATTTATGCAGAAATATAGAAAATTCTAAAGGGTTCACAAACTTTCAAGCACCACTGTAGTTCAGTGTTTCGCAAAGTGTGGTCCGTGGACCACTGGTGGTCCGCGAGGTGATCTACAAATGTAGTCAGCGTTTTCAAGATAAGCTAGCATATGCTTTGTAACATTATTAGAAAGTTAAATTTATCCAATCTTGTTTTTAACGGCAATCAAACGGGCCTATAATTTCATCATTATTATTAAAAAAGCGTTCTGCATCTGAATTTGCACCACATAAAACTTGTAGTGTGCACGTGCTCTTATTCCACCTCTCGTCTCTAGGCAACAGTCACCTCACAAATCTCTGCCTCACAGGCAAACAGGCAGGCAGACCTGAAAACAAGCAAACGAAAATTCTGAACATATATAATAGGCTAATCCTAACTAGCTCATGTTCGTGGCGATTTTTTAAATTTACTGAAAGTGAAACAACAAGGATGGAGAAGTGACGGACAGGTTCAGTTAAGAGGAAAAAACCTGACACTACCGACACAAGCATCAATAAGGAGAAAATGCAAAGAAAAGAAGATTCAGTTATCACTGAGTCCCCAACACAGAAAGAACAAGAAAAACAAGCTCAGCAGACTAAACCAACGGCAAAGGTGAAAAGAAAATACCACAATGAATATCTAAAGTTGGGATTTTTCTGGACTGGGGATTCTGAAGATCCCAATCCCCACTGTGTCCTGTGCTATGAGATTTTAGCCAACGAGGCAATGAAGCCAGCAAAACTCAAGCGCCACATTGAGACGAAACACAAAGAATGCCTTGGCAAACTTTTGCCTTTAAAAACCACGGAGGATATGGAATGGATAGGCCTTTAATGTATTTAGTTAACCATAATTTTTTTCAATTAAAAACACCTAATAGTACACATCTCTGTATGGTCTGTGTGCGTGTGTGTGTTGTGTGGGGCGGGGGGGCGGGTGTTGACAGGTGGTCCCTGAAATTTTTTTTGGGGACAAAGTGGTCCTTGGTCTGAAAAAGTTTGAGAAACACTGGCATAGTTAGTCTCTGCATCACACAAGACGCACCTGCATTTACCAGCAATGTTAACTTTCCGGTAATATTCGCCCACAGTGGTGTCCGTTTCTTTATCTTTATAAACGACTTTTAACGGTTTTGAACACCATTCCCAATTCCATTTCACTCTGCACCCACTATCAACTTCCTTTGCTCGGTTTTCTTTTCAATTAATAATTTTTGCCATTGTTCAAAATATTCGCTTTCTAACTTCGAAATGCGGTTACCACATTGAAAACAAGCAAGAACGAGCTACAATATATTCACATTGCCGATTGGCTACATTACTAACCCTTGACACGTTTTCTTCCAATCACGAACCTCATTACACATGAATAATCGGAGTCAAGGTCAGTCTGTAAAACACGGAATGGGACATGGAATCGGATGCAAAATAGCAAATATTATGTTTGCACATTTACCGCAAGTCAACACCTCTCCCGATTTGAGTATTTTGGCATTTCACAAAATTTTCAAAATGTACACAAATCCGCAAATTTTCGCGGATCCACAACCAAATAGCATGCCTGGAACTTGAATGCAATCTTTTGGGCTGTCAAGATTCATGGTTTTGCTGGTGATCTGCATAACTTTTGCAAATTATGCTCAAGGAATGCAATAAATTAATTCTTTCATCGACGGTATCTACTTTCCTGGTAAGCTGAATAATTTATGTTGTGATTTGTTAGATATGGCTTACCGTCCATCTGTCCAAAAGAACGGGTGGCAAAGAGTCTCCTCTACTTTAGGTCTGTCCTTTGGATCATGACTGATCATCCACTCCACCAAGTCCTTTGCCATTTCATCCTCCAGGTGTTCCAAAGAGTACTTCCCACGAAGAATATTCACCTCACACCAGACACCTTTGCCAAACGGATGATGTCCAATGGAGAGGATGTAATACACCAACATTCCTGCAACCTAAGAGTTTTCAAACCAAAAATGATTCTTGGGTTTTAATTTTAACATTTATTATGGATTCTGCTTGATATCCAAAACCTGAATGTCAGAACTCCTCTTGTAGCCATGGTTACTGTCCTCATCAAGCGTTTCGCTGGCTTTCCAGCACTTTGTCCCAGCAGGATTAGTGTGGCAAGTCGTCTCCCCCAACTTCAGTTTTCGACTTATGCCAAAATCAGCCAATCTCGCCTTTCCAGTTATATCTGTTAAATAAGAATAATAAATAATAAAAAAAAAATGGGTTAAAGGGCCACTGAAGTATGCACCAGTTATAAAATAATTAGACAGGCCTGATAATTAAATAATGATTCCTACCAATCAGAACATTTTGAGGTTTCATGTCTCGATGAAGCACAATGGTATCTTGGCTATGAAGAACTTGTAGGCTACGGAGTACTCCTTTTACAATTTTCTTCAGGACCTGTAGCTGCAGAGAACGGTCTTCTGGCAAACGGTTTAGGATGTACTCCTCCAGTGTGTATTCACAAAGTTGAAGGACAAGATACCCAAATTTGTCATCTTCTGCAAAGTCCACATATCGCACAATCCAAGGATTGTCGAGCTCAGGAAGCCGTAGAAATTCCTCTTCATTTTTGAGGTCTTGATAATTGGACTTTAACATTCGTTTGACAGCTACCTCAGTGCCGTCATCTCTCAGTCCAAGAAAAACCTGTGTTCCATCACTTCCTTTAGCTATCTCAAATTCAGGGATATCACCAATTGTGAGATTCCTCAGGCGATAAACCTTACTTGCTTCCATGCTAACAAGTTTCTCTAGCTTGGGCTTCCAGCGTTGGCTGATTGAATGCCATTTTCTTGGCACTGATGAATCCTCAGTATGTGCTGCAAATGGATGCACAGTGGAGTTTGACTCCTCAACTGAAGTCTTTTCAGTACCTGAATCAAGTTTTGATTTTTGTACAGCATCTTCTTTTGAGCTTGTCTCTTGCTGCATGCCTTTCCTCTTTTTTTTCTTCTTTTTCTTCTTTGATGATGTGCTGTCTGCTACATCACCTAAGCTTGAACTTTGGGGAAATCTGAGATTTGTGTCCAGTTTTCGCAGTTCATCTTTAACAACATTATTTGTTCTGATGTCTACAGCAAAAAGAACCCTATCTGGCACTGAGGTTAATCCACGCGAATGAATGTGCTCTGGGACAAATTCATACAGGGCAGCAAACAAACGGTAAACAAGAATGCTGACATTAGTTGAGTAGTTAGGATCAGTGAGAGGCATAAGTGCATTGCAAAACTCTTCAAGAACAACAGAGTTAATATCATCAGCTGTAGGTTTTCGCTTAGAGAACTTGTCCATACTCACACAAAGAATACTGAGTATTTGGAGATTTAACACATTTCCCTGCACTGTATTAGTGAGCAGTAAACCTGGGATCAGAATGGGTACGAGCTCATTAAATATCTGAGGGGATATTTCTCTCATCATGCAAATTACAGCATTTAGGCTGTTCAGTGCCATCCTCCTATATTCATGAGGAATTCTGGGAAAGCGTTTGATAAATCCCTGGATGTAGGTGTCCGTTTTCTTGGAGTCTTTCAACCACTTTATGCTACTTTGTTGATATTGTTCTGCTGATCTGCTCATAACATTAAAGTATCTTTCAAAAAGTGCAAGAAGGGTAAAAGGATGTTCCTCAAGAAAATGTTCCCTACAGAAGTTAAAAACCTCTGGCTGAGTTTTTTTGGGAACCATAGTAGTAAAATTGAAAAACATTCTGCATTTCTCTACAGCTTCATTTCCTGCAGGTAATTTATTCATAAGAGTCTCTACTTTTTTATCAAGATCAGGAATTATCCTATAATTTCTTTCGGGGTCAGCACCAGCTTCTATAAGTGTTTTGAATATGTCCACTCTGTTGTTCCTGGCAGCAAACTGTAATGGTGTCATTATTTGCTGACGATGACCATTTGGATTAGCTTTTGCAGCTATTAATCTTCTCACAACATTCAGTGGAACTCCTGCTGTATTTGCAGCGTAGTGGAGAGATGTTAGGCATTTTGTGGACAGTATGTTGGGATCTGCATTTTCTCTAAGTAGAAAGTTACAAATCTTTTCATTCCCACATACAGCTGCTGCTGTCAGCAGGGTAACGTCATCATTCCAGATTGCAGAAGAATACAGTCCATTAATATTGATTCCTTTAACTAGTTTCTTCAGTTTGTTTGATTTGTTGTCAACAATGCATTGTATTAATGGATTTGTTTTCCTTGGCTCCAATTCAACAGGAACCGGAACAGTAATGGGAAATGGTACAGGTATTTGGAATGCCATTGGTTCTCTCAACAGGACATTTGACAAATTGCGATGGCCTGGGTTATCACTTCAGCTTTGTCACTTCACATCCATACATTTTACTTTCAAGAAAAATCTGCATGCTACTGTAAAAGACACAGAAATAGACCATGATTAGTTCACAAGCTGACATCATACCACAGAATTTATAGATTGAGATATACACTTACTTACAGAGTGCAATTACTGGACACATTATTACAATTCTCTTTGTTTTTAATCCAATTTCCTAGCTTACGAAATGATTTCCAATTGAAAACCTTTCTAAAAGGAAAACTATTTGTTGTAGTGTTCTTCCTAAAACCTTTACAAATTGTCCTGAGGAGACAAACTGAAAATCTAAGGGTAGTATCTCACTGGGCTGCGACAGCCTGCGACAAGTTGGAGACACAACAACTGCAATAAAATATGCAAATTTTCACTTGGAATCACACTGAATTGATATTCGCATATTTTATAGCAATTGTTGTGTCTCCAACTAGTCGCAGGCTGTCGCAGCCCAGTGAGATACACTCACACTTCCTGTCTCACGGAAACTGACTTGAGAAAAAACTGACTTGACAGCTTTGCGACACCAGCGACGCATTTGCGGCTATTTTGAGAGAAATTTTGTCGCACGAATTTTTTGAACATGTTCAAAATTTCAGCGACGAAGGAGCGACACTTTGCGACTCGTGCGAGGAAACTGAGAAGCCCCGCGAATGTTTCAACACACTTTTGAAACTCTCTCGTGAATGATGTTCGCAATTTGTTGCAAGCTGTCGCAGCCCAGTGAGAGACTAGCTTAGGTGGTAAAAAAAGAACATGTATTGGTACAAACTGCAAGTGATTTAAATTTAAATTATTTGGTTTATTAGTTCGGGAATTGCTCATCGTTTTATCACCATGTATGGAAAATTTTTCACCTCTAAGGACCTGGTGTTTCGTGTGTATTTTGTATATGCTGAATTTGACACTGCATTAAAGCACCGTCTTTTCAAATATCTCCATTCAGCTGAAGCTATGAAGGACAAAAACCACCAGAAAGTATTATAAACTTATGATCAAGCATAATGAGACTGTTTGTTTACCGTTATGCCATGGTGTAAATAATGCCTTACCCATAAAGTTTGATTTTGACCAGGGTCTGTGTGGCAGAATTACTCTCAGAATAGAGACCGAGCTCGCCGCTGATCATTCATAGAAGTTTAATGTGGTTAACAAGCATCACATTATAGGCCGACTTCCATTTGATCATAACTAATAGTAGAGACTTGTGCAGGTCTGAGCTCAGCCTTTATCTGATTGGGAGATAGAAGTTAGTCAAGTCAAGTTTATTTGTATAGCGCTTTTAACAATAAACATTGTCACAAAGCAGCTTTACACAATTTGAACGACTTAAAACATGAGCTAATTTTAATCTCTAATCTATCCCCAATGAGCAAGCCTGTGGCGACGGTGGCAAGGAAAGACTCCCTCAGACGACATGAGGAAGAAACCTCGAGAGGAACCAGACTCAAAAGGGGACCCATCCTCATTTGGGCAACAGCAGACAGCATGACTATAATATTAACAGCTTTAACAAGAAGTCAGTTTCATTGATGTTATAAACTCTTCATTGATGGAAACTTGAGTGCAAAACTGTTCATGACAACTGCAGTCCTAAAGTTAGCAAGTCAACTGTAGTCCTCAGCCGTAAAAGCATTACTGTAGGAGTCCAGAGCATCTTCCAAGTGCGACGTTCAACTGTCCTCATGGGGCCGTCCTCCACAGGAGCGATGTGATGAGACTCCGACCAGACACAGGGCATCAGGATGGATCAGGCAGGTCTGAGGAGCAGAAGCGGTCAGCATCTCGATCCCAGGACCAACATGTAACTCAGAGGGACATATTGGGGGGGGGGGGGGGGGGGGGACACAGGTTGTTAGGTATGCCCAATGTCACCTGAATAAGTAGGAACAGTATACATATTGCACTGAGTACAAGCAGGGACTCCGGCAACTAACTGACAGCATAACTAAAAGGGGAGAGCCAGAAGGTAACACAGGCATGAGGGAGCCCCGGGACATAAAGCAGCCAGCCACTACACCGTCAACAAACTCGAGTGAGCAAGCGAGTGGGGGACTGACAGCATCCATGCATCCCAGTTTACCAAAACACCATGTCTGAGGACCCTCCAGATCTACACCTTTACCTCAAACACCATTAACAAAAGGCTTGACTAAACAGATGTTTTCAGCCTAGACTTAAACACAGACTGTATCTGAGTCCCGAACACTACTTGGAAGGCTGTTCCATAACTGTGGGGCTTTGTAAGAAAAGGCTCCGCACCCTGATGTAGCCTTCACTATATGAGGTACCAGCAGATAGCCTGCACCTTTTGATCTAAGTAGGCGTGGCGGGTCATAGAGGACCAGAAGTTCACTCAGGTACTGTGGTGCGAGACCATTTAGTGCTTTAAAGGTCAATAGTAGTACTTTATAATCAATACGAAATTTGATTGGGAGCCAATGCAATGTGGATAAGACAGGGGTGATGTGGTCATATTTTCTAGTTCTAGTAAGGACTCTTGCTGCTGCATTTTGAACTAACTGGAGCTTGTTTATGCACTTATTGGAACATCCAGACAGTAAGGCATTACAATAATCCAACCTGGAGGTAACGAAGCATGAACTAGTTTTTCTGCATTGTGTAGTGACATTAAATTTCTTATCTTAGCAATATTTCTGAGATGAAAGAAAGCTATCCGGGTAATGTTATCAATGTGAGTTTCGAATGAAAGACTGGGGTCAGTAATCACCCCGAGGTCTTTTACTGCTGCACGTGAAGAAACAGAAAGGCCATCCAGAGTTACTGTGTAATCAGAAAACTTACTTCTAGCTGCATGTGGTCCTAGTACTGTACAAGCACTTCAGTCTTGTCAGAGTTAAGCAGAAGGAAATTAATAAGCATCCAGTGTCTAATGTCCTTTAAACATTCCTCATTTCTATTAAGCTGGTGTCTTTCATCAGGTTTTGCAGAAACATACAATTGTGTGTCATCAGCATAACAGTGGAAACTAATACAATGTTTACGAATAATATCACCCAGAGGTAACATATATAAAGAAAAAAAAAAGCAGTGGACCCAAGATAGAGCCTTGTGGAACACCAAACTTTACCTCAGTACGTCTAGAAATATCACCATTTATATCAACATAGGGGAGAGCGGGGTAAGATGAGCCAGGGGGTAAGATGAGCCACCCCCTGTTTCTAAGAAACAGTAAACAAATGTGACCATGTGACCACATTCAAAGGGGGCCGGGACCATTTACTTACACTTGTGGAGAGGAGCACCACATGTCAAACTAGGTGAGGGACATATTTATAAAAATGTGTTTTTGTGCTTTCTAAGTCAATTCCATGTTTGTCCACAGTGAAGATGATTTAGAGAAGACAAAAGTAGAATAATATTTAGACACATTAGGGTTAAGTTAGTGGCTTTCTAAGCTATGATATGAATGCTAATAAAAATAATTTTGATTAGCCTAATCCCCTTTATTAGCATTTTTCTACAAAATGGTGGCCATGGGGTAAGATGAGCCATTAGATGTGGGGCAAGTTGAGCCACTGGCTCAACTTACCTCATTGGTGGCTGAGCTTACCCAATATGGATGACACTTAAGTTTTCACATTTACTGGTCATATATGACAACAACATATATATATATATATATATATATATATATATATATATGAATGACATCAGATGAGGAAGACCAGTTGTTAGATGTGGGGGATTATGTTGTGGCAAAATACACGGGGAAGAAGAAAGTGCATTTCTTCATTGGCCAGATAATCAAATTGGATGTCTTCGAAATAGAGGCAAGATTTCTCAAAAGAAGCCGGTCATGCCATGGCTCTGCAAGAAAGCCAACCTTTGTCTTCAAAGAGAAAGATGAGGCTGTCCTGTCAAGACAGGATATTGTGAAAAAATTGCCCCGCCCCTTTACTGTTGGGGGGACAGCACGGAGGGAGAGGCAAATGGTGTTCCCTTGCCATTTGAACGCTTGGAACATTGAATAATGATGAAATGATTGAATGATTGATGGAATGATTGCTGCATGTTTTAGCAATGTTTTAACCTACTGAAAGAAATAAGATTTTTTTGGCACTGTTCTACTGTTTTAGTAATTTCTATAATATAGTATATCTCTCATTCCCTCTCTAACCATCCCTCTTTCTATCTATCTACGCATCTCTCTCTCTCTATCCATCTATCTATCCCTCCCTATCTATCCCTATCTATCCCTCGTTCTATCATCTCTCTCTTCATCTCCCCTTCTCTATGCAACAGCCCTATCCCCCACTTGATTGACTTGATTCATTTATTGCATTTCTAATAATAAAAAAGTTGTTTACTTTGTTAACCTAACATGTTTTGTGTTGGCTCAATTTACCCCACACAGTGGCTCATCTTACCCCGGTGCATGGGGTAAGTTCAGCCACTTGACATTTTTTTTTCAAGAGGTAATATCACTCTAACCATAAGAGTTTATCAATTATGTTTTGCTCAGATAGTAACAGTACACTTTGAAATTTGGTATGGTGTGTAGACTGGAAGCAAAAATGGCTTTAACATGTAGTTATGATGAAAAATGTAAAAAGTGGCTCATCTTACCCCACTCTCCCCTACTGATAGCGATTAGTTAAATAAGACCTGAGCCAGGAGAGGGCCGTTCCCTTAACTCCCACAACATTTTCTAGTCTATCCAGAAGAATGGAATGATCAATGGTATCAAATGCTGCACTAAGGTCAAGCAACACAAGTAGTGAGACACAGCCCTGATCAGATGCCAACAGTAGATCGTTTACTACTTTAACCAAAGCTGTCTCTGTGCTATGATTAGGTCTAAATCCTGACTGATACATTTCATGGATGTTATTCCTATGTAAATATGAGCACAACTGCTGTGCCACAGCTTTTTCAAGGATCTTGGAGATAAAGGGGAGGTTTGATATTGGCTGATAATTGGACAGCTGACAGGGATCAAGGTCAGGTTTTTTAATCAGGGGTTTGATAACTGCTAGTTTAAAGGATTTGGGTACATAGCCAATCGTAAGAGAAGAATTTATTATTTTTAGAAGCAGTTCAATTACTTCAGGTATTATCTGTTTGAATAGACGTGTAGGTAAGGGATCTAGTACGCAAGTTGAGGCTTTTGATGCCGAGATTAATGAAAGTAATTCAGTTTCTTTTAGGGGAGTAAAACATTCTAATTGATGATCTGATACAGTTATATTGTTAACTACAGGGTCACTTGTGGGTGGCACGGTGGTGTAGTGGTTAGCGCTGTCACCTCACAGCAAGAAGGTCCGGGTTCGAGCCCCGTGGCAGGCGAGGGCCTTTCTGTGCAGAGTTTGCATGTTCTCCCCGTGTCCGCGTGGGTTTCCTCCGGGTGCTCCGATTTCCCCCACAGTCCAAAGACATGCAAGTTAGGTTAACTGGTGACTCTAAAAAATTGTCCGTAGGTGTGAATGTGAGTGTGAATGATTGTCTGTGTCTATGTGTCAGCCCTGTGATGACCTGGCGACTTGTCCAGGGTGTACCCCGCCTTTCGCCCGTAGTCAGCTGGGATAGGCTCCAGCTTGCCTGCAACCCTGTAGAACAGGATAAAGCGGCTAGAGATAATGAGAAGAGAGATGAGACATGGTCACTTGCATTGTCTGACCTTAAATTAGTAGTTTGAATTTTTTGTCAGATATTCTCAATTTTGTCATTAAAAAAAAAAAATCATGAAATCGTTGCTACTACAGGTATGCATGTGTCTATAGTGGACTTATTCCTGGTTAATTTTGCTACAGTATTAAATAGGAATCTAGGATTATTTTTGTTATCTTCTATTAGGGAGGAGAGATATGTTGATCTCGCAGCACAGAGCTTTTCTAAACTTCAGGAAGCTCTCCTTCCACGCTAATTTGAACACTACCAATTTTGCTTGACGCCATTTATGTTCCAATTTCCGAGTGGTCTGTTTTAATGTGCGAGTGTCATCATTATACCAGGGTGCTCATTTTTTGTCTCTGACTATTTTCCTTTTAAGAGGAGCTACATTATCTAAGGTATGGCGGAATGTTGACTCTAAGCATTCAGTTGCCTGATCAAGTTCTTTGGGGGCTGACAGTGACCCAATCAAAGTTGCTAACTCTGGGAGATCATTTATAAAGCTCTGTGCAGTAGTTGATGCGAATGTACGTTTAATACAGTAGCGTGGTGAGGTGCATATATTATTACTCAGACATAGTTTGAATGAGATGAGATAATGATCTGAGATAACTTCAGACTGTGGAAGTATGACTATATTGTCTGTTTAAACCGAATGTTAGTATAAGATCGAGGGTGTGACCACCATTATGGGTCGGTCCTATGACATTCTGATTAATCCCTACTGAATCTAAAATGGACACAAATGCTGTTCTTAAAGGGTCTTCTGGGTTATCGACGTGAATATTAAAATCTCCGACAACTAAAGCTTTGTCTAAGGAAATCAGGGATGTGATTGGCCAAGGACAAAAAAAGCAGGAAAATATATAGACCCATAATGCGACACGGCAGCAGTGTGGTGTGGTATGGCGCGGCAACAGTGCAGCCACTACACACAGTAACCTCATTTTGACACTTTTAATGAAAAGTGCAATACGCAAACATTTAGTGCCAATTTTCATCATTGGAAAACAATTATTTTGAGGGCAAACAACCTCAAACATCAAACAATAGGTGCAGATATTAGAACAGGTGATGAGCACACACTCACTGTCATTTTTTTCAAAATATGCACAATAACAATGTCAGTAAGTGTAGTATAAAGTCAAGAAGTGTAACAAAGTACAAAGTCAGGAAGTGTAACATGGACATACAAGTGAAAAAACACTAAACTCCCTCATCAACAGCTTTAATGTCAGGGCTATTCACTGCAAGTCTGGCCATAAGTCCAAAGTATGCTGGAAAAGATATAATAAAATAAATTATACAATTATGACACAATCCCTGCATATTTTAGCCAATAAACACAAACTGCAGTACACATGAACGTGGTCTATCACCAGTATACGGACATTGTTATTATGCAGCATGTATGATAATGTGCTATGCAGCCAAGATGGACTATAATAATAGTTCAAGTTTTTCATCAGCATCAATGTTGATGTTGATATTATGTTGCCTACACTGTTATGTTATTATGAACCACATTGAACATTCTGTAATTAAGCAATATAACAAGGGTGGGAGTGTGGCTGTTCCTGCATATCCTCACAGGTGTGGTTTAGCTGCAGGCATGAAGCCGGGGCTGAGAGTAATCAATGAGTATTGCTATCTTGGCAAGGCATTCCAATCATCTCTACCAACTCAACTACAGAACAGGGTATACTGTACAGCAATCCTTAAATTAAATTTAATACCTTTTTTTTTTACTACCTTTAGATTTTTACACCATCATGACAGAGTTGCAAGTGTTAATCAGCGACCTTTTGTAATGTGTACACAGATTAACATATATGCTATACATACTAGTGTTTCAAATGACAAACAACCAGTGAATTGCTATGACGTCGGCATCAAACTGTTGAGACCTCAGGTTTGAGACGATAATCTTGATAGGCTAAAGCCCACCATTTAAACGAACTGATGCGAATTGTAGCAGACAGAATTTCAATCAAATTAGGACACCTCATAGTCAAAAAAAAAATACCTCTACAACCAAATTTAACACTTAATTGCCTTGTTCACTTAACATTCACTTAACGCTAACATTCTAAAACCTTAGTAACATTAGGAAGCCATCTCATGCGAACGGCTAGGCAATTGCTAGGCAAAGAATTTTGTTAGCTGTGGCAAATCATGTTGAATGCTGACACGCGAAACTTTCCTTTCCCAAAAACAAAAAAATGCCTTTTTCCAACTATACAAGTAAATCATCTAAACACTTTCAAGAGGAGAAATGTTTACTCACCGATACCTGCAGTTTTAATTTTTTTTTCAACCTAGCCTGGTAGCTACACATTGACTAACCTGGCTAGTACCATAACTGGCTAACTAAGAAACATTTGACTAACGTTAGCATTAATACCACCGTGGCAAATCTTGGACATTGAGATCAGTGAAAAACTATTAGATAATAGGCATGCAAACAAATACATGAAAACAATATTAGCATAGGCCTACCTGAATCATCCAAATGTCGATCCTATTGACAACTGAAGACATCGAAGACACTGGTATGCTACGTCACACACGAGAGTAGGGTGACGGCTGCATCCATTCCAACAACAAACTGACTACTAACGCGCGTGCGTCTTACATTACTTGACTCGGGTCACATAAAGGTTACTCTCGCGTTATGCATAATGGGCTTTTTTTTATTATTATTGGTACCGCTTAACCTAGGGTAGGTTATTATGCGCACGCGTGGCTCATTGGAGTTGCCTATGGGTAATGTGGTCCTACCCCTCCCAAAAAAAAAAAACGAATTTGCATGATTCACGAGGGTCGCATTTTTATGCCTGAAAATCCGGAAAAATCCGGAAGAATCACATCCTCGGGAAATAACCAGATCTGAGGTAAAATCTGCAAATTCAGAAAGAAACTCAGAATATGGCCCTGGGGGCCGGTAAATAATAAGTAATGGAATTAACTGGGTAGACCTATTTTTCGAGGCTACATACATTATGAGTATGAAGAACTTCAAATGTATTAAATTTATAACCAGGTTTTTGTGTTACACCTAGATAATCATTATAAATAACCGCGATGCCTCCTCCTCTGCCAGTTAGACGAGGCTGGTGTATATAACTGTATCCAGGAGGACTCGCTTCATTTAATGCTATATATTCATTTGGCTTAATCCATGTTTCAGTTAAACAAAGTAGATTAAACTCCTGATCAGTAATGAGTTCATTAACCATTAGCGCTTTAGATGCAAGAGATCTAATATTTAATAGCCCTACCTTTAGATTAAAGGTGCTGGCAGCAGCTGTACAGTCAGTATGATCTAATTTTATATTGATTAGGTTACTGGAACAAACTCTCTGAATATTTCTACCTTTTTGTTTAGCTGGGGGAACAGACACGGTCTTGATGTAGTGGACCAAGTGACGACTTTGTGCAGCTAGCAGACAGTCGGTTTAGCCTGTTCGTCTGCTCCCTGGCCTTGGCTCTGGATTGTCAGAAATTAACTAGGCCTGTTCTGAGACTATGACCTATGCTGCAGGAAATGAGAGCAGCACCTTCCCAAGTGGGATGAATACCGTCCTGCCCTAACAGGCCAGCAGTGCCCTCAAAATTAGCCCAATTACCTATAAAGCCCACACTGTTTTCAGAGCACCATCTGGACAACCAGCAGTTCAGTGACCATACAGTGGGGCAAAAAAAGTATTTAGTCAGCCACCAATTGTGCAAGTTCTCCCACTTAAAAAGATGAGAGAGGCCTGTAATTTTCATCATAGGTACACTTCAACTATGAGAGACAGAATGGGGGGAAAGAATCCAGGAAATCACATTGTAGGATTTTTAATGAATTAATTGGTAAATTCCTCGGTAAAATAAGTATTTGGTCACCTACAAACAAGCAAGATTTCTGGCTCTCACAGACCTGTAACTACTTCTTTAAGAGGCTCCTCTGTCCTCCACTCGTTACCTGTATTAATGGCACCTGTTTGAACTCGTTATCAGTATAAAAGACACCTGTCCACAACCTCAAACAGTCACACTCCAAACTCCACTATGGCCAAGACCAAAGAGCTGTCAAAGGACACCAGAAACAAAATTGTAGACCTGCGCTGGGAAGACTGAATCTGCAATAGGTAAGCAGCTTGGTGTGAAGAAATCAACTGTGGGAGCAATTATTAGAAAATGGAAGACATACAAGACCACTGATAATCTCCCTTGATCTGGGGCTCCACGCAAGATCTCACCCCGTGGGGTCAAAATGATCACAAGAACGGTGAGCAAAAATCCCAGAACCACACAGGGGGACCTAGTGAATGACCTGCAGAGAGCTGGGACCAAAGTAACAAAGACTACCATCAGTAACACACTACGCCGCCAGGGACTCAAATCCTGCAGTGCCAGACGTGTCCCCCTGCTTAAGCCAGTACATGTCCAGGCCCGTCTGAAGTTTGCTAGAGAGCATTTGGATGATCCAGAAGAGGATTGGGAGAATGTCATATGGTCAGATGAAACCAAAATAGAACTTTTTGGTAAAAACTCAACTTGTCGTGTTTGGAGGAGAAAGAATGCTGAGTTGCATCCAAAGAATACCATACCTACTGTGAAGCATGGGGGTGGAAACATCACGCTTTGGGGCTGTTTTTCTGCAAAGGGACCAGGACGACTGATCCGTGTAAAGGAAAGAATGAATGGGGCCATGTATCGTGAGATTTTGAGTGAAAACCTCCTTCCATCAGCAAGGGCATTGAAGATGAAACGTGGCTGGGTCTTTCAGCATGACAATGATCCCAAACACACCGCCCGGGCAACGAAGGAGTGGCTTCGTAAGAAGCATTTCAAGGTCCTGGAGTGGCCTAGCCAGTCTCCAGATCTCAACCCCATAGAAAATCTTTGGAGGGAGTTGAAAGTCCGTGTTGCCCAGCGACAGCCCCAAAACATCACTGCTCTAGAGGAGATCTTCATGGAGGAATGGGCCAAAATACCAACAACAGTGTGTGAAAACCTTGTGAAGACTTACAGAAAACGTCTGACCTCTGTCATTGCCAACAAAGAGTATATAAAGTATTGAGAAACTTTTGTTATTGACCAAATACTTATTTTCCACCATAATTTGCAAATAAATTCTTTAAAAATCAGACAATGTGATTTTCTGGATTTTTTTTCTCATTTTGTCTCTCATAGTTGAGGTATACTTATGATGAAAATTACAGGCCTCTCTCATCTTTTTAAGTGGGAGAACTTGCACAATTGGTGACTGACTAAGTACTTTTTTGCCCCACTGTAGCCTGCTGTAAGCTACATCGTCATGCCGCATTGGGATGGGGCCAGAGCGTACTACAGCATCGGACATTGCCTTCGCTAATTTAAACACCTCTACAAAGTTACTCTTAGTAACCTCAGACTGACGAAAGCGTATATCATTAGCTCCTGCATGGATAACTATCTTTGAGAACCTGTGCTTGCCTAGGACCCTAAGATTACCTGCTCTGTCTGGCGCCCTGGCTCCCGGTATACACCTGACTAAAGCTGCTGGTGCCCCAAAGGCTGAGCTAATTTCACATGCCGTATGATAGAGTCCCCTATAACCAGAGCTCTTTCAGGTTTCTCAGTGGGTGCATCACTAAGGAGAGCAAACCTGTTCGACACGTGACGTGGAGAGGAGTGGTGCTCCCGTGGGCGAGCCTCAGCGGTAGCTCTGGCTCTACACTTATGCCTCCGAGCAGTCACCCATTCGCCCCGCTGTAAGGGCTCTAATGCTGGAGCTGGGGGATTACTAACTCCACCTAGGGCATCCAGACTTTCCCCTACAGAAACTACACTGTTCTCACGCTCACTGACCTTCTCTAAAGCCTGGATACGCGCTTCTACCACTGTAATCTTCTATGTCAGAAAGCTAACTAATCTGCACTTATCACAAATAAAGCTATCGCTAGCGACAGAAGAAGAATGACTAAACATCCTGCACTCAGCACACTGAACAGGCCGAAGGTGTGCCATGATGAAAGGATTCACATACCTTAATCGAAGATCTGTTGATATTAAAGCAGATCCGATGTGGATAGCCTCCGCTTGTGGTCTTTACGCAGGAGGAGAAAAAAAAGAAAAAGAAAGCTTCCGGTCTCGGCGTTCTTCCGAAAAAAAGAAAAAAAGCGGAAAAAAGAAAGCGAAAGTGGAAAGTACAAAAAGGAAAGCAACAGTACAATAAAAATGAAGATGATACTGGAAAATTATTTGTAGAATTTTTTTTTTTAAAAAAGACTAGCAATTAACGCCAACACTCGCGGAAAAAAAAAGGACTCGTCGCAAACAACTCAGGAACCAGGAAATGCCTGAACAAATGTATAAATGCACATGCTACAGTACAGAAATAAAAAAAAAATAGTCCACTCAGAAGTAAATTGACACCAAGATTCGAACCCATGTTCATTTTGGAACATGGGTTCGTTCCTTTCCTGGACAGCGCTCTAGACCAGTGTTTCTCAACCAGTGGGCTGAAAATTTTTCTTCAAGTTGAAGCTAATTTTTACTTGTCCTAAGGTACAATTGCTGGGTCGCATCCGATGTCACATCCGCCTCATTAAGCTACGGTCAGACTACAGCTCGCGATAGGTTCTTGATGAGAATGAGGCATTTTGGTGGCAATGCATCATGATATACATGTGAGCTAAAAGTTATGGTCACACAGTAGGTGAACACTTGACTGTCACGCCTTTGCGCGCTTGAGTCTGGTGCAGCTCGAGCAACCGCGCTCGCTCACGGAACATGCTGTGTGCACACTTGGGACCCAGTCATTATGGGAAACACCTGATGCCGATTTGAGCACAATCAGCACATACAAATACGGACGCTGTTTACACAGAGATTTTGAAGTAATTATCATTATCACGGTCACGTTCGTTTCTAGCCATGTTTAACACCACTTAAATACTCTGCTTTATGATTCTGCTTTGCTTTCATTTGTGTTTTGTTTCTGTAAATATCACACCTGTTCATAAACACTTTCACTTCACTCCGGCTACCCCGTCTATCTTGTATCTTGATCCCCAGATCTTCAAGCAGAGATGAGAATGGGTCCTGATGAAAAAAGCAGAAAATCTGTAAAATGTCCCGAGGGCGTCAAAGGCGCCTGAAGTAATAAGGGGGGTCCAGGGGGGACACCCCCTGGGAAATTTTTTTCAAAATGAGACCTTACCCTATTTCCTGCAATCTGAGCTGTAGTTAATTAAAACACCTGATGCCTATTTTCATACTTATTGAAATAAAAACACTATTATATAGAACAATATGCATCAAAATCAATGTGTATTGTATTAATTCAAAATAATATCTACATGAAGGGGACTGGTTATTACTCTGTCAACATCACTTGTTTTTCTAAAAAATGTCCATTAAAATTCATAGTTATTTGCAGTTCCATTAATAATTAAAATTCATATATTCAATATATTGAATTAAAAAAAAAAACATTCATATCTTATGGAGACTGACCTTTTCCCTAATGTCCACATTACTTGTATATGATTTTTTCATAATGTCTATTTAAACTTTAAAAAGTTATACAATTATCAACACTGTCAGCTATAATTCAAATTATCATATATTCAATGTATTGAATCAAACAAATGCATATTTTATGGGGACTGTCTATCTTATTGTCCACATCTTCAAAAGGAAAATGTCTATTTACATTTTTTACAGTTAAAAGTTATTTACAGTTCCCAGTTATTTTTGAAACAAATTTATCATTTAGACTACTTCAGCTTCTTGGCCAAAGCCAAAAGCTCATCAGTCCTCTCTTTTTTCCTTGTTCTTTCATTAGCCAGCTCCTCCTGTGTTTTTACATGCTCTAACCTGGCTCTCTTCTGCTCTCACACTCCTCTCTTGCTTTCCTTTTGCTTTGCTAAACTTGTCTTTTATACCAGCATCAATTTCACGTACCTTCGCTTCATCTCGCTTGTCAATAGTATTCGGCATCTTGAGAAAACACGCCGATTAGAGGAGCGTATTTTTGATATGCAGCTCACAAACGTGTAAGTTTTGATAAAAGAAAGCGGATGTGGGTGTCTTTGTAAAAACTGTTTTGATCGGCCATTATGGTCTCGACATCGATGTTTTGACCAATAACAATGTAGATAACACGAATTTTACATCACATTAAACAAGACTAAAGATGGCGATTTACAAATAATGTGTAAACATCGTTGGAGTTAATTAAGTTTGAACAGCATGAAGGAACATACCCCAACCCCCTGAAATTAATTTTTAAAAAATTCTCAACGGATTTGGCATAATATAAAAAGGTCGTTTTTTACTCAGAAAAAGCAGAAATCCGCCGAAAAGCGGAAAACTCTCATCCCTGTTTAAGCCAGCGACATATAAAAAGTTGTACGCGTCCATGCTCTTCCAGGTTTCCACCTGTTTGTCCATGTAGAACGATGTCTGCAGCACCAGGTAGTTTGAGATATTGGGGAACTCAATGGATGGATAATTTTCCAACTTGTAGGAAAAATCCCTTCTTTATTAAATGTGTAAGCATCCATCCCATTGAGTAGTTTTTACATCCACTTCTTTTGAATGTACTTCTCGGTTTGAATAACTTGCTTGTCTGCTGTACACAAATATGGCAATAAGTTCTTGCATTAATGGACCAGACTCCACTTCTGGATCATTAATCCCTTCTGAGTGAGAATGCCCTGCATGCATGGTTTTATTTTGGCTTATGGAACATCCATACAGTTAAATACAATACCTACAATTAAAAACAGTGCCACTTGCTTTTATTATTACAAGAATGATTATAGTTACACAATTAAAAACAGTGCCACTTGCTTTTATTATTACAAGAATGATTATAGTTACTATATGACTATAGCTACAACTGGAACGTGCTGATTTAGGTTAGCGTTTGTAATTATTGTACCATTCACTATTAGATAAACCCCGGTAGATGGCTGTACTTTGGCGCATAGGGGGTAACAATAACATTTTTAAGAAAATTGTTTAACTCAAACAACTCGGATGCACCGGCATTAGGAATACTGTCCAAGCCAGCACTGAACCCAGATGCGGTTCCCACAATTTTTGGCCAAAAGCGGACAAGACAAACGAAACAACACGGTCAGTAGCCCGCAAAAGAGAAGTTCAAAGGGTAAGAAAACACTTTTTAATGCCTTCCCTAACTTTTTTATTAAGCGTGATGTTATTTCGAGTTCCTTTGGGCATCAACGTAATTGCTGATGCAGCTAAGCGGCTTGATGTTTGTTGGGTGTCCTGGTTTGATTCAATGTCAGAAAAACCTCGGTAATGACTAAAACAACTCTATAAATATTGTTCACTTGTGTGTAACTAATTGATATGGTAATGCTTGTTTTTCATGATCATCATCATCGCTATTCGTGTCATTGTCTGAAATACTCAAGTGAAGAAATGTCACTGGCGCTATGGTCCATTTTGTCAAATGTGGCTGTGTATTGCAAGTGACGTCACACTTTACGGAAACCATTTGGAGTTCTTTTAGGTATACAGGAACTTGTTTGTGGAATAGCCAGCCTCGATCACTGCAGTCTAGTCAAACACGTGATAATTTTAAGAAACAGGTGAAACAGTTTTTATGGAGTAAATTCCAAACCCAGTTTTATGATGTGTATATAACTAATTTTTAATCATTTTGGTGCCATTTCCATAATCTAGTTGTCTCATCTCATCATCTCTAGCCGCTTTATCCTTCTACAGGGTCGCAGGCAAGCTGGAGCCTATCCCAGCTGACTACGGGCGAAAGGCGGGGTACACCCTGGACAAGTCGCCAGGTCATCACAGGGCTGACACATAGACACAGACAACCATTCACACTCACATTCACACCTACGGTCAATTTAGAGTCACCAGTTAACCTAACCTGCATGTCTTTGGACTGTGGGGGAAACCGGAGCACCCGGAGGAAACCCACGTGGACAC
Source organism: Neoarius graeffei (assembly GCF_027579695.1). NCBI lineage: Eukaryota > Metazoa > Chordata > Actinopteri > Siluriformes > Ariidae > Neoarius > Neoarius graeffei. Next base: position 55,977,663 of record NC_083569.1, on the reverse strand, counting down.
GGGGAGAACATGCAAACTCCACACAGAAAGGCCCTCGCCGGCCCCGGGGCTCGAACCCAGGACCTTCTTGCTGTGAGGCAACAGCGCTAACCACTACACCACCGTGCCGCCCTAATCTAGTTGTACTCTGATAATTACAATTCGCATTTTATTTTTGGGTTATGACTATCATTGTTTATACAATTTTGTCAATTTATTATTGTCTCTTATATTTTATTGTTTCCTGTTGTCATCAAGAGGACCACATTGGAAATAAGTGTATTTTATACTTTGTGTTATCCTCGGTGCTCTTTATACTGTATCTTTTACATGTACAAATTTTACCAAATAAATCCATACCATACCAGCAGCTCAGGTGTTTCTGGCAATATTTCTGCCTTTTTCTGTACAAGTGCATCCTCCTGTAATGTTCACATGAATCCTGTATAGTAAAGCAGTGTTTGTTTACCCTCTTTCTGCATTGCCGTGGGGGTTGGACTGCCTACTACGGTAATTACGGTAGGCTAGCCTGGGGACGTCTTGATGAGAAAGTTTTTCATGAAGGAGTCCAGAGCATGCTAAGCATGCTAATAGAAGAAAGAAGAAACCTTTATTTGTCACATGCGCACTTCAAGCACAGTGAAATTCATCCTCTGCATTTAACCCATCTGAAGCAGTGACCAGAGCAGTGGGCAGCCACACGCAGCGTCCGGGGAGCAGTCAGGGGTTAAGTACCTTGCTCAAGGGCACCTCAGCCCAAGGGTGCCCCACATCAACCTAACAGCATGTCTTTGGACTGTGGGGGAAACCGGAGCACCCGGAGGAAACCCATGCAGACACAGGGAGAACATGCAAACTCCACACAGAAAGGCCCCCGCCGGCAGCTGGGTTCAAACCTGGAACCTTCTTGCTGTGAGGCGACCGTGCTAACCACTACACCACTGTGCCGCCCAGTATAACAGTTTCAGCAGTGTTTTACAGGTAAAGAGTTCAGGTTTGTCCATAAGTCAGGGTTGCAGCTCATTAATACACTATTTCAGATGTATAGTGAATAAAAAACAAGCAAACAAAAACATGATGTCACTTTAGTAGGCCTTTCGCGTTGCCTCTTCAGTACTGAAGTATAGAGGATGTGCAGTCACGTGACCCGTCCGTGTATACTCCGCCATATTGGATGGCTTCAGGATTGTTTACCTTGCGCGAGCGTAATGGATCCAGGGAGTAATCCCCAAGAAAATTCGGAAAATACCCCATCTACATCGCGCGATAACTTGTCTAAGTTTGTTCAGCATCTTGAAGGTGACGTGAGGCAGCGTTACATGGAAAAGTGTTCCAGGTTGGGGACTGCAGATCCGTACAACTTGCCGCAATCCTTGTTCAGGGAAATTCGGAGCTGCGGTGCCGGCGATTTGCCCGATCTGGGCTACTACGACATTTACAATTTTCTTGTTAATCGTGAATCGTGTTACACTGGCAAAGCCCTCAAAGCTTACAAGAGCCTGGAAGCTTATAAATATTTTGTTGCGGGATGGGTATCCCAACTATACCTCTGGAAGGTTCCGAAGAAGAATGTCTACTTGATAACCTCACGGGTAAGTGGCATTAAGACGTTTATCATAAAGAGAACATGCAGGACGTTTTATCGTAAGAATGTTCGAAATCTAAACTCAGTTCCAGATAATGACAGGGTTGTAAATATGTATGTTTTTGTGTGAAAAAAAAATATCACAAATCACCGCTATCTTTATCTGTGCAGAATTATTATTCAGTATCAGATATAAATGTATAGGGGTCACAGATATGTCCAGCTTCTATATTCAAACAAATTAAAAAAATATTTTCTTGCACCTCTATGTGCCTAAAATAACATACATATTCTTTTTCAGTACTTTACACAATCTGATAGGAAGAACTTTATAAACAAGTTATGCATTTGTATACATATTTTATTAAGAACATTAATATTACACGTCCATGTGAAAACCAGTTATGAGCAATTCCAGCGTTATGGACGTGACACTTGAACTCAAAATGGCAACAAATGACCCAGTGCATGTTTTATTGTCTCCCAGTATTTAAACAGGTGTTGCATATTTTAAGGCTGTACCATACTGGAGAAGTGATAGAACAAGAACAATTCCCATAGTACATCTAGGGCATGCCAGAAAACGCCAATAAAAGATGCGTTATGGATGTGACAGAAAAAGTATCACTTTTCTTGGGTGACTGTACATTTTTACCAAACTCTGTGAAATTGTAAACCTAATGTCGAAATGGAGATATCCATTTGATAGAGGGGTCCAAGGTGAATATTAAAAAAATCTTTGTTTAAAATATTTTGTATTTCATGCAGAGTTTCGGAAGGAAAAGTCAGCGTTATGGATGTGACGAAATTCCGTTACGGATGTGACGCGTCTGAAATAGACATGGCGTATGTTTAGAAAATCAGCAATTTACCCACCATAACCCTTTGAAAAACTCTCTAAATATCAGCTAAAACTATCAAAGTTCTTAAATAATATTTAGGATGGCTATTGTTTTGCTGTTTTGTGGATTTTTGCATACATTTCTGTGGCTTGTGGCAATAATATAGAATTGTACATGATCAAAGTTGATTTTAGCTTGGGGTTTACATTATAAGAAAGAAAGACTGACAGTGACATATTAGGTTGGTTACAAATTGGTTCAACTTAATCACATCTGTAAAATACAGGCCTAGGTGATATCTCTGGGAGTGGTTTTGATGTATTACATGTTGCTTTATTTTTGCATGGTGAGGTTGACATTTACATGGAATTGCCCTTATATTTTTTTGATCACAACTTGGTGATAGGTGGTGCAGTATACTACAATTATACAGCAAGTTCTAACTAACATTTTGAAAAGACCCCAATGGTCCAATAAAGTGTGCAGTGACTAAAAACAGTGTCTCTCCTCGTCTGCGGGGAATCTATAAAATGACAGGCCCTCCTTTTGGCACAACCAAATGCTGAACAAGATATAACCATTCTCGAAAGATCTACTCCCACACACTTGATAATCAGAACGGGTTCGTCTAAGTTCTATGCAGTGTTGCCAGATTGGGCGGTTTCCCGCCTAGTTGGGGGGTTTTTAGTGCATTTTGGCGGGTTTTGAACATATTTGGGGCCGGAAAACGTCAGCAGTATCTGGCAACACTGGTTCTATGCGCGGCCATGCCGTCCAAGATGGCAGATAAACAAATATCACGTGACGTCACGTGCACGCTCTCTATACACTCAGCCTTGCGCCCAAATGACGTCATGCATCGCCCTTCCAACAGACAACATGGCAGCCTCCTGGTGGCATTACAGCAGTGATACAAAAACGCTCACAACTTTCTTATAAATGGTCAAACATGCCTGAAACTTTTCTTACAGGCTCTTAATATTACAAGCTACCAATCCATGCATGTATTTACTTTGCATTTTCTATTCCTTTAACAGTAACAAAACATATATATTGGCCTCTGCTATTAATTTTTCTTACCATTAGGGGCCGCTAGCGTGCACTGTGTTAAAAAAAGCTTTGAGTCATGAATCTTTATTCGACTCATTTGGATTCGGAGCTTCACTGGTTCAGAAATCTTCATTGCAGCTTCACCAGTAAGCATTCATAATAACTTAGAAACAGTATGTTTCGATTATTAAATGAAAACATATTTAGTAGACCATTTTCCCAGCTGTAAATTATTTTCCAGTTTCTTTATTACTTGACTACACTGAACAAGAAACTTCAAGATTTTTTTTTTTTTAGTTGTCGGAGTGTTGCTTTTATCTTTAAAACAACACCATCTTGTCTGTGATTAGTAGCTGTAATTCAGGTCTGGTAGGTGTAGCACTGCAGGGTGGATTCACTAGAGTACATCCTGTCTGTGTTACAAGCAGGCTGTCAAAAGATGATAGCCTGCTTGTAACGGAAGCAGTCGATTTACATTTAATCAGTGGCTTGTTGTAAATAACTTGTGCACAAAATATATGAGAAAACCACACCATCAAAGGTAATAATAAAAGGAGTGAGAATGAATCAGTAGAAGTGAGTTTGTTTTATCTCCAGCTGTCGGTTTCCAACAACTTGGAGAGAAAAGTAACATTTTCACAAGATTTTCAGATCTGAGTTTCATTTGATAGCAAACATCATAAACGGATATAAAAAAACATTATATCCGTTTTATATAAAATAATTAGGACAGGCGAAAATAGTTGTTTGTGTGGGCTCGCTCCCTAATATAAACTAAATGTTCATTATTTTGTTTGGTGTCGAACATAAAAACGGAACAGATTTAATTATCAGAGTATTTATAATAAGCGTACTTACTTATTTTTCGGTGTGTCAGTGTGTTGGGTGATTCAAAAGAAAAGTATCGCTGAAGGTAGAATTCCAAACTAACTACCTCCAGTTCTCTTCAGAAAAGAGGAAACGACACAGGCAGGTCTGGGCAAAGTTTAGACTACACCCTTCCAGCGTCAGGCACAGAAAGCGCGCGAAAAATGTGCTGCAGGAGCCATGTACTGCATGATTCAGATCTTTCAATTTTTTTTTTTATCTCCTCAAGTGAATCTACACTCGGGAACCGTAAGAAAGTGTGAGAAGATCCGTGTGACCGATAACGGGTGTGTCGGGAAGAATACGTCGACACATTTTGTGTGTGTATGACTGGCAATTACCTTTTTTCATGTTTTTTTTTTTAATTTTATTTTTTTTAAACACAAGGATACATACAACGACAAACTCTCTACAATACAATAAATCTATCAGAAACCAAAATCCCACCTCCTCTAATGAGTGGATTAAATATGTAAGATAAATAAATAAAAGAAAACAAATATAACAAGGGGTTATCACAACTGATACGACAATATACAGTGGTGTGAAAAAGTGTTTCCTCATCGCATTATCTCTAGCCGCTTTATCCTGTTCTACAGGGTCGCAGGCAAGCTGGAGCCTATCCCAGCTGACTACGGGTGAAAGGCGGGGTACACCCTGGACAAGTCGCCAGGTCATCACAGGGCTGACACATAGACACAGACAACCATTCACACTCACATTCACACCTACAGTCAATTTAGAGTCACCAGTTAACCTAACCTGCATGTCTTTGGACTGTGGGGGAAACCGGAGCACCCGGAGGAAACCCACGTGGACACGGGGAGAACATGCAAACTCCGCACAGAAAGGCCCTCGCCGGCCCCGGGGCTCGAACCCGGACCTGCTTGCTGTGAGGCAACAGCGCTAACCACTACACCACCGTGCCGCCCTAATCTAGTTGTACTCTGATAATTACAATTCGCATTCTATTTTTGGTTTATGACTATCATTGTTTATACAATTTTGTCAATTTATTATTGTCTCTTATATTTTATTGTTTCCTGCTGTCATCAAGAGGACCACATTGGAAATAAGTGTATTTTATACTTTGTGTTATCCTCGGTGCTCTTTATACTGTATCTTTTAATAAGGCCCTCGCCGGCCACGGGGCTCGAACCCGGACCTTCCTGCTGTGAGGCGACAGCGCTAACCACTACACCACCGTGCCACCCATGTTTCAGATCATCAAACAAATTTAAATATTAGACAAAGATAATACAAGTAAACACAAAATGCAGTTTTCAAATGGTTTTTGTTATTAAGGGAAAAAAATTCAAACCTACATGACCCTGTGTGAAAAAGTGATTGCCCCCCATTAAAACATAAATTAACTGTGGTTTATCACATCTTTGGAAAGCTGAGTGCAATTTCTCTCGCCCAGGGGTTTTCAAAGTGTGGGAGAGTCAGCCCCCCCTCAGAGAGCAAATAAACAACAGCGCCCCCCACACAATTTTTGTTGTTGCTATACTTAATGTTCCATTCGTATTTAAAAAAAATGGTTGTTGTACACTTTTTTTCCCTTTTACACATTTTAAACATCTGTGCTTTTTTTTTTTTAAAAAAAAAACCCTCTTGTTTTACACATTTTAAACATCTCATAGCATCGTTAGCTAGCACCTCTTGGCAGACAACACACTGTGGCAGTGGAGCATCTTCAGATCCAGTCCATGAAAATCCAAACTTTAAATAATCGTGGTTATACTTCTTTTTTTTTTTTTTTGCTTGGCCCAGACTCTGTCTCCTCACTCACTGTAGCTTTAGGTACTAAAAATCGATCCATTTTGTCTCTTGCAAAGGCTAGCTGAAGTTCGCTAAATGTCCGCAATAGTAACTTATTCTGGTTTATTTTTCCTCACGTTGCGCGCCCCACACTTCGAAAAGCCCTGCTCTAGCCTGATTACTCCGAGGTTTTACGGCAGCCGGCATCCAAAAAGTTGCATTGCTGCCATCTACAGGACTACCACCGTAGTGCATTATATCCTGCTATATACACCAGTGTCCGTTCAGAACTTGAAAAAACATCGTCTTCCCCTCCTGCTTGACCCTATTTCTAAAATACCTTTCAGAGATACTTTTTCCAAGCCAATCTCCCGCAGCTGTCTAATTAAATCTTGCCTTTGGCGGTCATAATTTCTACAAGAAATCAAAACATGATGCACTGTCTCGCACTCTTGGCAAGCACACAGGCCATTTTGATGCTTTCCCAAAATAAATAAAGTGTTGTTCAGAAATGTGTGACCAATCCTCAATCTAGAAATAATCACCTCTTCCTTACATCTAGCTCCCCCCCCCCCCTTTTACAGTCATTAACTGAATCAGTTACCCTACCGACAATTGAGAATAGATGCCTCCCTTTGTTTTCTTGCTCCCAAAGCTGTTGCCATTTTAAAATTGTTTCCTGCCACACAATAATTTTGCCTTGGACCATAGTTAATAGAGGGAAATGGTTAGGAAACTCGGCAAACTTCAAAGGACCGTCCTATTGTTTCATATTTGAGGTTGAACTGTATAGAAGCGAAAGAAAACTTAAAACATTTAAAACTATGTACAGTATATGATGAGTGAAAATCATTTAAAATAAGTCTTAATTATTGTAAAAAAAAAAAAAACGCCGTCAATTTACCTATTTTCTAACCATCATCGGTTTACGATACGGCAATCAAAACCAAACACTGAAGGCTTATCAAAAAAAAAAAAAAAAATCTTTGCCCCAGATTTCCTGGTTGTTATTTCTTTAAGAAGAATAGTAATAAAAGCCAGAATCTTTCAAATCAAGCGATCTGAGAAATAGGGAAAATTTGGCATCTCGTAGAGGTGAGCTTCAACTGTTCGAAACTGAGTACAAGTTAAACAATCCTAAAATTGTAAAAAACGTCTGAGATTTTTATTTTTTTTTACTTCGATTTCAAGAGATAAAATATTGATACTCAATGTTTTGGGACCTTTTATTATCCCAGTAGCTTTTAAAGTACGTATAGCGTTATTCAATTTGTGCTCATAATATTTTCAGTGAGCTTCGTGCTACTCTTGTTGCGAAATGTAAACAAACACGGAATCGAAGCAGGAGCATGTTGCGGTTTGAAAACGTTGATTTTAAATCAAAATTCTTAGAATATTCTCAATAAACTGTAAAAATACATCGCATGCATAGTCTTTTCTATTGAGGTTTTTCACCCACGTGACCAAGTCATGTGATGCATCGTTAGGCTGCCATTTTGGACGTCACGGCTCGAATCAGTTTGAATGCGAGGAAGGCGACAAACGAAAAACATAAAAGAAAAAGGAGCGAGATGCAGAAAACACCCTCACTATCCAGCGACGTAGGGCATTTACAGGGCGAGCAGAGGGAGAGGTATTTGCAAAAATTGAGGTTAACAGGCTTAGAGAACGACGTTTACCTGCTTCCACCAGGATTGTTCACTGACGTACGGAAGTAGACGAAGCCCTCGTCTTTACCTGACTTCGGCCCACATGATCTGTATACCTATGTCGTTAAAAACCCATCGCCATACACAGGTATTGATCTGAAAGCGTATAAGAGTTTGGATGCCTACAAATATTTTGTGTCAGGCTGGGTAACATGCCTACATCAGTGGGTCGTCCCTGGAGCCGGTGGTCGCCATCTTATTACAGCTAAGGTTTGTTCACATTTTCATTTACTTTTGGTCCTCAGGATAAACAAAATGTTATTAAATGTCATTGAAATAACTTCTTAGTCTGTTGAGACATGGCCCGTTATAAATTTGCTGTTACCAGGCAATGACCAAGAACTGTATTATTAGGGTCAGTGTCTGTGTTGTAGCAGTGTACTAGCAGCTAGCTGTTAGCACTAGCTAATGTCAACAACATAGTAGCTAGTATGTTACTGTAGCAATGTTTACGTTCAGTCATTTGGATGACTGTTAAAACCTTTCAGTCTCAAGTTTTTCCTTTACTGTATTTACTAGTTTACTGTAATTATGATCCGGCAGCTATTTACACCGGATCCAGTGTAAATAGCTGCCGGAGCGCGCTCCGGCTTGCTCCCCCTCAAATTAAGCAGCGCGCTCCGGCTTGCTCCCCCTCAAATTAAGCAGCGCGCTCCGGCTTGCTCCCGGAGCACTCCGGGAGCAAGCCGGAGCGCGCTGCTTAATTTGAGGGGGAGCAAGCCGGAGCGCGCTCCGGAACCTCGGCCGGAGCACTCCGGGAGCAAGCCGGAGCGTGCTGCTTAATTTGAGGGGGAGCAAGCCGGAGCGCGCTCCGGAACCTTGGCCGGAGCACTCCGGGAGCAAGCCGGAGTGTGCTGCTTAATTTGAGGGGGAGCAAGCCGGAGCGCGCTCCGGCAGCTATTTACACTGGATCCGGTGTAAATAGTTGCTGGATCATAATTACAGTAAACTAGTAAATACAGTAAAGGAAAAACTTGAGACTGAAAGGTTTTAACAGTCATCCAAATGACTGAACATAAACATTGCTACAGTAACATACAAGCTACTATGTTGTTGACATTAGCTAGCTTGACCTTCAAAATGGCGGACACCGGGGCGTCACGTGACTCTGTGACGTCAGGTGAAATACCTCAATTAACTATGCTTGGACAGATTTATGTTGACATCTTTGGTTACCTTTTGAGCAGCTTCCTTCGCCAACTTAACCTTTTCATTTGATGCTATACTTACATGTGCTGGGACCCATACAAATGATATTTCTACCCCTCTCCTTTTCACAGCTCTAATTGCCAGAAGGTCTTGTCGGCTCTTTGATGACCCTTTCCCAATACTATTGATTGCTGACACAGAGTCACTACATATCAATACTTTATAGTTCTGAGGTGGTGTTTACATTAGACCGTATCCGTCTCGTTTTCGTCGCGGATGCACTGTCCGTTCACATTAAAACACCGGGAAACGACTCCACAGGCGGAACAACTTGAATCCGCCAGGGCCCACGTATTCAATCCATTACGTATCTGATCCGGTGCTGTGTAAACATTGAGAAACGAGGATACGCTGTGCTGAGCTCTAGCTGACGTCGTCATTGGACAACGTCACTGTGACATCCACCTTCCTGATTCGCTGGCGTTGGTCATGCCACGTGCTGACGTCGTCATTGGTCAATGTCACTGTGACATCCACCTTCCTGATTCGCTGGCGTTGGTCATGCCACGTTGGTCATGTGACGCGACTGCTGAAAAACGACGCGGACTTTCACTTCCTGCTATTTGTCCCGAATCACTGCTCGTGCGCTTCACTCGCGCGCTCTGTGAGCTGCGCAGGGCCGGAGTGCGCACCCTCCAGAGGGCACTCGCTGTTCAGGGCGGAGTGATTTGGAGCGCAGGATGCCTGCAGGATGCCTACAGGATGCCTGCAGGATGCCTGCAGGATGCCTGCAGGATGCCTGCGGAGCCGAGCGTATCCGTGTATTGGCGTTGCTGTGTGCATGCGAATCGTGTATTGGCGTTGCTGTGTGCATGTGAATCGTTTTAAAAACGTTAATCTGATGATCCGCTGATACGGTCTAATGTAAACACTACCTGAATCTGTTCAGCCCATTGTACTGCCATCAGGATTGCATATAATTCCACTGTGAATACACTTAGAAAGTTTGAGATTCTCTTAACAGCTTGGATATTCAACCTCTGAACAACAAAAGCTGCTCCTGTAGCACCCGTTTCTTGATCCTTTGAACCGTCAGTAAAAATGAATATGTATTCCTGATACCTTTCTCTTACATGACATTGAAATTCATGCACCAAATCTGCCTCAGGATTATCTGACTTAGGCTACATCCACACGACAACGGCAACGAGATGTTATTTAAAAATATATCGCGTCCAAATGGGCAACGATCAGTAAAATATCAGGTCCATATAGCAACGCAACGCTTGCTGAAAATGATGCAATACACATGCCACACCTCTAGGGGCGCTGTAAGACGGTCCCTTCGGAGACACCAGAACAATAGAAGAAGTAAGGACGCATGCGCATAAACTATTATGCGCGAGACTTCATATTAGCCACAAAGTCAGGAAAATCTGTTCGTAAAATGACATTATAATGACCAAATACAATGAAAAGTATTTTTCCAGTCTCACCTGTGAAAGGTAATCCCATGTGATCTCGTTTGGACGGCAAACCTGTTGGTACAGTTAAACGCAGCTAATCTTTATTCTCCGCTTTGACCTATCCAATATGGCGGCGAGGATGACGTATGATTCTACGCGGAAGGCGGCGTCTTTAATGGTCCGGAATAAATTGAATGCTACACGTTAATGGATTAATTTGTTGTTTCTCACCTGTGAAAGGTAATCCCATGTGATCTCGTTTGGACGGTAAACCTGTTGATACAGTTAAACGCAGCACATGAATCTTTATTCTCCGCTTTGACCTATCCAATATGGCGGCGAGGATGACGTATGATTCTACGCGGAAGGCGGCGTCTTTAATGGTCCGGAATAAATTGAATGCTACACATTGATGGATTAATTTGCTCTTCTACGCCCGTTTTGAGGAATGTATAGGATTTAAACCAACATCTGAAGAGGTGAGATCGCTCCTTTTTTTTCCCTATTTTTGCTGGCGGGATTGACTCTGCCCTAAGGGCAGAGTCTCTCTCTCTCTCTCTCTCTCTCTCTCTCTTTCACTTTGTACCATTACACAATAAATATTCATAGTGAAAATATTTTGTAAGCGCGTTTCATGAACCAAGTTATAGGATTTGTTGACAACTCGCATCGAGTTCGTTACACTTCTACCCGGTGTGAAGCACTGACAGTCATGTGGTTGTGACGTCATCGTAAACAAATCCGTTCTACTCATCCAGACGACTTCACAACGGCAACGTTGCCAGATCTTTCCACTCTGGAACCCGTTCTCAAAAAGATTGCGTTTTGGGCACCCAAAACGCCGGTGCCGTGTGGACGCCAGGCCTAAACGATAAGCAATTGTATCGGAGTCACCTGAATCCGTTGCCGTGTGGACAGGGCCTTAGAAAGTTTGAGGTTCTCTTAACAGCTTGGATATTCAACCTCTGAACAACAAAAGCTGCCCCTGTAGCACCCGTTTCTTGATCCTTTGAACCGTCAGTAAAAATTAATATGTATTCCTGGTACCTTTCTCTTACATGACATTGAAATTCATGCACCAAATCTGCCTCAGGATTATCTGACTTAATCCCAAGCAATTCAGTCTTTGGGAACTCCAATTGCCATAGAGGAACTGATGGCCACATTACTCCTGGACAAAAGTTCTTGTCAAGAATAGCCATTTCCTGTGCCACTGTCTCTCCTATCCATCCAAAACTTGGAAGTCTCGCCACCTCTCTCTCCCAGCTTGTCTGAATTATACTTTTAACTGGGTGATCACACCTTTGACCCAGTGCCGTATTAAGCCAATGCGGTGCCCCTGGGCACTATACCTCATGTGCCCCACCACCACCACCACCCTGCGCGCACGCGTTCAGTAACCTCCTGCACACACTCACAAACCTTGCCCTTTGCTGTCAAAAATAGTAGCATATACTACATAAACAATAGTACACATAAACAAGGTCATTCTTCCTCATTGAAAATGTATTAAGTAGGCTACATCAGCCCATCAAATTCACTGAAAACAACCAACGATATGCATGTAGGCATATTGAAATGTCTTATTCAAAAATGAGCAGCATATATTTGTATGTCTCAATAAAAACCTTCAAAGCATCCATACTCTATTCTATCCATATTAAAATGTCTCAATTCAAAATGTGTATCAATTCAAACAGCATCAGCAATTTAAACAGCATCCATCTATATACAATACAGCCTATTCAAATGTGTCAATTCAAAATGTGTATCAATTAAAATAGCATCGATCTAGGCAACATATTCAAATGTCTCAATTCGAAATATAAATTCAAATAACATCCAGTACGGCATATTCAGATGTACAATGTACATACAGTTGTGTTCAAAATAATAGCAGTGTGTTTTAAAACGTGAGTAAAACTCAAAATCCTTATAATAGTTTTTATTTCCATGCATTGGGAACACTGCACATTATATTCTATATCAAAACATGAAGAAAAATGTATCAATATTTTAATTACTTTACAGAAAATGAAGAAAAATGAACATTGGGCTGTTCAAAAAAAATAGCAGTGTCTGCATTTTTCATTACAAACTCCAAATATTTACTGTATAAAGTGAAAAAATCTTAAGGATTTAGTATTCCTGTGAATCACTAAGCTAATATTTAGTTGTATAACCATGGTTTCTGAGAACTTCTGGCACCTGTGAACAAGTATTCCAGCCCAGGATGATTTGACAACATTCCACAATTCCTCTGCATTTCTTGGTTTTGCCTCAGAAACAGCATTTTTGATGTCACCCCACAAGTTTTCTATCGGATTAAGGTCTGGGGATTGGGCTGGCCACTCCATAACTTTCATTTTGTTGGTCTTGAACCCTGATGCTGCTCGCTTACTGGTGTGTTTGGGGTCGTTGTCTTGTTGAAACACCCATTTCAAGGGCATTTCCTCTTCAGCATAAGGCAACATGACCTCCTCAAGTATTTTGATATATGCAAACTGATCCATGATCCCTGGTATGCGATAAATGGGCCCAACACCACAGTAAGAGAAACATTCCCATATCATGATGCTTGCACCACCATGCTTCACTGTCTTCAGAGTGTACTGTGGCTTGAATTCAGTGTTTGGGGGTCGTCTGAAAAACTGTCTGCGGCTCTTGGACCCAAAAAGAACAATTTTACTTTCATCAGTCCACAAAATGTTTTTCCATTTCTCTTTAGGCCAGTCGATGTGTTCTTTGGCAAATTGTATCCTCTTCAGCACGTCTTTTTTTTAACAGTGGAACTTTGCGGGAGCTTCTTGCCGATAGATTAGCTTCACACAGGCATCTTCTAATTGTCACAGTACTCACAGGTAACTTCAGACCGTCTTTGATCACCCTGGAGCTGATCATTGGCTGAGTCTTTGCCATTCTGGCTATTCTTTGATCCATTCGAATGGTAGTCTTCTGTTTTCTTCCACGTCTCTCTGGCTTTGCTGTCCATTTTAAAGCACTGGAGATCATTTTAGCTGAGCAGCCCATCATTTTCTGCACTTCTTTACAGTATACGTTTTACCTCTCCAATCAACATTTTAATCAAAGCACGCTGTTCTTCTGAACAATGTCTGAAATGACCCATGTTTCTCAGGTTTTCAGAGAGAAATGGATGTACAACATGTGCTGGCTTCATCCTTAAATTAGGGCCACCTGACTGACATCTGTTTTTTCACAGAATGAATGACCTCACTAATTAAACTCCACACTGCTATTATTTTGAACACGTCCCTTTCACTTAATTATTCGATTACACAGACTCAGGAGCATGCATATCATGAATGTTGGGTCTGTTGGTTTTCTATGACTCTACTACACCTACTAGTAAATTATTTGCCATGTAGTAATATAATTTCCACCAAAAACAGTGATTGATCTGGTTAGTCGTGTTGGACTGCTATTATTTTGAACACAAGTGTATGTGTATCAATTCAAAGAGTATCTGTTCTGTATGAACCTAGACATGTTCTCCCCATAGCGCAAGATCAGTTGAAATAGAGAAGTGTTCTACTGGCGTCGGCTGCGCTGGGTTGACATCCATAACACCCTCGTCTTCCTTCTCGTCACCATGGTGTGAACTGATCTCTACCTGGCTTAAAGTGGCTTCGCACATATCCTCCTCCCCGGGGTCTCCCTTGCTCCCATCTTCCTCAAGGGGATCCTCGTCGTCGCCGACCCCTCGGCTAACACTGGCTGTGGTTGCATCTCCCCGGCTAGTGCTAGCAGGGCCATCTCCCTCACTAGCATCGCTGATTTCACTAGCTTCGGCTTCAGCGCTGGTAGTGACAGCAGTTGTCGATGTTTTTATAAAAAAACGATCTAACACTGGAACATTTTTAATTGCAGCTACACGCCTGGAGTCTTTCTCTTTTTTTAATTTTCTCTTCGCACAACCAATCAATTGATGTCTGTCCATTTTTCATTTCTACCGCGGTTTTTAAAAAATTGATACATTTCACCGTAGTTGGACTGGCTCAACTGACAGGTTGAGGAAAGGGGGGTTAATGGTCACATAGGCCACTCTTGCTCAGAATTATGATTGTTGTTGTTCTTATGAAATTATTGTTCATAATGAATTATATATGACTATTTAACAATGTCAAGTGTATAACCATTTTAAGTGTACAAACATTCACGAAAAATATTTTTAAAGTTTCTGTCATGTGGTGCCCCCCCACTGGCTGTGAGTGGTTAGTGCCCCTGGGCATTGTGCCGCAGGCCCATATAGTTAATCCGGCCTTGCTTTGACCCATCAGATTAACCCAATAGTTAGCCTGAAGCTGCTTTCTCCGCAAACAGAGTGGCATTTCTCCTGTTTCTACCTGTAAGGAACATACTGGGGAAGATCGCACGGCTCCTGTACATATTCTCAGTGCCTTAGCTTGAACTATATCTAACCCGGCTAAAACTGATTTGGCTGCAGATCCATAAACCAAACATCCATATTCAATTCTTGCTCTAATTAGATATATATAAATTTGCTTCAAAGAAGCTACATCTGCTCCCCATTCTGTGCCAGCAAGGCATCTCATTAAATTCATAACCCTTTTACATTTGTCTATTGCTTTTTATACATGATCTCTCCATGTAAGTCTTGTGTCAAAAAATACACCAAGAAATTTTAAACCTTTAACCCTTTCCAAAGTCCTACCATACAGTTCCAGTTTTAAACTTTCATCTATTTTCTTCCTAGTAAAGAACATCACCTTAGTCTTTTCAATAGATAGTCTAAAACCCCATTTCCTTCCCCAATCCTCCACCAGGGTTAGAGCTTCCTGCACCTTCTTCAGGGTGTACTTCACATTCTTCCCCCCTTTTCCATATGCTGCCATCGTCTGCAAATAGCAACTTTTCAATCCCTGGCTGAACATTCGAAAAAATGTCATTAATCATTATATTGAAAAGTAATGGACTAATAACACTGCCTTGTGGAATCCCATTTTCAACCACACACCTTCTACATATTTCTTTCCCTATTTTCACCTGAATACTTCTATTACTTAAAAAGTCCATTACCCAGTTAAACAAATTTCCCCCAATCCCTAGCATATGCATTTTGATTAAAAGACCCTCTACCCATAGCATATCATATGCTTTTTCCACATCTAAAAATACTGCCACAACAGTCTCTTTCTTTACTTGTGCTTTTCTTATTTCATCCTCAAGACATACAGAGGTGCTTGAAAGTTTGTGAACCCTTTAGAATTTTCTATATTTCTGCATAAATATGACCTAAAACATCATCAGATTTTCACACAAGTCTTAAAAGTAGATGAAGAGAACCCAGTTAAACAAATGAGACCAAAATGTTATACTTGGTAATTTATTTATTGAGGAAAATGATCCAATATTACATATCTGTGAGTGACAAAAGTATGTGAACTTCAAGGATTAGCAGTTAATTTGAAGGTGAAATTAGAGTCAGGTGTTTTCAATCAATGGGATGACAATCAGGTGTGAGTGGGCACCCTGTTTTATTTAAAGAACAGGGATCTATCAAAGTCTGATCTTCACAACACATGTTTGTGGAAGTGTATCATGGCACAAGCAAAAGAGATTTCTGAGGACCTCAGAAAAAGCGTTGTTGATGCTCATCAGGCTGGAAAAGGTTACAAAACCATCTCTAAAGAGTTTGGACTCCACCAATCCACAGTCAGACAGATTGTGTACAAATGGAGGAAATTCAAGACCATTGTTACCCTCACCAGGAGTGGTTGACCAACAAAGATCACTCCAAGAGCAAGGCGTGTAATAGTTGGCGAGGTCACAAAGGACCCCAGGGTAACTTCTAAGCAACTGAAGGCCTCTCTCACATTGGCTAATGTTAATGTTCATGAGTCCACCATCAGGAGACCACTGAACAACAATGGTGTGCATGGCAGGGTTGCAAGGAGAAAGCCACTGCTCTCCAAAAAGAACATTGCTGCTCGTCTGCAGTTTGCTAAAGATCACATGGACAAGCCAGAAGGCTATTGGAAAAATGTTTTGTGGATGGATGAGACCAAAATAGAACTTTTTGGTTTAAATGAGAAGCGTTATGTTTGGAGAAAGGAAAACACTGCATTCCAGCATAAGAACCTTATCCCATCTGTGAAACATGGTGGTGGTAGTATCATGGTTTGAGCCTGTTTTGCTGCATCTGGGCCAGGCCGGCTTGCCATCATTGATGGAACAATGAATTCTGAATTATACCAGCGAATTCTAAAGGAAAATGTCAGGACATCTGTCCATGAACTGAATCTCAAGAGAAGGTGGGTCATGCAGCAAGACAACGACCCTAAGCACACAAGTCATTCTACCAAAGAATGGTTAAAGAAGAATAAAGTTAATGTTTTGGAATGGCCAAGTCAAAGTCCTGACCTTAATCCAATCAAAATGTTGTGGAAGGACCTGAAGCGAGCAGTTCATGTAAGGAAACCCACCAACATCCCAGAGTTGAAGCTGTTCTGTACAGAGGAATGGGCTAAAATTCCTCCAAGCTGGTGTGCAGGACTGATCAACAGTTACCGGAAACATTTAGTTGCAGTTATTGCTGCACAAAGGGGTCACACCAGATACTGAAAGCAAAGGTTCTCATACTTTTGCCACTCACAGATATGTAATATTGGATCATTTTCCTCAGTAAATAAATGACCAAGTATAATATTTTTGTTTCATTTGTTTAACTGGGTTCTCTTTATCTACTTTTAGGACTTGTGTGAAAATCTGATGATGTTTTAGGTCACATTTATGCAGAAATATAGAAAATTCTAAAGGATTCACAAACTTTCAAGCACCACTGTATGATTGAATCATTAGTACTTCTCCCCTTTCTAAAACCACTCTGATAGCTAGCCATCAACCCCCTTTCTTCAATAAAGTGCATTAACCTTCCATTAACCAACCTTTCTATTAATCTACGTACGGTAAATGGGAAGTTAAAGCTATTGGCCTATAAGGTGGGGTTTACATTAGACCGTATCAGCGGATCATCAGATTAACGTTTTTAAAACGATTAGTGTGCACACAGCAACACCAATACACGATTCGCGTGCACACAGCAACACCAATACACGGATACGCTCGGCTCCGCAGGCATCCTGCGCTAGACCCTGAAGCCGCCGCCAGGCGCCGCTAAAACCGCCATTTAGAATTTGAGCCGCCGCCAGCCAATAATTTTGTAAGCCAATTTGAGCCGCTATCTAATAAAATTTGGCTGAGCCACTAAGAATTGTGTACATCAAATAATGGGTTTATCCACATCATGAGCTACAAGAAAAGTGACACAAACATGATCAACTGTACACACTTGTAGTAACACAATAGAGACGTATAGGCATACACTGTAGAGATTTAGAACTGATATCACAGCACAGAGAGCCACCACAAGCTTGCCGTTGTGACTACCTGTCTGGCTTCCCGCCCCTCACACCGTTACCACGATACACTGGGGAACCCGGGAACCCACCCAGAGCATCAATTGACTCCGATATCGATGAGATGGCTGCATTCTTTGCCGCTGCTGAGGGAAAGTGTAAAGGTATTTTTTTTTGTTTGTTTGTTTGTTTCACATACTTCGAGATTGATAAAAAAAAGTACTCCACCACTCTACTTTCATCATAGTAAGATAGCTGCCAGTCCTTCACTGGTCATTGCTAGTGAGAGTAGATAGCTAGATGTCTTCCTCGAACAATCCAGATTAGCTTATTATTAGCATTGAACTACAATCTTGCTAGATTTATATTTACAATGAAGTAAGAGACCAGGGGACCTGTGGTAATTTGCTTTTTATTCCCACCATTTGTTTGATCCGTTCGCCCGGATATATGCCACACAGTGACGTCCATTAATTAAGCGGGACTCCCTCAGAGACACTCTTTCATGATTCATACTTTGCAGTCTGACCACAGCTAGCAATATACTGACCGCTCTGTTTGCCTGGTAGGCAAGGCAGACAGAACATTAGTGAACTTGGCGGTCGGAGATAATTTAGAGCGAATCCGTCGCCGTACACTGCACAGAATAAAGTCTACTAGGGCCTACTATATTTTAATATCTCATAATTCATATGATTTCATGTTAAATGACCCGTGTGTATGTGTGTGTGTGTGTGTGAGAGAGAGAGATAATAATAATACATCTAAGTACTTATAATAAATAAATGTAATAAATAAATAACTTATAATCAATAAATGCTATCATAAATACACCATTTGTTGTAGTACAATCAGTTTTTTAACCAAACTGTGTTGTGGAAATAGCCTATGTATCTGTGTAACCAGTACACTGCATCTTATAATCAATTGAACGTAGACCATAGGTGTGAAGAAACAGTATCAGCCATTTGTAGCCATAAACATTTTGGTGGCTGCAGCAGCCATTAAGGTTTTGGCTGAGTCAGCTAGCCAGCCAATAATTTCATCAGCCAGCCATTATCCTGAAAACAAAAACGGCTTCGGGGTCTATCCTGCGCTCCAAATCACTCCGCCCTGAACAGCGAGTGCCCTCTGGAGGGTGCGCACTCCAGCCCTGCGCAGCTCACAGAGCGCGCGAGTGAAGTGCACAAGCAGTGATTCGGGACTGAGCCGCTGTGTGTGTGATCCCAGCGCATATCACTTACCACTTGCAAGTGGAAGGATGGCAAGCCTAAAGACAATCATAACTACACAATGGGCAGTATTTGCATCAGTATTTGCAGTATTTTCATACTTTTATACTCTTTAATGAAAGGTGATACAAGGCGGAAGTCCGCGCCGTTTTTCAGCAGTCGCGTCACATGACCAACGCCAGCGAATCAGGAAGGTGGATGTCACAGTGACGTTGTCCAATGACGACGCCAGCTAGAGCTCAGCACAGCGTATCCGCGTATTCTCAATGTTTACACAGCACCGGACCAGACACGATCTAGATTGAATACGTGGATGCTGGCGGATTCCCGTTTCCCAGCGTTTCCAGGCATTTTAATGTAAACGGACAGTGCATCCGCGAAGAAAACGAGACAGATACGGTCTAATGTAAACTTGGCCTAATTTGCTGGGTTACGAGCATCTTTTCCCGGTTTTCTTATTGGAACAATGACTGCCTCCTTCCACCCTGTAGGAATCTTTCCTTCCTCCCAAACTTTATTAAATACATTTAAGACCTTTTGAATTCCCTTATCACTTAAATGTCTTAACATGCTATAACAAATTTCATCTTTACCAGGGGCTGAATTCTTATACCTATCCAATGCATTTCTTAATTCTCTCAGTGTGAATGGAACATCATATTTATCCTCTAATTTTCCCTTCTTTTGAATAACCTCTGCATAAATGCTCCTTGTTTCTTCCCTACCTCTTCTTTCTTCTTCTGATAGATTACCAGAACTATGCACCTTACTCAGTGTGTTTACCATCATTTCTGCTTTCTCTAGGTTTGATATGGCCAACTGATTTCCATCTGAAAGGATTGGGTAATTCCACTCTTTTCTATTACCTTCCATCTTTTTAATCATTCCCCATACGTCATTAATATTAGTAGTATTTCCAATTGAACTACAATAATCCCTCCAGTATGATCTCTTCCTTTGTCTTATCATCCTTCTTACTATTGCTTATAATCAATCATATGTTGAAAGTTATGAGTTCTTTTTAACCTTCTAAAGGCTCTATTCCTTTCTCTAACACCCTCTTCACATTTAACATTCCACCATGGGACTGCTTTTCTTACTAGTTTTCCTGAACTTTTTGGTATTGTAGCCATTGCAGCCATATTAATACTCTGTCGCAACTCAATTTCATCAACATCATCTGTTTCTTGGACTGAACTAATATACAAATCACTTATTTCCATAAATCTCTCCCAGTCTGCCTTTTTGAAAATCCACCTTCCATGACTATTTTCTGTGCTCAACCTTACATCAACATCCAGTTTACATATAATTGGGTAATGGTCACTTCCAATAGTGCTTTCTCCATACACTTTCTACTCACACTTTGGCGCCAATTTACTAGACAAAAACGTGGGGTCTAGTACTGATTCTTTACCAGTTCTTATATCAGTCCTAGTCCCTCTACCATCATTCACACAAACTAAATTCCTATCATTCATTATCTCCTCAATCACCTGTCCATTATTGTCTGTCTTTTCCCCTCCCCACATTGTATTATGAACATTAAAATCTCCACACCATATAACATTATCTCTATCCTGTCCTTCTATTTCCTCTAGTTCATTTAATTCTAACAGTTTACAAGGGTTATAATAATTTATTACTACTATTTTCTTTTTATCAGCCCATACTTCCACTACCACATATTCTTGTTCCTTATCTGTACCCAACACCCTATGAGGCACACCCTGCCTTATTAAGGTAGCACAGCCCCCACCACTTCCTTGCTCACTGTCTCGTCTAATGACAATATAATTAGCTAAAAGAAAATCAAATCTAGGTTTTAACCAAGTTTCTTGAATACACATTACATCGGATTTCGCACTGCTGTTATCTATACAACTGCTTAAAATCTTACCCATTTGCTAACAAACTCCTTGCATTCCATTGTAAAAGTAACATAATCAATATGATCATCCTACACTACTTCCTTCCTGGCTTGCTGATGTCACACTAAGACCACACACCTGTTCTCAATCAAGAAATCACTTACTGTAAATAGGACCTGCCTGACAAAGTGAAGTAGACTAAAAGATCCTCAAAAGCTATATATTATGCTGCGATCCAAAGAAACTCAGGAACAAATGAGAAACAAAGTAATTGAGATCTATCAGTCTGGAAAAGGTTATAAAGCCATTTCTGAAGCTTTGGGACTCCAGCGAACCACAGTGAGAGCCATTATCCACAAATGGTGGCAACATGGAACAGTGGTGAACCTTCCCAGGAGTGGCCGGCCGACCAAAATTACCCCAATAGTGCAGCGACAACTCTTCCAAGAGGTCACAAAAGACCCCACAACAACATCCAAAGAACTGCAGACTTCACTTGCCTCAGTTAAGGTCCATGTTCATGACTCCACCATAAGAAAGAGACTGGGCAAAAATGGCCTGCATGGCAGAGTTCCAAGATGAAAACCACTGCTGAGCAAAAAGAACATAAAGGCTCGTCTCAGTTTTGCCAGAAAACATCTTGATGATCCCCAAGACTTTTGGGAAAATACTCTGTGGACTGACGAGACAAAAATTGAACTTTTTGGAAGGTGTATGTCCCATTACATCTGGCGTAAAAGTAACAGCATTTCAGAAAAGGAACATCATACCAACAGTAAAATATAGTGGTAGTGTGATGGTCTGGGGCTGTTTTGCTGCTTCAGAACCTGGAAGGCTTGCTGTGGTAAATGGAACCATGAATTCTGCTGTCTACCAAAAAATCCTGAAGGAGAACGTCCGGCCATCTGTTCGTAACCTCAAGCTGAAGTGCACTTGGGTTCTGCAGCAGGACAATGATCCAAAACACACCAGCAAGTCCACCTCTGAATGGCTTAAGAAAAACAAAATGAAGACTTTGGAGTGGCCTAGTCAAAGTCCTAACCTGAATCTGATTGAGATGCTGTGGCATGGCCTTAAAAAGGCAGTTCATGCTCGAAAACCCTCCAATGTGGCTGAATTACAACAATTCTGCAAAAGATGAGTAGGCCAAAATTCCTCCACAGCGCTGTAAAAGACTCCTTGCCAGTTATCGCAAATGCTTGATTGCAGTTATTGCTGCTAAGGGTGGCCCAACCAGTTATTAGGTTTAGGGGGCAATCACTTTTTCGCACAGGGTCATGTAGGTTTGGATTTTTTTCCCCCTTAATAATAAAAACCTTCATTTTAAAAACTGCATTTTGTGTTTACTTGTGCTATCTTTGTCTAATATTTAAATTTGTTTGATCTGAAACATTTAAGTGTGACAAACATGCAAAAAAATAAGAAATCAGGAAGGGGGCAAACACTTCTTCACACCACTGTAAGTGAGCATAAGTTCTTAGCCTGGGCATTGTTAATTTTCTTGAGACATTCGTGAAATAGAGAATTCCTGTTTAAGTACAGACCATAATGGAGAACACTTTCTAAATCGACATTTGTGTATGTACTATTTTGTAACTATAATAAGATTATTCACTAGAAACTCAAATGTTCTTATTTTTCAGAATCACACCCATCTGAATATTTTGGAAGGAAAAGAAATCTATACTTATGGATTTGGAAGATATCCAATTGTGAAGGGATTTCCATAAGTTCAGAACTACCTCACAAGCATAAAGCAGGTGTTCTGTCGTTTTCTATGTTTGTGGTACAAATGTAGCAATTTTCTACTTCTAATTGAAATCTTTTTTTCATAAATTCATTGGAGGGATATCACGAATTGTTTTAAAATTTATTTCTTTATTGGGGGGATTGGAAATTAAGAAATTTGTTCTGATAGTTGGCATTTTAGATTTGTCATCATTTTGAAGACTGTGCTCCTTGTTATACCTGGAAATAGTGTTAACTAAATATTTTCTCAAACTTATTGTTGCACTTTTTGCTCACCAGGTCCACATCAATCTTAATATTGCGTAATCTCGGTGTCGGTATGTTTTAATATATTTTTTTATTAATTAAGGGCTATTGGAATGTTCTGGGTCACTTAAGTCTCGATGGAGCAATCCATATCATATTTAATATTAAATTCACTTAATTCAAGTATATTGCCATTTCCATCCATAGTATGTACAATAGACCATATCTGTTTTTCCATCCATTCTTCCATAAATATAGATTTCCTCCTACTTAATATAACTCTATTATTCCACAATGGAACATTATGAGGGCTGAAGTTATGTTTAAAGATCAGCTTCCACTGTAACAATACCTGTTGATGAAGGGTGGAGAGTTTAATAGGCAATTTAGGTATTTCGAAATCGCATGTTAATAGAAACTTGATACCTCCAACTTTACTAAATACAAGTGTAGGTAATGAGAATCATATCTTTTCACCATTTTTTAAAAAGGATTGGAGCCATTTAATTTAAGGTTCCATTCATGATTTTAAAATCAATTGCCTTTATGCCCCCCTCCTCATAATTTTTTAGCAAGTCCCCCTTTTTGATGTAGTGATGTTTGTTTCGCCAAATGAAATTAAAGTTCATTCTATTAATTTCTTTAATGATCTTGGGAGGAATCTCTAGAGAGTATGCTGGATAAATTAGCCTAGATATAGATTCAATTTTAGTTAATATTGTCCTTCCAAATGTAACCGGGAGACCGCGGATGGGGGCGGAACCATGGTGAGTGGTGAAGTGTTCTCCCGGTCCTATTTAAGCACCGGACTTATGGCGTTTCCAGGGCTGTAGCCGGTGGAGCTGCGAATAGTTGGCTGTCTTCATGCTGTCCGCTTAAGCTTGTTGTGAGTTGCGCTGCTCCGTTACGGTTGCCATGGTGGACTTTATGCGGTTACAACAGATTTGGGCGTTGCAAACTCGGAAACGTTGTGCGTAGTCATGCAAGAGACTGTGAAATGCGGTGCATCCAATATTTAATTAGCAAGCAGTATGACCAGCTTCAACCAGAGGTCTAACCCCAATAGAGGGCTCCGAGATGATGCTAAAAATAGTAACACTGCGGTCTGCGCGGCCATCTTGGAAGTCACTCGCTCCAGAGCGCTCATAGAGTACACATCATAGAGTGTACACATTCACCGATTCGTTTCCGCGTTAGAGGGCTTAGAAGCTTGGATTTAAGAATTTAGACATCTGAAGTGATGGAGCACTACTGTGAAAGTTTGGATAAGCAGGCACGGGAGCGTTATGCTGAGAAGGTACGTTTCATTGGGAATGTAGATCCATACACTGTTAGTGAGAAGGAATGGAAAGCTGACCCCAGCTTGTTGCCGCATTTGACATACATAGATCTTGTGAACTATCTAGTGTTTCACCCAAGTTCATTTTGTGAACTAAAGGATTTCCAGAACTACAAGAGCATGGAAGCATACGATAGATTTGTGTCCGGTTGGGTCCGCGATGTGTCGGTGTTTACTGCTGAAGACGGAGAGACAAAAGTGATCAGAGGGAAAGTGTTACACTCGCAGAGTCTATCCCAGCCTAGTTTACACCCCTGGATAATAGTTGACAAGAGACATGCTATTTTGTGTGCACATTGCAACTGCATTGCTGGACTTGGGGAATGTTGCTCCCATGTTGCTTCCCTGTTGTTTTATGTTGAAGCGGCCACGAGACTGAGGGAAAGAACGACGGTCACACTACAGCCGGCATACTGGATGCTACCGGTAACTATGAAATTAAAATAACTATTTTAGTAACTATTTTAGTAACTATGAAATTCAAGACAATATTAACCTACCTGTCACAAAGTGATCAGAACAAATCCGGATACAGTCAAGTTGTCCTAAATTTGATCGGTTAATGGCAGCCAGCCACTGTCGTCTCCTCCGCTCGCTTTTCTCCTGTGCTGCAATTCCCTGGTTAGTCACGACTTTGGGGAGTCTGTGGAAGCTTTTGCCACCCTTTTCCCCCCAGCTACTACAGCCAACAATGACGCACGTATTCGGCATTGTCACCCCTTTTTGCTTCGCTGGACAACAACAATGCACTGACACAGCGCGCTTTGACTTCCAATATGGCCGCCGCCGGGTGCGCGCTGACCTCGAAGCACTCTATAACCACTGCCGTTTTGCCTGGAGTGAGTGATTGCAGTTGTTGTTTGTTTGCTGTGGCCCTTTGTTGCTTCTTGTTCGTCACAGTTCCCAGTTTGGTGTGAGAGACCTGTGCTACTGTGGAGCTGAAACTTGTGCGAATGTGTGTAATTGTTGCTTTGTGTTGTCTTGAGTTTGTGTTTTTGTTTGCTTTAGTTCTATGTGTCTGTTGCATAGTGTTTTATATTGTGCTGCTTGAATGTTCATTAGTTTTTCTTTTGTTTCGTTTTGCATTGTTTGTTTTTGTCTGGGTAAGCCTATTTTGTATTGTATGTTCATGGGGGGGGCGGCACGGTGGTGTAGTGGTTAGCGCTGTCGCCTCACAGCAAGAAGGTCCTGGGTTCGAGCCCCGGGGCCGGCGAGGGCCTTTCTGTGTGGAGTTTGCATGTTCTCCCCGTGTCCGCGTGGGTTTCCTCCGGGTGCTCCGGTTTCCCCCACAGTCCAAAGACATGCAGGTTAGGTTAACTGGTGACTCTAAATTGACCGTAGGTGTGAATGTGAGTGTGAATGGTTGTCTGTGTCTATGTGTCAGCCCTGTGATGACCTGGCGACTTGTCCAGGGTGTACCCCGCCTTTCGCCCGTAGTCAGCTGGGATAGGCTCCAGCTTGCCTGCGACCCTGTAGAAGGATAAAGCGGCTAGAGATAATGAGATGAGATGAGATGTTCATGGGTTTTTTTTTTTTAGCAAGCAATCCAGTTACTCCAGTAGTGTAATGTGGGACTATCTTTCCCCTTCCTCTAGCTCTCCTCCACCTGGCTCCCATGTGGAGTGATTAGGCTTATAGAGTGCAGACGTAAATTTTCCTTTTTCTTTTCTGTGTATTTGATTTTCTTTATTGTAGTGTTATTGTCTTTTTTTTTTTTTTTTGCAGTGCAGGTTGTGGTGA
This sequence comes from Neoarius graeffei, assembly GCF_027579695.1. NCBI lineage: Eukaryota > Metazoa > Chordata > Actinopteri > Siluriformes > Ariidae > Neoarius > Neoarius graeffei. The sequence continues at coordinate 55,951,681 of NC_083569.1, read as the reverse complement.
ATTTCGGTGTGGTGTGCACTGGTGGTTTCCTGTTTAGTCTGCCTATATAGCTTCCTGGTTTATAGTAAGGCGAGTGTGAGGGAGGTAAGGGACGTCCCCTTTTTTAATTAATTGCCATTCGGTGTTTGATTTTAAAGAATTCATGGTTAATTATTTATAGTTTTCCAGTTTGTGTGTTTGCCTTGTGTCTCCATTTTATAATTACTCTGTGAATAAATAGATATTTTGTATTGGCATTTCTGTTTGTCTTTTATGATTCTAGAGTATTTTTGCACATACGAATCTGTGAAGTTCTTGGGTCAGTGTTTTAGTCTTGGGGTAGTGTCCCCAAGTGGTGTAGTCAGAAATTTATTGTATCTGCCACTGGTTACACAATGTTAAGTCTCTTTGCAACCAGTTACTTTGTATTTTTTGACATTTTTCAACGTTATTTTGGATATTCTTTTCCCCACTTGTATCTGAGCATTGTGATCCAAATACCTAGGTATCTAATTTCTTTTTTGACTGGTAAATTATATAGTGAAGTCTCAGAGCAGTCATGTATACTCAAGTTTGCATTTGTCCAGATTCAAACGCAGACCCGAGGCTTGAGAGAAAAGCTCTATTGTTTCTAAGGCCAGTGGTATTTCTTTATTTTTTAGGAAGTCTGTTGTATCAGCGAACTGACTTATGATTAATTTGTGGTTATTTATGTCTAATCCTTCAATTTTTGAATTTCTAACAATTATAGCTAATTCTGTTACTGCAATGAATAAAAGGTGAGATGCTGCATCCCTGTCTTGTACCTCTTTCTACTTTGAATCTCGGACATGTGCCTTCTGGTAGGGAAACACAGCTGTTAATATCAGTATGTAACATAATGATCATGTCAAGAAACTTATTACCGAATCCAAAATGTCTCAGTGTGTTTACAATAAATACATGTTCAACTGAATCAAATGCTTTGTGGAAGTCCAAGAATAACAAACCATCATCCTTAATTAAATAGCAAAAATCAATAAGATCCAGCACCAAGCGGATATTGTTATGGATAGATCTTCCTTTGAGAACCTGACTGTGTTTAGCTAATGACTTTGGATATGCCTGCTCTTAATCTTGTTGCTAAAACTGTTGTAAAAATCTTGTGTGTTTAAAAGAGTAATGGGTCTTAGGTTACTTACAATTTTCTTATCTTTTCTGGGTTTTGGTATCAGTTTTATGAAGCCTTGTTTCATTGTTGACATTAGTTATTTTCGATAAATGCATTCTGTTATAGCCTGGAACAATAAGATTTTTATACTGTATCTACCCAAAAATGCTTATAGAAATTGGCTGTTAAACCATTTGGCCCAGGTGAGCGATCAGATGCCATTTTTTTTATAGCGTAGTCAAATTAGCAACCCTTAGCTCCTCATCACAAATTTCTTTAAAATTTATATTAATTACAGGAATCAAGTGATTTATCTTATCAAAGAAGAATGTGGCACTCTGTTCCGAGTATGAAGATTTGTAATGGTTCCTGTAAAAATAAAAAACTTCTTTTGTTATGCGTTTGGGTTCTGTACATTCCATTAATTATTAGACTACCAATTGAATTATATTCTTGTTTACGTTTTTCTAAATTGCAGAAATAGGGTGTGCTTTTTGTCTCCCTCTTCTATCCACTTGGCTCTGGACCTTACATATGCTCCTTTTGCTTTATTTAAATACATCTCATCCAGTCTGGACTGCAAGCTATTTATTTTTTCTCTATTGTCTTCACTCCAATTTGGTTTAGTGTAGAGTGTCATGAGTTCTTTGATCAGATTTGCTTCTTCTGCTCTCATTTTCTTCAATTTTTTTTTCCAAAAGCTATTGACATTTTTCTTATACTGAATTTTAGGTATTCCCACTTCAGTATTGATGTATTGATTGAATTATCATTTTTAATATCCAAAATTAGTTTATTAATATGATGACAATACTCATTCTTTAGCAACTGTGAATTACATTTCCAATAATTTTTTAATTTATTGCTTCTACTTTTGTTTGTCAGCTTGACAACCATCCTGCTAAAAGTATTACAAAAGTTTGCTGGGAACATCATGAATCTAATTTCCAAAGTTTTGGATGGAGAAGTGATGCTAAAGCAGAGAGTATTGGTCAACATCAACTACAGTACTGTCCAACAGTCCCATTATCACCAGTCCCACCATGGTTATTCCCATTACCAGTTGTAGATTTAAATATTCATCAGGAAATAAGAAATAGATCCTTTTGATTTCTCAGTGAGGGATATTGTACAAAATTATTTGGATTTTTATGTTTCTAAATCATACATGTATATTTACAGATGGTTCTAAAGACACCCCCACCCCCACCCCCCCAAAAAATGTGCTGGATCAGCAGTGTATTTTCCAAAGAATGGGCTAAGTATTAAGAAAAGAGTGACTGACAATGTGACTGTATATATTTGACATGATGGAACAGAGAAAGAGAATCATGATGGGAAATGAATAAATATGCTTGTGGGTAAATTATATGAATCTGTGATGCCTGCTGAAAGAGAAGAGCAGGGAGGGTTGAGACTCGAGCGGCTGGGGTTTGTTTACACCCGATACCAAAACTTGTCGCGTCCTAGCAACCATCGCAAAGACGTGTACAAAAAGCCCAGAAACTCCTATTTACCCCAGGCAAAAATGATACAGGATTTATCTTGTGTCCTGATCCCCAGATCTTTAACCCAGCCACATATAAAAAGTTGTACGCCTCCATGCTCTTCCAGGTTTTCATCTGTGTGTCCGTGTAGAATGATGTCTGTAGCACCAGGTAGTTTGAGATGTCGGGGAACTCAACGGATGGATAATTTTTCAACTCCTAATGAATAAATAACTATTTAAACACGATAAGTTGATCAGCTGAGCTGGTGGGGTTGTGTATGTACAGATACAAATAATTACAAATACAAAACACTAAATATACACAATCTTTGAAAAAACTTCAACTGTTGATTATCTGTTAATTATCTTCACATTAAGTTAATTAATAGTATGCATAACTATTGTCTTTGTATTTAGTTATGGCTACAATAGGATCAAAATTTATTCTACTAATGTCAAATTTAGCTCAAATTTTTTATTTCAAAGGAAAAATCCTTTGTTAACATCTATCCCATTGAGTGGTTTTTATATCCACTTCTTTTTAGTGTACTTCTTGGTTTTAATAACTTGCTCGTTTGTTGTACACAAACATGGCAATAAGTTGAAACGAGGATGGCCAGTTACATCCTTAAACACACTTGAACTCAGTTAAACATACAGACAGGTGCCTCTATTGGCTTCAGCCAAAGGCTGAGCCAACAAAAACGGTTATTGGGGGCCAAGCAGCGAAGGCACCCATAGTGATGATTCTATTGTTTTTTTCTTATTATTCAGTCCACTTCCGCCTCTGCAAGTCTATGGGCAGCCCATAGAACCGTCTGGTAAAAAGTTGCACAATTTTGCACACTGATTCTAGACAGTCTCAACATTCCTCTCAGCAAATTTCAGGCCTCTACCTCAAATCCTCTAGCGCCACCAACAGGTCAAAGTTGGAAGTACATTTCTGCTTGTAACTTTTGAACCGTAAGTCCGATTTTCAAAAACTTGGTATCCCTGGAATCCTTGGGCCAAGACGATTCCAACGCACCCTATGACGTCATTTTCCGCCAGGATAGTTTTCCCGCCATTTTGAATTTTGTGAAAATCAATTAAAATGCTTCTCCTCCCTCAATTTTTGACCAATTTCTCCCAAACTTGGTACATGGCAACTTTCGACTAAGCTGCACAAGGGCATTACCCGGTGTTTTGAATTTCATAAGCGTTTGGCCGTGGCAGCCAATCAAAATTGGCTGCACAGATGCGAAACAGGAAGTGTGCTCATATCTCGGCCGCCCTTTGGCATATCTTAACGAAACTTGGTGGCATTATTCCCCACCCCTCCAAAAAGGCCCACAAAAAAATTGGAACAAATTGGCCGCTAGGGGGCGCTATAACTAGGAAAAATGACTTTTGGCTCATATCTCATGATGCGTTTTGTGGTCTCAAAAGTAGCCGGTCACCGGCGGCAAATCGCCGGCCATGGCTTGTTATGCCGCCGGCTATTGTCAGTCGAGTCACAAAATTTAATATTAAATATTTCTGACGGCAAAAAAAAGTTGTGAACGTAAATTACATCCACTATGTCATGTATGTCCGTTGCCGCGTCAACTTTGTTTACATCCTCGACATGAGTGCAGCCATTACTGCCCCTGTGTTGCCAGATTGCGCGTTTTCCCTCCCGCCCAATTTGGGCGGTTTTAAGTGCATTTTGGCGGGTTTTGAACATATTTTGGCTGTAAAACGTCAGCAGTATCTGGCAACATATTTTTTTTCCTTAATACAAGAAATTAATGGATGCCAACGTTTTTGCCAAAATGGTATTTTATTTTCCATTGTTTAGGCAGCTTCAGCATCATACTGTGAGATTCTGTTCCAATTGTTTTTTTTTCTTCTATGAAGCCTGAGCCATTTATTTTATTAGTTTATAATTATTGTTTAATTTAGTCTTCAGGAGAGACTGACTGCACACAGTACTAGTATTAATAGTTTTTTTCTTACATGAAAGCTGAGGCATTTATATTATATTTTAAGGTAACTTCATGTTGTGCTGTGAGGTTCTCTGCACTTTAACTTTTGAACCAACAGGTGCATTTGGATAAGTAAAGCCTAATTCTGCATTTTTGTAGTCCTGGTAATCTTTTATATTGGTAAAGTTGTTTATAGGACCATTTCTCAGTGTCTGTTTTTTTAATCAATAGTTTTTCAGTAATAACTTTATATTTAACATGCCACTCAATTATAAACACCCCCCCATGGGCTGCCCCCATAGCCTCCAAAATTTCTGTGGGAAACACTGGCGTGCGTAACAACGCTAATCAAGCTTAAGCTAGACGACCCGCCTCAAATACCCGTCCCGGGTAAATGTTATCCCAATTTTAGATGGCCTGTTCCAAACCATCCCGCCCCATGAAAAATTCGTATTTGCATCCATCTATCTATCTATCTATCTATCTATCTATCTATCTATCTATCTATCTATCTATCTATCTATCTATCTATCTATCTATCTATCTATCTATCTATCTATCTATCTATCTATCTATCTATCTATCTATCTATCTATCTATCCATCCCTGCACGCTTTGCGTGCATTATGTCTGCTGCTGGCAGACATTTTACCATTTTGCACCCTGCTGTAAATTATTTGTACCTGCTATTCTCCCAAACTTTGAAGCCCCTGGGGTAGAAACAAAATTCCACGATCTCTGGAATCCTTGGGTCAAGACGAATCCGTCGCACCCTATGACGTCATATTCTGCCTCGAGGATTTTCCGCCATTTTGAATTTTGTTAAAATTAATGAAAGTCTATGGCAACCCATAGAACCCCATCTGTCTGGCCCAAATGCATTCTGCTGGCCTGACGACTAGGCTCATATTCTGCTTGGCTCCCACATTGCTGCTTGCAGCTATATTTTTATTTTTACAGTTTAAAAGCTTTCCTGTGTCATGTAGCATGAACTCCTTTATATTGCAGCATCAGGTAAATGAGGACAGTATAACTTAGCAGCATTTGTTTTCTGGCTTGACAAGTGAAAGTCAAAGTTCATGATATTGTTATTTATGGGCTGTTTCACAATCATGGCAGGCTTTTCGGGTCCACAATAGTCCAAAAATCCAACCTCAGATTTTTGCTTCTCTCTGCTGCCAAAAATGACCTTTTGAGATGGAAATTAACTGGGCAGAATTTCAGAGCTACAGGTCATATACTGGGCATGTTACTTGTGGTGAGAAGACAGCAGCATATAGTGTATTTCTAAAACTGATCCACTTTCTTATAGTCCACAAGAGTAAGGTATACAAAGTGAAAAACTGTTGAAATGAATGTGATTTTAAGTACCAATGTTCAAGTACTGTGCAGCGGTGTTTGTACATGGAGGTAACTGTAATAACTGAAGTGGGGACAATCCTTGTGGCTTCCGGAGGACATTTTTTTTGTGGGACACACATTTCAACCACATGTGAAGCTCTGCTGCAAATATGTTTCACATCTGTTTCAAGTCCTGTTTTTTACTCTGCAACAACAGAGTATTCTGTGTCAAAAGAGACACATTTTCTCAAAAAATTGTTTACAACTTCATCATATGGTGAGTGTCTTCCGGAGAGGACATTTTTGACAAACAAAGGATCCTGTCAGAGGCACTTAGTTTACAAAAAAAAGTAACTTCCATTTAAATATCTTTCTATTGTGAATGAAAATATACATCCCAAAGTGAAACCTAGTTAGTGCTGAAAATACAATTCTGATTTAACCAGTAAAATCTAAGCGTAATCATCAAATTAAATAAAATGACAAGGTCAAAACTGAGCCCATGTTTGACTCTTACAAACATATTTATAAGAACTTATAAGAGACATTACTGCTGTCGGTTGGGCTGAAGTGTACCTGTAAAATCAAGTATGAGAAACTTCAGAATATACACTATATACTGGCCCTAGTTGCAGGAGTTAGTTGGTGTTATTCAAAAAGACAACCATGATTGTGAAACAGCCCTTTAATTCATTATGTGAAAGAAACTCTGCAGAGGAACGGTTTGATAGAAGCACCCCATAGACAGTCAGCACCTTCAGGATTTCAGAAATGTCTGTGAAGATTCTCAGTCATCCAGGTCATAGTAAACTGTGGGTGGTAAAAGAGAGCAACTGGACTTGCTTGAAGATTCTTTAAGATGTTTCACCTCTCATCCGAAAGGCTTCTTCAGTTCTGTCTGACTAATAGGGAGTATCAGGTATTTATCCTCTCATGGGTGAAAAGCAATCCTAAGGTATCGTTGAGTCATCCTGTTGGGGTGGGTCACTGGGGGCTGGGTGTGAACGGTCTCGAGAGTCGTTGGGGTGATCAATGGATTGCTGGTTCTCTCTGTCCTCCTGTGAGTCACTGAAAACAGCTGGGTTTTGGTGTGCATTCAGTTGTCTGGGAAGTGTGCCAAGGACTGCACTGTAGGTGGCTGATAAATGATGTCTTAGACCCCCACCTCTGTTCAGTGATGGCCGTTCCAGATTGACAAAAATGGCTTCTTTAACTCCTCGCTCATACCAACGATCCTCTCTGGCTAAAATGCGTACGTTGCAATCCTGAAATGAGTGTCCTTTGTTGTTAAGATGAAGATAGACAGCAGATCCTGGCCTGAGGAACTGGCTCTCCTGCGTTGAGCCATGCGCCTGTGAAGCGGTTGTTTTGTTTCCCCAATATATGAGTCCGTGCATTCTTCACTGCACTGAATTGCATACACTACGTTGTCCTGTTTGTGTCTGGCTATTCTGTCCTTAGGGTGGACCAGTTTCTGCTTCAGGGTGTTACTGGGTCTGAAATGTACTGGAATGTTGTGTTTGTAGAAGATCCTCCTGAGTATCTCAGATAGACCAGAAATGTAGGGAATGACAATGTTCTTGCGTTTGTTCCTGTTATCCTCCTTGTCCATTATGTTCCTTTTTCTGCTCTTGAAGAAGGCCCAGTTGGGATACCCGCAGTTCTGAAGTGCTTTCTTGATGTGATTCTGCTCCTTCTCTTTTCCCTCTACTGTTGTAGGAATGTTCTGAGCCCTGTGTTGCAAGGTCCTGATGACCCCCAATTTGTGTTCCAGTGGGTGGCAAGAGTCGAAGAGTAGGTACTGGTCTGTGTGAGGGGGTTTCCGGTAGACCTCGATGCTAAGGCTTCTGTCTTGTCTAATGTGTACATCACAATCCAAGAAGGCTAGATTATTCCCACTGACGTCCTCCCGAGTGAAATTGATGTTGATATCCACTGCATTGATGTGCTTAGAGAAGGCTTCCACCTCATGGGTTTTGATTTTAACCCAGGTGTCATCCACATATCTGAACCAGTGGCTGGGAGCAACTCCTGAAAAAGTGGTCAAAGCTTTATGTTCCACTTCCTCCATGTAAAGATTGGCCACAATAGGGGACACTGGTGAGCCCATGGTGCATCCATGCTTCTGTCTGTAGAAACTTTCATTAAACTGGAAATAAGTGTTAGTCAGGCAGAGGTCAAGCAGGGTGCAAATCTGGTCCGTGGTGAGGTTCGGTCTATCCAGTAAGGTGCTGTCTTGAAGGAATCGTTTTCTAACAGATTTGACTGCTTCTGTGGTGGGAATGCAGGTGAAAAGAGAAGTGACATCGTAGGAGACCATGGTTTCATCTGAGTCTAGTTTGAGGCCTGCAACTTTAGTAGCAAAATCTTGGGAGTTTTTGACGTGATGTGGCGTATTCCCAACAAGAGGAGCCAGGATGGCGGCTAGGTGTTTGGCAATGTTGTAAGTAACAGAGTTTATACTGCTGATGATAGGTCTGAGTGGAGCTCCTTCCTTGTGAATCTTGGGGAGTCCGTATATGAGAGGAATGGCTTCCCCAGGGTGCAATCTGTTGTACAGAGATCGGTTGATGGCTTGGTCCTTTTCTAGTTGTTGCAAGCAACTAACAACTTTCTTTTTGTAACAACTGGTGGGGTCCCGCCTCAAGGTTTCATAGGTGGTTGTGTCGCTGAGGAGACTGGTCATCTTGGAGTGGTAGTCCACTGTGTTTAGCACCACTGTGCATCTCCCTTTGTCAGCAGGAAGGATGGTGATGTTCCGGTCTCTTTGAAGCAATGTAAGAGCCCTCCTTTCTTGGCTGGTGAGGTTGGAGGGGGGTGCTTTCGCACTGGACAGAGCAGCTGATATCTTCAGTCTAAGTTGTTCTGCCTCTGTGTTGGTCAAATTGTTGTTTCTGATGGCTGACTCTGTGGCTGTGATAAGGTCTACCACTGGTATCCGCTCTGGTGAAACTGCAAAGTTAAGTCCCTTGGATAAAACATCTTTCTCTGGTTGGGTGAGTACCCTGTCGGATAAGTTTTTCACCCATTTCTCTTCTATGTCCGGTTGTGTAGCCTGGTCAGATTTCTTCCTCCAAGTCAGCACTTCTGTCTTGCTGGAGGAGGTAGTTTTAGACAGCAGTGTTTGAAATTTGCGCATCTGTCTTTCCTTGCCTTTGGTATGTTGTGAAATCTGTGCCTTCTCAGCGAACTCAGAGACTCGTTCCAAAACTTCACTGGGAAGAAGTACTGTCAACTCTTCAAACATCAGTTCAGACCTGTTCTGGAGAGCATCAATGGTGAAATGTACTTCTCTCACTCTCTCGTTGAGAAGGGACTTAACTTCTCGTTGAGAAGTTATCCAAGGGACTTAACTTTGCAGTTTCACCAGAGCGGATACCAGTGGTAGAAATGAAACAAAGATTTTTGGCTAGGGGTTATCCCATGAAGACTGTTGAGGAGGCATATAACATTGCCCTGTCCACGCCATGGCCACATCTTCTGAAAAAAAGTGTTAAAAAAGATAAAAAAGTTTTCAGTTTCTTGCATTACTACTTTTACTCCTAAATCCTACATAATTAAAAACACAGTCATGAAATATTGGCATTTAATATGTGACGATCCTTCACTCCAGGGTAAATTTAAGGACCCCCCGTTGTTTGTCTCCAGACGGGGTCCCAACCTCAGGAATAAGCTTGTCAAAGCATGTATAAGATCTGCTCCTGCTCAAACACTCTTAGCACCCCTGAGGGATGGTAACTACCCTTGTGGCAACTGTGCCCAATGTAACAGTACATATAAGACTCATACTTTTAAACACCCCAGGTCTGGTAAAAGTTACAATGTGAAGGGTTTTATTATATGCAATACAAAGAATGTTGTTTATTTGTTAAGATGTCCCTGTGATAAGGTCTATGTGGGAAAAACTACACGTAGCTTAAAACAAAGGATCAGCGAACATAAGAGTTCGATTAGACGGACTGATCTTAATTACCCTGTGGCTTGTCACTTTGTAGAGTGTGCCCACCCTGTTTCTTCCCTACGGTTTCAGGGAATTGAGCAAGTTAAATTGTTAAGGGGTGGGAACATTGATAAAGTGCTATGTCAAAGGGAATTGTTTTGGATCCATACATTAGATGCCCTACAACCCAAAGGGTTAAATGTAGACTCTGACATGAGTGTTATGTTATGATTGGAGGTATACCATTTGTTAAGTCTTGAAACTGCAGTTTATGAAGTTCTTGCTGATGTTTATGCAATTATCTTGAACTTACACTTGTTTGTATGTAAAAAGATGTATATTTTTTTGTGGTGGGTAATTTTATTGGTGCATTTGGGGTCAATTTAATGCCAGCTACCTTGGGTAGAGGAAATATGAAACCAGGAAGAACAGAAAAACTACAACTCCCACACTTGGACTACAACTTATCTGTGCAGGTGTGACTGAGCACCTTAATGAATCTTAATTGTTTGTTGTATGCTCTATCCAGTGATGTGCGTGAACGAGTTCAAAAGAACGCGTTCACTGAACACGCTCATTTTTTCATGAACTTTGAACTGAACGCAACACATGTTTTAATAAAGAACTTGAACGTGAATTTGTTCACATTATGTGTCATGAACGGCAGACATCACTGTAAATGAACGTTGGAATTTGTTTTCCCTTGATAACTCGAGTGGCATTTGTTTTCTCTTTTGAAACGCAACGAGAGAAAGTCTCCCCCTCCTGTATTCTCGCAGCCGGTGCCGCTCAAATCATGTCTCACACCAGACAGAAATGGCTTTGACATTGTGTGCGCAATGCATTGCGGGGAACGTAGTGTCCGGCCGAGAATAGCTGAATAACATACTGGCTTCCGCACTACGTTACCCATGATGAATTGCAGCAGGGCGGGGTAGGCGTAGCTGGCAACGATGAGAGCGAGGAGGAGAATGGGCTGGAGCGAGAGAAGGAGTGTGTGAGAGACCAATGACGAGAGAGAGAGAAAGCGCTGCAATTTAAAAAAAATGGCTAGTGGAAGTGATGGCACGGAGAGCACAGATACTGATTATGAACATTTAAGACAATTTTACACACTGTCACACCAAGACCCCGATGGCAAAAACCTTACCTTTCTGTGTAACCATGTTCCTGTTTTGAACAGATAGACCACGTCCCCAACACTGAATAGAAATGGTCACCAAATACTGTTTGAAAGTTATCCAAAGTTAACCTAGTTACCTAAAGTTGCATTAAGTTGCATTAAGTTATCTTACAGTTACATCTTAAAATCACTCTATCAACCATAAAGATATGCAGTTTCCTTAAAAATAAAGTTTTTTGTGCCTTTGAGCATCTTGTAACAGTTTTGCCTTCATTGCCTTCATTCAAGAGTTTTGCTCATTTCATACACACACACACACACACACACACACACACACACACACACACACACATTATATAATATATATCAAATAATTAATATATATGTATATATTAAACTATATATTATTTACTTCTTTAATTAAATGCTGGTATATTTCATTGCACTAAGTATAGAACTGGTCTACCTTGTCTGTACTGTTGCATGTTTCATCACCTGGTAAGAAACCCACAATTGCAGTGTCATGAGCAAATGTCTACAGTGAACAGTTTCAGAGAACGTATAGTGATTTTCTAGCTCGTGGTCTGAAAAATGTTTTTATTTTCATATCTCACCAAAAAGTAAAATGAACTGAACTTTGAACTAGTTCAGAATTAAAATTGTGAACTTTGAACGTGAACTGTTCACTTTGAGCATGTATGAACTGAACTTGAACTAGTTCAGAAAAGGTGTGAACTGGCACAACACTGGCTCTATCTGTTTGTGCCCTGAGGAAGGTCTCTGACCGAAAGCTTGGCAATTAAATGAACAAAAGGATTTAAGTGTGCAGACATTTTTTCTTGTTTCAACAGTCTTTTGGTTTTGTTTTGCACCTTTTCATCGTGAGTGCGGTGTGATCCGTTTAAATAAAATATAAAATGTTAAAATATACCCCACCCCAACACCACCATCATGTATATTGGACAGTCGGCTAATGGGCCAAAAGAATCTGTTATTTCACAGTTTGTGACCCTGCCAACAATCAGCCAGATCAGAGGCAAGAGTATGGGCAAAATTGATGTGTTTTTTCTTTTAAAATCTGGAAATATCATAACCGACCAGCCTCCCCTGTTTGAAAGACTACCAGCCACCACTGCATTGCACATATCTCATCTCATCTCATTATCTCTAGCCGCTTTATCCTGTTCTACAGGGTCGCAGGCAAGCTGGAGCCTATCCCAGCTGACTACGGGCGAAAGGCGGGGTACACCCTGGACAAGTCGCCAGGTCATCACAGGGCTGACACATAGACACAGACAACCATTCACACTCACGGTCAATTTAGAGTCACCAGTTAACCTAACCTGCATGTCTTTGGACTGTGGGGGAAACCGGAGCACCCGGAGGAAACCCACGCGGACACGGGGAGAACATGCAAACTCCACACAGAAGGGCCCTCGCCGGCCCCGGGGCTCGAACCCAGGACCTTCTTACTGTGAGGCGACAGCGCTAACCACTACACCACCGTGCCGCCCTTGCACATATCATTTATATAAAGAATGAACAGTTTTAGGACCCAGTACTGACCCCTGGGGGACACCACAATCAATATTCAAACGAGTTGAGACAGTCACCCAACTTCACAAATTGTGTCCTGTTGCTCAAATAACTCCTTATCCAATTTAATACAACTCCCCTTATCCCATATTGTTCCATTTTATTAATCAATATATCATGATTAATAGTATCAAAAGCTTTTTGAAGATCAATAAATATCCCAGCGACATACTGTATTTTTTATCATCTATAGAGTTACTGATTTCTTCAATTGATTCCATTAGTGCCATCTCTGTTGATCTATTTGCTCTAAATCCATATTGACTATCACTGAGTAGTTTGTATTTTTCAATGAATTTATCTAATCTGTTATTGAATAGTTTTTCAAGAATTTTGGAGAATTGAGGAAGTAAAGAAACAGGACTGTAATTTGTGAAGTTGTGTTTGTCCCCAGATTTATGCAATGGAATTACTTTTGCTATTTTCATATTGCTTGGAAATGTACCGGTTTGAAATGACAAGTTACAGATGTATGTTAATGGTTTAGAAATCCCCCCAATAATAGTTTTCACTAGTTTCATATCAATATCATTACAATCTGTGGATATTTTATTACTACATTTATTAACCATATCAATAATTTCCTTCTCATCTACTGGTGTAAGAAACATTGAACAAGAATTCCGCTTTATAATATTATCTATACAATCATCATTCGTTACCGGATCAGAGATATTTTGAGTTAATCTTGGTCCAACATTAACAGAAAAATTATATATTAATTTATCATAATAATCCTTCCTACATCTCCTTATGATACTCGTTAACTTGTTTTTATATTTTTTATATTTATTTTCTGCCTCTTTGGTTCTTAATTTAATAAATTCTCTATATAGAGTGTTTTTCTTCTTACAGGCATTTTGTAATCCCTTAGTAATCCAAGGTTGGTCATTATAGTTTTGTTTTGTTCTATATTGCTTCAGTGGGCAATTTTTATCATATAATAATTTGAATATACTTAAAAAGTTATCATATGCTCTATCAATGCTATTCTCTATATAAACTGATTCCCAGTCTTGTATTAATAAATCATTATTTAATGCAAACATGGCCTCCTCAGTCCTAACTCTTCTATGGTCTGTCACATTTCTCTTACAATTACAGTCATAAATTGTAAAAACTGGTAGATAATCACTGATATCATTAATTAATATTCCACTTATAATGTTATTATCTATATCATTGGTAAATATATTATCTATTAAAGTAGCACTATGGTCAGTAATTCTGGTGGGTCTGGTAATTTTTGGGTGAAGACTCATACTGTACTGTATTAATAAATTCCTCAGTCATACTGTGCTTATTAGGGTTCAACAGATCAATATTAGTATCCCAACAAATGAAGATAACTTTTTTATTCTCTACTGTGAATGTCTTTTCTACCCAGTCCTTAAATGCCTCTATACTAGTTTCTGGTGCTCTATATATACAGCTAATTAGGGCCCGAGCCCTATGGGCGAAGGCCCTATTGTTCTTGTAAGAGTTCACTATTATTAGGGCCCGAGCCCTATAGGGCGAAGGCCCTATTGTTCTTGTAAGAGTTCACTATTATTAGGGCCCGAGCCCTATAGGGCGAAGGCCCTATTGTTCTTGTAAGAGTTCACTATTATTATTCTTCCATCTTCTTCTTCTTCTTCTTCTTTATTTTTCTCCGCTGTTGGGCCATTTTCGGGGCGCTTGCCATGGGCGAAAACGCACGAAATTTGGCACCAGTTCCGAGAATTGCCACCGCTACTCAGAACCAAAAGCCCAAACTTGGCCGGGGCTCAGGGCCTCTATAGCGCCCCCTAAGTCGTTGTGATTTTGGCCTCCCGCATTAAGGTGCCTGGGTGCCATGTAGTTTGTAGTAGTGGCATGCCATTTGGTATGCATATGTATCTCACTAAGCCGGACAAAAATGTAATGCCAATGCATTCGCCACGCCCAACAGGAAGTGAGGTAATTTCACTTTTGTGCGAAATGCATGGCCACGAAGACGGCGCAACTCCTCCTACACCGTTCTTAGGAATGTCACCACAATTGATACACATCATCTACAGACATGGCTGACAAAAGTTACTAAATACGTTTCACGTAGCATAAACCGTTCAGAAGTTATACGTCAATCAATTTTCGATGCAAAATTTTACATGCTTAAAAATTCATAACAAATCTTCTGATTGCTCAAAACTGCTCATACTTCACACGCAAATCACTCATTGGGCTTCTGACATGTTACCCAATTTCTGTGATATTTTGCCACTGGGGGCGCTATTTTTGGGCAAAAATTCCAATATTTCCTCAAATTTGGTCAAACTTCACGGCCACCCTCTTACTACCTCCCATGTCATGTTTACCACATTTTGGAAATTTTCGTCCATGGGGGGCGCTGTTTTTGGCCGACGCAATTGCTCCACAACGGGTTTTTGGTAAATAATTCCATAATGCTTTTCCTTCACACCACTACCTTGTGATAGTACGTTGCTGTTGTAGACACTTATTTTTCCAACTCATATTCGCTCATGTACAGCATAGCGCCACCTACTGACATGGGAAAAACCAAAAAATGTATTCTTCAAAAATCTATATCTCATCTTCTATTTACTCAATTGTCATCAAACTTCATACGCAAACTCTTCATATCTCACCTGACATAGACGCCAAATTTTGTGCACTTTCGCCACTGGGGGCGCTATTTTTGGGCAAAAAATCCAATCTTTCCTCAAATTTGGTCAAACTTCACGGCCACCCTCTTACTACCTCCCATGTCATGTATACCACATTTTGGGAATTTTCGTCCATGGGGGGCGCTGTTTTTGGCCGGCGCAATTACTCCAAAACGGGTTTTTGGTAAATAGTTCCATAATGCTTTTCCTTCACACCACTACCTTGTGATAGTACGTTGCTGTTGTAGACACTTATTTTTCCAACTCATAATCGCTCATGTACAGCATAGCGCCACCTACTGACATGGGAAAAACCAAAAAAATTATTCTTCAAAAATCTATATCTCATCTTCTATTTCCTCAATTGTCATCAAACTTCATACGCAAACTCTTCATAGCTCACCTGACATTTACGCCAAATTTTGTGCACTTTCTCCCCTGGGGGTGCTGGTTATGGCAAAAATGATATTGCAGCTTCTGATTTGTCAAACTTGGCAAGCAAACTCTTTACAAGACCCTTCTTGGGGCGCTTGCCATGGTCGACAATGCACGAAATTTGGCTCCTTTTTCTTAGACTGCCACCGCTACTGGGAACCGGAAGCCCAGATCCAGGCGGGCCTCAGGGCCTCTATAGCGCCCCCCGAGCACCGTACAGTGCGAGATTGTTACCATGTGTCCAATTCTGTGCTTTGTCGCCACTGTGGGAGTAATGTCTCTTGCCGAAGAACCTGTGGAGGTTTTTTCGCGGGGACGCATGCCCCCGCCCCCCTTGGCCGCTGGCGCGAGGGCCCGTTGAGGCCGCTTGCGGCTTTAATTAGGGCCCGAGCCCGAAAGGGCGAAGGCCCTATTGTTCTTGTAAGAGTTCACTATTATTATTCTTCCGTCTTCTTATTCTTCTTCTTCTTCTTTATTTTTCTCCGCTGTTGGGCCATTTTCGGGGCACTTGCCATGGGCGAAAACGCACGAAATTTGGTGCCAGTTCCGAGAATTGCCACCGCTACTCAGAACCAAAAGCCCAAACTTGGCCGGGGCTCAGGGCCTCTATAGCGCCCCCTAAGTCGTTGTGATTTTGGTCTCCCGCATTAAGGTGCCTGGTTGCCATGTAGTTTGTAGTAGTGGCATGCCATTTGGTACGCATATGTATCTCACTAAGCCGGACAAAAATGTAATGCCAATGCCTTAGCCACGCCCAACAGGAAGTGGGGTAATTTCACTTTTGTGCGAAATGCATGGCCACGAAGACGGCGCAACTCCTCCTAGACCGTTCATAGGAATGTCACCAAAATTGATACACATCATCTACAGACATGGCTGACAAAAGTTACTAAATACGTTTCACGTAGCATAAACCGTTCAGAAGTTATACGTCAATCAATTTTCGATGCAAAATTTTACATGCTTAAAAATTCATAACAAATCTTCTAGTTGCTCAAAACTGCTCATACTTCACACGCACATCACTCATTGGGCTTCTGACATGTTACCCAATTTCTGTGATATTTCGCCACTGGGGGCGCTATTTTTGGGCAAAAAATCCAATCTTTCCTCAAATTTGGTCAAACTTCACGGCCACCCTCTTACTACCTCCCATGTCATGTATACCACATTTTGGGAATTTTCGTCCATGGGGGGCGCTGTTTTTGGCCGACGCAATTGCTCCAAAACGGGTTTTTGGTTAATAATTCCATAATGCTTTTCCTTCACACCACTACCTTGTGATAGTACATTGCTGTTGTAGACACTTATTTTTCCAACTCATAATCGCTCATGTACAGCATAGCGCCACCTACTGACATGGGAAAAACCAAAAAATTTATTCTTCAAAAATCTATATCTCATCTTCTATTTACTCAATTGTCATCAAACTTCATACGCAAACTCTTCATAGCTCGCCTGACATGTCCGCCAAATTTTGTGCACTTTCGCCCCTGGGGGTGCTGGTTATGGCAAAAATGATATTGCAGCTTCTGATTTGTCAAACTTGGCAAGCAAACTCTTTACAAGACCCTTTTTGGGGCGCTTGCCATGGTCGACAACGCACGAAATTTGGCTCCTTTTTCTTAGACTGCCACCGCTACTGAGAACCAGAAGCCCAGATCCAGGCGGGCCTCAGGGCCTCTTTAGCGCCCCCTAAGTCGTTGTGATTTTGGCCTCCCGCATGAAGGTGCCTGGTTGCCATGTAGTTTGTAGTAGTGGCATGCCATTTGGTACGCATATGTATCTCACTAAGCCGGACAAAAATGTAATGCCAATGCATTAGCCACGCCCAACAGGAAGTGAGGTTATTTCACTTTTGTGCGAAATGCATGGCCACGAAGACGGCGCAACTCCTCCTAGGCCGTTCATAGGAATGTCACCAAAATTGATAGACATCATCTACAGCCATGGCTGACAAAAGTTCCTAAATACGTTTCACGTAGGATTAGCCGTTCAGAAGTTATACGTCAATCAATTTTCAATGCAAAATTTTACATGCTTAAAAATTCATAACAAATCTTCTAATTGCTCAAAACTGCTCATACTTCACACGCAAATCAGTCATTGGGCTTCTGACATGCTACCCAAATTCTGTGATATTTCGCCACTGGGGGCGCTATTTTTGGGCAAAAAATCCAATCTTTCCTCAAATTTGGTCAATCTTCACGGCCACCCTCTTACTTCCTCCCATGTCATGTACACCTCATTTTGGGAATTTTCGTCCATGGGGGGCACCGTTTTTGGCCAACGCAATTGCTCCAAAACAGGTTTTTGGTAAATAATTCCATAATGCTTCTCCTTCACACCACTACCTTGTGATAGTACGTTGCTGTTGTAGACACTTATTTTTCCAACTCATAATCGCTCATGTGCAGCATAGCGCCACCTACTGACATGGGAGAAACCAAAAAATTTATTCTTCAAAAATCAATATCTCATCTTCTATTTTCTCAATCTTGATCAAACTTGATACGCACACTCTTAACAGGTCACCTGACATATGTGCCAAATTTTGTGAACTTTTGCCACTGGGGGCGCTGTTTTCAGGCAACAATTTATATCTCGGCTTCTGATTGGTCAAACTTGATCAAACTTTACAAAACAACTCTTCATAGGTCCCTTGACATGTATACCAAATTTGGTGAACTTTCACCACTGGGGGCACTCATTGCGCTGTAGCAGTTGCAGGAGAGGTGTTTACAATCATGAGGCACCAGGAGTATGTTGTTTTGGTTGCCTTAAACACACATGACTTGTGGGGAATGGGTAGGCAGTCGGGAGCAAGTGTTGTAGCATAGCGCCACCTACTGACATGGGAGAAACCAAAAAATTTATTCTTCAAAAATCAATATCTCATCTTCTATTTCCTCAATCTTGATCAAATTTGATACGCACACTCTTAACAGGTCACCTGACATATGTGCTAAATTTTCTGAACTTTTGCCACTGGGGGCGCTGTTTTCAGGCAACAATTTATATCTCGGCTTCTGATTGGTCAAACTTGATCAAACTTTAAAAACAACTCTTCATAGGTCCCTTGACATGTATACCAAATTTGGTGAACTTTCACCACTGGGGGCGCTCATTGCGCTGTAGCAGTTGCAGGAGAGGTGTTTACAATCATGAGGCACCAGGAGTATGTTGTTTTGGTTGCCTTAAACACACATGACTTGTGGACCACTGGGGGCGCTCATTGCGCTGTAGCAGTTGCAGGAGAGGTGTTTACAATCATGAGGCACCAGGAGTATGTTGTTTTGGTTGCCTTAAACACACATGACTTGTGGGGAATGGGTAGGCAGTCGGGAGCAAGTGTTGTAGCGTTACATACAGACTAATAGATGTCTAACAGAAGACAATCCTATGTAGCTATAGCTTGGTGACTGATGAGGTAAATACATTAATTTGGTTGGGAAGCCATGGCATAAAATATTCTGTCCATGACAACATCTCAGCGCACCGTGTACTCTGTGTCCAATTCTGTGCTTTGTCACCATTGTGGGAGTAATGTCTCTTGCCAAAGAAGCTGTGGAAGGTATTTCGCGGGGACGCATGCCCCCGCCCCCCTTGGCCGCTGGCGAGAGTGCCCGTCGAGGCCGCTTGCGGCTTTAATTAGGGCCCGAGCCCTATGGGCGAAGGCCCTATTGTTCTTGTAAGAGTTCACTATTATTATTCTTCCGTCTTCTTCTTCTTCTTTATTTTTCTCCGCTGTTGGGCCATTTTCGGGGCGCTTGCCATGGGCGAAAACGCACGAAATTTGGCACCAGTTCCGAGAATTGCCACCGCTACTCAGAAACAAAAGCCCAAACTTGGCCGGGGCTCAGGGCCTCTATAGCGCCCCCTAAGTCGTTGTTATTTTGGTCTCCCGCATTAAGGTGCCTGGTTGCCATGTTGTTTGTAGTTGTGGCATGCCATTTGGTACACATATGTATCTCACTAAGCCGGACAAAAATGTAATGCCAATGCATTAGCCACGCCCAACAGGAAGTGAGGTAATTTCACTTTTGTGCGACATGCATGGCCATGAAGACGGCGCAACTCCTCCTAGACCATTCATGGGAATGTCACCAAAATTGATACACATCATCTACAGACATGTCTGACAAAAGTTACTAAATACGTTTCACGTAGCATAAACCGTTCAGAAGTTATACGTCAATCAATTTTCAATGCAAAATTTTACATGCTTAAAAATTCATAACAAATCTTCTAATTGCTCAAAACTGCTCTTACTTCACACACAAATCACTCATTGGGGTTCTGACATGTTACCCAATTTCTGTGATATTTCGCCACTGGGGGCGCTATTTTTGGGCAAAAATTCCAATCTTTCCTCAAATTTGGTCAAACTTCACGGCCACCCTCTTACTACCTCCCATGTCATGTATACCACATTTCGGGAATTTTCGTCCATGGGGGGCGCTGTTTTTGGCCGACGCAATTGCTCCAAAACGGGTTTTTGGTTAATAATTCCATAATGCTTTTCCTTCACACCACTACCTTGTGATAGTGCGTTGCTGTTGTAGACACTTATTTTTCCAACTCATAATCGCTCATGTACAGCGTAGCGCCACCTACTGACATGGGAAAAACCAAAAAATTTATTCTTCAAAAATCTATATCTCATCTTCTATTTACTCAATTGTCATCAAACTTCATAAGCAAACTCTTCATAGCTCACCTGACATGTACGCCAAATTTTGTGCACTTTCGCCCCTGGGGGTGCTGGTTATGGCGGAAATGATATTGCAGCTTCTGATTTGTCAAACTTGGCAAGCAAACTCTTTACAAGACCCTTATTGGGGCGCTTGCCATGGTCGACAATGCACGAAATTTGGCTCCTTTTTCTTAGACTGCCACCGCTACTGAGAACCAGAAGCCCAGATCCAGGCGGGCCTCAGGGCCTCTATAGCGCCCCCTAACTCGTTCTGATTTTGGCCTCCCGCATTAAGGTGCCTGGTTGCCATGTAGTTTGTAGTAGTGGCATGCCATTTGGTACGCATATGTATCTCACTAAGCTGGACAAAAATGTAATGCCAATGCATTAGCCACGCCCAACAGGGAGTGAGGTAATTTCACTTTTGTGCGAAATGCATAGCCACGAAGACGGCGCACCTCCTCCTAGACCGTTCATAGGAATGTCACCAAAATTGATACACATCATCTACAGACATGCCTGACAAAACTTTCTACATACGTTTCACGTAGCATAAACCGTTCAGAAGTTATACGTCAATCAATTTTCAATGCAACATTTTACATGCTTAAAAATTCATAACAAATCTTCTAATTGCTCAAAACTGCTCATACTTCACATGCAAATCCCTCATTGGGCTTCTGACATGTTACTCAATTTCTGTGATATTTCGCCACTGGGGGCGCTATTTTTGGGCAAAAAATCCAATCTTTCTTCAAATTTGGTCAAACTTCACGGCCACCCTCTTACTACCTCCCATGTCATGTATACCACATTTTGGGAATTTTTGTCCATGGGGGGCGCTGTTTTTGGCCGACGCAATTGCTCCAAAACGGGTATTTGGTAAATAATTCCATAATGCTTTTCCTTCACTCCACTACCTTGTGATAGTGCGTTGCTGTTGTAGACACTTATTTCTCCAACTCATAATCGCTCATGTACAGCATAGCGCCACCTACTGACATGGGAAAAACCAGAAAATGTATTCTTCAAAAATCTATATCTCATCTTCTATTTACTCAATTGTCATCAAACTTCATACGCAAACTCTTCATAGCTCACCTGACATATACGCCAAATTTTGTCCACCTTCGCCCCTGGGGGTGCTGGTTATGGCAAAAATGCTATTGCAGCTTCTGATTTGTCAAACTTGGCAAGCAAACTCTTTACGGTATTTCGCGGGGACGCATGCCCCCACCCCCCTTGGCCGCTGGCGCGAGGGCCCGTCGAGGCCGCTTGCGGCTTTAATTAGGGCCCGAGCCCTATAGGGCGAAGGCCCTATTGTTCTTGTAAGAGTGTTCTTGTAAGAGTTCACTATTATTATTCTTCTTCTTTATTTTTCTCCGCTGTTGGGCCATTTTCGGGGCGCTTGCCATGGGCGAAAACGCGCGAAATTTGGCGGCACTTCCGAGAATTGCCACCGCTACTCAGAACCAAAAGCCCACACTTGGCCGGGGCTCAGGGCCTCTGTAGCGCCCCCTAAGTCGTTGTGATTTTGGCCTCCCGCATTAAGGTGCCTGGTTGCCATATAGTTTGTAGTAGTGGCATGCCATTTGGTATGCATATGTATCTCACTAAGCCGGACAAAAATGTAATGCCAATGCATTAGCCACGCCCAACAGGAAGTGAGGTAATTTCACTTTTGTGTGAAATGCATGGCCACGAAGACGGCGCAACTCCTCCTAGACCGTTCATAGCAATGTCACCAAAATTGATACACATCATCTACAGACATGGCTGACAAAAGTTACTAAATACGTTTCACGTAGGATAAACCGTTCAGAAGTTATACGTCAATCAATTTTCACTTCAAAATTTTACATGCTAAAAAATTCATAACAAATCTTCTACTTGCTCAACACTGCTCATACTTCACACGCTAATCACTCATTGGGCTTCTGACATGTTACCCAATTTCTGTGATATTTCGCCACTGGGGGCGCTATTTTTGGGCAAAAAATCCAATCTTTCCTCAAATTTGGTCAAACTTCACGGCCACCCTCTTACTACCTCCCATGTCATGTATACCACATTTTGGGAATTTTCGTCCATGGGGGGCGCTGTTTTTGGCCGACGCAATTTCTCCAAAACGGGTTTTTGGTAAATTATTCCATAATGCTTTTCCTTTACACCACTACCTTGTGATAGTGCGTTGCTGTTGTGGACACTTATTTTTCCATCTCATAATCACTCATGTACAGCATAGCGCCACCTACTGACATGGGAAAAACCAAAAAATTTATTCTTCAAAAATCTATATCTCATCTTCTGTTTACTCAATTGTCATCAAACTTCATACGCAAACTCTTCATAGCTCACCTGACATGTACGCCAAATTTTGTGCACTTTCGCCCCTGGGGGTGCGGGTTATGGCAGAAATGATATTGCAGCTTCTGATTTGTCAAACTTGGCAAGCAAACTCTTTACAAGACCCTTTTTGGGGCGCTTGCCATGGTCGACATCGCACGAAATTTGGCTCCTTTTTCTTAGACTCCCACCGCTACTGAGAACCAGAAGCCCAGATCCAGGCGGGCCTCAGGGCCTCTATAGCGCCCCCTAACTCATTGTGATTTTAGCCTCCCGCATTAAGGTGCCTGGTTGCCATGTAGTTTGTAGTAGTGGCATGCCATTTGGTATGCATATGTATCTCACTAAGCCGGACAAAAATGTAATGCCAATGCATTAGCCACGCCCAACAGGAAGTAAGGTAATTTCACTTTTGTGGGAAATGCATGGCCACGAAAACGGCGCAACTCCTCCTAGACCGTTCATAGGAATGTCACCAAAATTGATACACATCATCTACAGACACGGCTGACAGAAGTTCCTAAATACGTTTCACGTAGAATAAACCGTTCAGAAGTTATACGTCAATCAATTTTCAATGCAAAATTTTACATGCTTAAAAATTCATAACATATCTTCAAATTGCTCAAAACTGCTCATACTTCACACGCAAATCACTCATTGGGCTTCTGACATGTTACCCAATTTCTGTCATATTTTGCCACTGGGGGCGCTATTTTTGGGCAAAAAATCCAATCTTTCCTCAAATTTGGTCAAACTTCACGGCCACCCTCTTACTACCTCCCATGTCATGTACACCACATTTTGGGAATTTCCGTCCATGGGGGGCGCTGTTTTTGGCCAACGCAATTGCTCCGAAACAGGTTTTTGGTAAATACTTCCATAATGCTTCTCCTTCACACCACTACCTTCTGATAGTACGTTGCTGTTGTAGACACTTTTTTTTCCCAACTCATAATCGCTCATGTGCAGCATAGCGCCACCTACTGACATGGGAGAAACCAAAAAATTTATTCTTCAAAAATCAATATCTCATCTTCTATTTT
The DNA here is from genome assembly GCF_027579695.1 of Neoarius graeffei. Lineage (NCBI taxonomy): Eukaryota > Metazoa > Chordata > Actinopteri > Siluriformes > Ariidae > Neoarius > Neoarius graeffei. The sequence goes on along the minus strand of NC_083569.1, from coordinate 55,927,949 downwards.
CTCAATCTTGATCAAACTTGATACGCACACTCTTAACAGGTCACCTGACATATGTGCCAAATTTTGTGAACTTTTGCCACTGGGGGCACTGTTTTCAGGCAACAATTTATATCTCGGCTTCTGATTGGTCAAACTTGATCAAACTTTACACAACAACTCTTCATAGGTCCCTTGACATGTATACCAAATTTGGTGACCTTTCACCACTGGGGGCGCTCATTGCGCTGTAGCAGTTGCAGGAGAGGTGTTTTCAATCATGAGGCACCAGGAGTATGTTGTTTTGGTTGCCTTAAACACACATGACTTGTGGACCACTGGGGGCGCTCATTGCGCTGTAGCAGTTGCAGGAGAGGTGTTTACAATCATGAGGCACCAGGAGTATGTTGTTTTGGTTGCCTTAAACACACATGACTTGTGGGGAATGGGTAGGCAGTCGGGAGCAAGTGTTGTAGCGTTACATACAGACTAATAGATGTCTAACTGAAGACAATCCTATGTAGCTTTAGCTTGGTGACTGATGAGGTAAATACATTAATTTGGTTGGGAAGCCATGGCATAAAATGTTCTGTCCATGACAACATCTCAGCGCACCGTGTACTCTGTGTCCAATTCTGTGCTTTGTCACCATTGTGGGAGTAATGTCTCTTGCCAAAGAAGCTGTGGAAGGTATTTCGCGGGGACGCATGCCCCCGCCCCCCTTGGCCGCTGGCGCGAGGGCCCGTCGAGGCCGCTTGCGGCTTTAATTATTCTTCTTCTTTATTTTTCTCCGCTGTTGGGCCATTTTCGGGGCGCTTGCCATGGGCGAAAACGCGCGAAATTTGGCGCCACTTCCGAGAATTGCCACCGCTACTCAGAACCAAAAGCCCACCCTTGGCCGGGGCTCAGGGCCTCTATAGCGCCCCCTAAGTCGTTGTGATTTTGGCCTCCCGCATTAAGGTGCCTGGTTGCCATATAGTTTGTAGTAGTGGCATGCCATTTGGTATGCATATGTATCTCACTAAGCCGGACAAAAATGTAATGCCAATGCATTAGCCACGCCCAACAGGAAGTGAGGTAATTTCACTTTTGTGTGAAATGCATGGCCACGAAGACGGCGCAACTCCTCCTAGACCGTTTATGGGAATGTCACCAAAATTTATACACATCATCTAAAGACATGGCTGACAAAAGTTACTAAATACGTTTCACGTAGGATAAACCGTTCAGAAGTTATACGTCAATCAATTTTCACTTCAAAATTTTACATGCTAAAAAATTCATAACAAATCTTCTAATTCCTCAACACTGCTCATACTTCACACCCTAATCACTCATTGGGCTTCTGACATGTTCCCCAATTTCTGTGATATTTCGCCACTGGGGGCGCTATTTTTGGGCAAAAAATCCAATCTTTCCTCAAATTTGGTCAAACTTCACGGCCACCCTCTTACTACCTCCCATGTCATGTATACCACATTTTGGGAATTTTCGTCCATGGGGGGCGCTGTTTTTGGCCGACGCAATTTCTCCAAAACGGGTTTTTGGTAAATTATTCCATAATGCTTTTCCTTTACACCACTTCCTTGTGATAGTGCGTTGCTGTTGTGGACACTTATTTTTCCATTTCATAATCACTCATGTACAGCATAGCGCCACCTACTGACATGGGAAAAACCAAAAAATTTATTCTTCAAAAATCTATATCTCATCTTCTGTTTACTCAATTGTCATCAAACTTCATACGCAAACTCTTCATAGCTCCCCTGACATGTACGCCAAATTTTGTGCACTTTCGCCCCTGGGGGTGCGGGTTATGGCAGAAATGATATTGCAGCTTCTGATTTGTCAAACTTGGCAAGCAAACTCTTTACAAGACCCTTTTTGGGGCGCTTGCCATGGTCGACAACGCACGAAATTTGGCTCCTTTTTCTTAGACTCCCACCGCTACTGAGAACCAGAAGCCCAGATCCAGGCAGGCCTCAGGGCCTCTATAGCGCCCCCTAACTCATTGTGATTTTGGCCTCCCGCATTAAGGTGCCTGGTTGCCATGTAGTTTGTAGTAGTGGCATGCCATTTGGTACGCATATGTATCTCACTAAGCCGGACAAAAATGTAATGCCAATGCATTAGCCACGCCCAACAGGAAGTAAGGTAATTTCACTTTTGTGCGAAATGCATGGCCACGAAAACGGCGCAACTCCTCCTAGACCGTTCATAGGAATGTCACCAAAATTGATACACATCATCTACAGACATGGCTGAAAAAAGGTCCTAAATACGTTTCACGTAGAATAAACCGTTCAGAACTTATACGTCAATCAATTTTCAATGCAAAATTTTACATGCTTAAAAATTCATAACATATCTTCAAATTGCTCAAAACTGCTCATACTTCACACGCAAATCACTCATTGGGCATCTGACATGTTACCCAATTTCTGTGATATTTCGCCACTGGGGGCGCTATTTTTGGGCAAAAAATCCAATCTTTCCTCAAATTTGGTCAAACTTCACGGCCACCCTCTTACTACCTCCCTTGTCATGTACACCTCATTTTGGGAATTTTCGTCCATGGGGGGCGCTGTTTTTGGCCAATGCAATTGCTCCAAAACAGGTTTTTGGTAAATAATTCCATAATGCTTCTCCTTCACACCACTACCTTGTGATAGTACGTTGCTGTTGTAGACACTTATTTTTCCAACTCATAATCGCTCATGTGCAGCATAGCGCCACCTACTGACATGGGAGAAACCAAAAAATTTATTCTTCAAAAATCAATATCTCATCTTCTATTTTCTCAATCTTGATCAAACTTGATACACACACTCTTAACAGGTCACCTGACATATGTGCCAAATTTTGTGAACTTTTGCCACTGGGGGCGCTGTTTTCAGGCAACAATTTATATCTCGGCTTCTGATTGGTCAAACTTGATCAAACTTTACAAAACAACTCTTCATAGGTCCCTTGACATGTTTACCAAATTTGGTGAACTTTCACCACTGGGGGCGCTCATTGCGCTGTAGCAGTTGCAGGAGAGGTGTTTACAATCATGAGGCACCAGGAGTATGTTGTTTTGGTTGCCTTAAACACACATGACTTGTGGGGAATGGGTAGGCAGTCGGGAGCAAGTGTTGTAGCATAGTGCCACCTACTGACATGGGAGAAACCAAAAAATTTATTCTTCAAAAATCAATATCTCATCTTCTATTTTCTCAATCTTGATCAAACTTGATACGCACACTCTTAACAGGCCACCTGACATATGTGCCAAATTTTGTGAACTTTTGCCACTGGGGGCGCTGTTTTCAGGCAACAATTTATATCTCGGCTTCTGATTGGTCAAACTTGATCAAACTTTACAAAACAACTCTTCATAGGTCCCTTGACATGTATACCAAATTTGGTGAACTTTCACCACTGGGGGCGCTCATTGCGCTGTAGCAGTTGCAGGAGAGGTGTTTACAATCATGAGGCACCAGGAGTATGTTGTTTTGGTTGCCTTAAACACACATGACTTGTGGACCACTGGGGGCGCTCATTGCGCTGTAGCAGTTGCAGGAGAGGTGTTTACAATCATGAGGCACCAGGAGTATGTTGTTTTGGTTGCCTTAAACACACATGACTTGTGGGGAATGGGTAGGCAGTCGGGAGCAAGTGTTGTAGCGTTACATACAGACTAATAGATGTCTAACAGAAGACAATCCTATGTAGCTATAGCTTGGTGACTGATGAGGTAAATACATTAATTTGGTTGGGAAGCCATGGCATACAATGCTCTGTCCATGACAACATCTCAGCGCACCGTGTACTCTGTGTCCAATTCTGTGCTTTCTCACCATTGTGGGAGTAATGTCTCTTGCCAAAGAAGCTGTGGAAGGTATTTCGCGGGGACGCATGCCCCCGCCCCCCTTGGCCGCTGGCGCGAGGGCCCGTCGAGGCCGCTTGCGGCTTTAATATTATTCTTCTTCTTTATTTTTCTCCGCTGTTGGGCCGTTTTCGGGGCGCTTGCCATGGGCGAAAACGCGCGAAAGTTGGCGCCACTTCCGAGAATTGCCACCGCTACTGAGAACCAAAAGCCCACACTTGGCCGGGGCTCAGGGCCTCTATAGCGCCCCCTAAGTCGTTGTGATTTTGGCCTCCCGCATTAAGGTGCCTGGTTGCCATATAGTTTGTAGTAGTGGCATGCCATTTGGTTCGCATATGTATCTCACTAAGCCGGACAAAAATGTAATGCCAATGCATTAGCCACGCCCAACAGGAAGTGAGGTAATTTCACTTTTGTGCGAAATGCATGGCCACGAAGACGGCGCAACTCCTCCTAGACCGTTCATAGGAATGTCACCAAAATTGATACACATCATCTACAGACATGGCTGACAAAAGTTACTAAATACGTTTCACGTAGGATACACCGTTCAGAAGTTATACGTCAATCAATTTTCACTTCAAAATTTTACATGCTAAAAAATTCATAACAAATCTTCTAATTGCTCAACACTGCTCATACTTCACACGCTAATCACTCATTGGGCTTCTGACATGTTACCCAATTTCTGTGATATTTCGCCACTGGGGGCGCTATTTTTGGGCAAAAAATCCAATCTTTCCTCAAATTTGGTCAAACTTCACGGCCACCCTCTTACTACCTCCCATGTCATGTATACCACATTTTGGGAATTTTCGTCCATGGGGGGTGCTGTTTTTGGCCAACGCAATTTCTCCAAAACGGGTTTTTGGTAAATTATTCCATAATGCTTTTCCTTTACACCACTACCTTGTGATAGTGCGTTGCTGTTGTGGACACTTATTTTTCCATCTCATAATCACTCATGTACAGCATAGCGCCACCTACTGACATGGGAAAAACCAAAAAATTTATTCTTCAAAAATCTATATCTCATCTTCTCTTTACTCAATTGTCATCAAACTTCATACGCAAACTCTTCATAGCTCACCTGACATGTACGCTAAATTTTGTGCACTTTCGCCCCTGGGGGTGCGGGTTATGGCAGAAATGATATTGCAGCTTCTGATTTGTCAAACTTGGCAAGCAAACTCTTTACAAGACCCTTTTTGGGGCGCTTGCCATGGTCGACATCGCACGAAATTTGGCTCCTTTTTCTTAGACTCCCACCGCTACTGAGAACCAGAAGCCCAGATCCAGGAGGGCCTCAGGGCCTCTATAGCGCCCCCTAACTCATTGTGATTTTGGCCTCCCGCATTAAGGTGCCTGGTTGCCATGTAGTTTGTAGTAGTGGGATGGCATTTGGTACGCATATGTATCTCACTAAGCCGGACAAAAATGTAATGCCAATGCATTAGCCACGCCCAACAGGAAGTAAGGTAATTTCACTTTTGTGCGAAATGCATGCCCACGAAAACGGCGCAACTCCTCCTAGACCGTTCATAGGAATGTCACCAAAATTGATAGACATCATCTACAGACATGGCTGACAAAATTTCCTAAATACGTTTCACGTAGAATAAACCGTTCAGAAGTTATACGTCAATCAATTTTCAATGCAAAATTTTACATGCTTAAAAATTCATAACATATCTTCAAATTGCTCAAAACTGCTCATACTTCACACGCAAATCACTCATTGGGCATCTGACATGTTACCCAATTTCTGTGATATTTCGCCACTGGGGGCGCTATTTTTGGGCAAAAAATCCAATCTTTCCTCAAATTTGGTCAAACTTCACGGCCACCCTCTTACTACCTCCCATGTCATGTACACCTCATTTTGGGAATTTTCGTCCATGGGGGGCGCTGTTTTTGGCCAACGCAATTGCTCCAAAACAGGTTTTTGGTAAATAATTCCATAATGCTTCTCCTTCACACCACTACCTTGTGATAGTACGTTGCTGTTGTAGACACTTATTTTTCCAACTCATAATCGCTCATGTGCAGCATAGCGCCACCTACTGACATGGGAGAAACCAAAAAATTTATTCTTCAAAAATCAATATCTCATCTTCTATTTTCTCAATCTTGATCAAACTTGATACGCACACTCTTAACAGGTCACCTGACATATGTGCCAAATTTTGTGAACTTTTGCCACTGGGGGCGCTGTTTTCACGCAACAATTTATATCTCGGCTTCTGATTGGTCAAACTTGATCAAACTTTACAAAACAACTCTTCATACGTCCCTTGACATGTACACCAAATTTGGTGAACTTTCACCACTGGGGGCGCTCATTGCGCTGTAGCAGTTGCAGGAGAGGTGTTTACAATCATGAGGCACCAGGAGTTTGTTGTTTTGGTTGCCTTAAACACACATGACTTGTGGGGAATGGGTAGGCAGTCGGGAGCAAGTGTTGTAGCGTTACATACAGACTAATAGATGTCTAACAGAAGACAATCCTATGTAGCTATAGCTTGGTGACTGATGAGGTAAATACATTAATTTGGTTGGGAAGCCATGGCATAAAATCTTCTGTCCATGACAACATCTCAGCGCACCGTGTACTCTGTGTCCAATTCTGTGCTTTGTCGCCATTGTGGGAGTAATGTCTCTTGCCGAAGAAGCTGTGGAAGGTCTTTCGCGGGGACGCATGCCCCCGCCCCCCTTGGCCGCTGGCGCGAGGGCCCGTCGAGGCCGCTTGCGGCTTTAATTAGGGCCCGAGCCCTATAGGGCGAAGGCCCTATTGTTCTTGTAAGAGTTCACTATTATTATTCTTCTTTATTTTTCTCCGCTGTTGGGCCATTTTCGGGGCGCTTGCCATGGGCGAAAACGCATGAAATTTGGCGCCACTTCCGAGAATTGCCACCGCTACTCAGAACCAAAAGCCCACACTTGGCCGGGGCTCAGGGCCTCTATAGCGCCCCCTAAGTCGCTGTGATTTTGGCATCCCGCATTAAGGTGCCTGGTTGCCATTTAGTTTGTAGTAGTGGCATGCCATTTGGTATGCATATGTATCTCACTAAGCCGGACAAAAATGTAATGCCAATGCATTAGCCACGCCCAACAGGAAGTGAGGTAATTTCACTTTTGTGTGAAATGCATGGCCACGAAGATGGCGCAACTCCTCCTAGACCGTTCATAGGAATGTCACCAAAATTGATACACATCATCTACAGACATGGCTGACAAAAGTTACTAAATACGTTTCACGTAGGATAAACCGTTCAGAAGTTATACGTCAATCAATTTTCACTTCAAAATTTTACATGCTAAAAAATTCATAACAAATCTTCTAATTGCTCAACACTGCTCATACTTCACACGCTAATCACTCATTGGGCTTCTGACATGTTACCCAATTTCTGTGATATTTCGCCACTGGGGGCGCTATTTTTGGGCAAAAAATCCAATCTTTCCTCAAATTTGGTCAAACTTCACGGCCAGCCTCTTACTACCTCCCATGTCATGTATACCACATTTTGGGAATTTTCGTCCATGGGGGGCGCTGTTTTTGGCCGACGCAATTTCTCCAAAACGGGTTTTTGGTCAATAATTCCATAATGCTTTTCCTTCACACCACTACCTTGTGATAGTGCGTTGCTGTTGTGGACCCTTATTTTTCCATCTCATAATCACTCATGTACAGCATAGCGCCACCTACTGACATGGGAAAAACCAAAAAATTTATTCTTCAAAAATCTATATCTCATCTTCTGTTTACTCAATTGTCATCAAACTTCATACACAAACTCTTCATAGCTCACCTGACATGTACGCCAAATTTTGTGCACTTTCGCCCCTGGGGGTGCTGGTTATGGCAGAAATGATATTGCAGCTTCTGATTTGTCAAACTTGGCAAGCAAACTCTTTACAAGACCCTTTTTGGGGCGCTTGCCATGGTCGACATCGCACGAAATTTGGCTCCTTTTTCTTAGACTCCCACCGCTACTGAGAACCAGAAGCCCAGATCCAGGCGGGCCTCAGGGCCTCTTTAGCGCCCCCTAACTCATTGTGATTTTGGCCTCCCGCATTAAGGTGCCTGGTTGCCATGTAGTTTGTAGTAGTGGCATGCCATTTGGTACGCATATGTATCTCACTAAGCCGGACAAAAATGTAATGCCTATGCATTAGCCACGCCCTACAGGAAGTGAGGTAATTTCACTTTTGTGCGAAATGCATGGCCACGAAGACGGCGCAACTCCTCCTAGACCGTTCATAGGAATGTCACCAAAATTGATACACATCATCTACAGACACGGCTGACAAAAGTTCCTAAATACGTTTCACGTAGAATAAACCGTTCAGAAGTTATACGTCAATCAATTTTCAATGCAAAATTTTACATGCTTAAAAATTCATAACATATCTTCAAATAGCTCAAAACTGCTCATACTTCACACGCAAATCACTCATTGGGCATCTGACATGTTACCCAATTTCTGTGATTTTTCGCCACTGGGGGCGCTATTTTTGGGCAAAAAATCCAATCTTTCCTCAAATTTGGTCAAACTTCACGGCCACCCTCTTACTACCTCCCATGTCATGGACACCACATTTTGGGAATTTTCGTCCATGGGGGGCGCTGTTTTTGGCCAACGCAATTGCTCCGAAACAGGTTTTTGGTAAATAATTCCATAACGCTTCTCCTTCACACCACTACCTTGTGACAGTACGTTGCTGTTGTAGACACTTATTTTTCCAACTCATAATCGCTCATGTGCAGCATAGCGCCACCTACTGACATGGGAGAAACCAAAAAATTTATTCTTCAAAAATCAATATCTCGTCTTCTATTTTCTCAATCTTGATCAAACTTGATACGCACACTCTTAACAGGTCACCTGACATATGTGCCAAATTTTGTGAACTTTTGCCACTGGGGGCGCTGTTTTCAGGCAACAATTTATATCTCGGCTTCTGATTGGTCAAACTTGATCAAACTTTACAAAACAACTCTTCATAGGTCCCTTGACATGTATACCAAATTTGGTGAACTTTCAGCACTGGGGGCACTCATTGCGCTGTAGCAGTTGCAGGAGAGGTGTTTACAATCATGAGGCACCAGGAGTATGTTGTTTTGGTTGCCTTAAACACACATGACTTGTGGACCACTGGGGGCGCTCATTGCGCTGTAGCAGTTCCAGGAGAGGTGTTTACAATCATGAGGCACCAGGAGTATGTTGTTTTGGTTGCCTTAAACACACATGACTTGTGGGGAATGGGTAGGCAGTCGGGAGCAAGTGTTGTAGCGTTACATACAGACTAATAGATGTCTAACAGAAGACAATCCTATGTAGCTATAGCTTGGTGACTGATGAGGTAAATACATTAATTTGGTTGGGAAGCCATGGCATAAAATGTTCTGTCCATGACAACATCTCAGCGCACCGTGTACTCTGTGTCCAATTCTGTGCTTTGTCACCATTGTGGGAGTAATGTCTCTTGCCAAAGAAGCTGTGGAAGGTCTTTCGCGGGGACGCATGCCCCCGCCCCCCTTGGCCGCTGGCGCGAGGGCCCGTCGAGGCCGCTTGCGGCTTTAATTAGGGCCCGAGCCCGAATGGGCGAAGGCCCTATTGTTCTTGTAAGAGTTCACTATTATTATTCTTCCGTCTTCTTCTTTATTTTTCTCCGCTGTTGGGCCATTTTCGGGGCGCTTGCCATGGGCGAAAACGCACGAAATTTGGCACCACTTCCGAGAATTGCCACCGCTACTCAGAACCAAAAGCCCAAACTTGGCCGGGGCTCAGGGCCTCTATAGCGCCCCCTAAGTCATTGTGATTTTGGCCTCCCGCATTAAGGTGCCTGGTAGCCATATAGTTTGTAGTAGTGGCATGCCATTTGGTACGCACATGTATCTCACTAAGCCGGACAAAAATGTATTGCCAATGCATTAGCCACGCCCAACAGGAAGTGAGGTAATTTCACTTTTGTGCGAAATGCATGGCCACGAAGACGGCGCAACTCCTCCTAGACCGTTCATAGGAATGTCACCAAAATTGATACACATCATCTACAGACATGGCTGACAAAAGGTACTAAATAGGTTTCACGTAGGATATACCGTTCAGAAGTTATACGTCAATCAATTTTCACTTCAAAATTTTACATGCTAAAAAATTCATAACAAATCTTCTAATTGCTCAAAACTGCTCATACTTCACACGCAAATCACTGATTGGGCTTCTGACATGTTACCCAATTTCTGTGATATTTCGCCACTGGGGGCGCTATTTTTGGGCAAAAAATCCAATCTTTCCTCAAATTTGGTCACACTTCACGGCCACCCTCTTACTACCTCCCTTGTCATGTATACCACATTTTGGGAATTTTCGTCCATGGGGGGCGCTGTTTTTGGCCGACGCAATTTCTCCAAAACGGGTTTTTGGTAAATAATTCCATAATGCTTTTCCTTCACACCACTACCTTGTGATAGTACGTTGCTGTTGTAGACACTTATTTTTCCATCTCATAATCGCTCATGTACAGCATTGCGCCACCTACTGACATGGGAAAAACCAAAAAATTTATTCTTCAAAAATCTATGTCTCATCATCTATTTACTCAATTGTCATCAAACTTCATATGCAAACTCTTCATAGCTCACCTGACATATACGCCAAATTTTGTGCACTTTCGCCCCTGGGGGTGCTGGTTATGGCAAAAATGATATTGCAGCTTCTGATTTGTCACACTTGGCAAGCAAACTCTTTACAAGACCCTTGTTGGGGCGCTTGCCATGGTCGACAACGCTCGAAATTTTGTCCCTTTTTCTTGGACTGCGACCGCTACTGAGAACCAGAAGCCCAGATCCAGGCGGGCCTCGGGGCCTCTATAGCGCCCCCTAACGTGTTGTGATTTTTGCCTCTCGCATTAAGGTGCTTAGTTGCCATGTAGTTTGTAGTACTGGCATGCCCTTTGGTACGCATATGTATCTCACTAAGCCGGACAAAAATGTATTGCCAATGCATTAGCCACGCCCGACAGGAAGTGAGGTAATTTCACTTTTGTGCGAAATGCATGGCCACGGAGACGGCGCAACTCCTCCTAGACCGTTCATAGGAACGTCACCAAAATTGATACACTTCATCGACAGACATGGCTGACAAAAGTTGCAAAATAGGTTTCACGTAGGCTCAACCGTTCAGAAGTTATACGTCAATCAATTTTCAATGCAGAATTTTACATACTTAAAAATTCATAACAAATCTTCTAATTGCTCCAAACGGCTCATACTTCACAGGCAAATCACTCGTTGGGCTTCTGACATGTTACCCAATTTCTGTGATGTTTCGCCACTGGGGGCGCTATTTTTGGGCAAAAAATCCAATCTTTCCTCAAATTAGGTCAAACTTCACGGCCACCCTCTTACTACCTCCCATGTCATGTATACCACATTTTGGGAATTTTCGTCCGTGGGGGGCGCTGTTGTTTGCCAATGCAATTGCTCCAAAACGGGTTTTTGGTAAATAATTCCATAATGCTTTTCCTTCACACCACTACCTTGTGATTGTACGTTGCTGTTGTAGACACTTATTTTTCAAACTCATAATCGCTCATGTACAGCATAGCGCCACCTTCTGACATGGGAAAAACCAAAAAATTTATTCTTCAAAAATCTATATCTCATCTTCTATTTTCTCATTTGTCATCAAACTTCATACGCAAACTCTTGATAGCTCACCTGACGTCTACGCCAAATTTTGTGCACTTTCGCCCCTGGGGGTGCTGGTTATGGCAAAAATGATATTGCAGCTTCTGATTTGTCAAACTTGGCGAGCAAACTCTTTACAAGACCCTTATTGGGGCGCTTGGCATGGTCGACAACGCACGAAATTTGGCTCCTTTTTCTTAGACTGCCACCGCTACTGAGAACCAGAAGCCCAGATCCAGGCGGGCCTCAGGGCCTCTATAGCGCCCCCTAACGTGTTGTGATTTTTGCCTCTCGCATTAAGGTGCCTGCTTGGCATATAGTTTCTAGTTATTATTATTATTATTAGGGCCCGAGCACCGTTCAGTGCGAGACCCTATTGTTTTTGAAGGATTATTTATTATTATTATTATTATTAGGCCCCGAGCAACGTACAGTGCGAGACCCTATTGTTGCCATGTGTCCAATTCTGTGCTTTGTCGCCATTGTGGGAGTAATGTCTCTTGCCGCAGAAGCTGTGGAAGGTTTTTCGCGGGGACGCGTGCCCCCGCCCCCCTTGGCCGCTGGCGCGAGGGCCCGTCGAGGCCGCTTGCGGCTTTAATTATTCTTCTTCTTTATTTTTCTCCGCTGTTGGGCCATTTTCGGGGCGCTTGCCATGGGCGAAAACGCGCGAAATTTGGCGCCACTTCCGAGAATTGCCACCGCTACTCAGAACCAAAAGCCCACACTTGGCCGGGGCTCAGGGCCTCTATAGCGCCCCCTAAGTCGTTGTGATTTTGGCCTCCCGCATTAAGGTGCCTGGTTGCCATATAGTTTGTAGTAGTGGCATGCCATTTGGTATGCATATGTATCTCACTAAGCCGGACAAAAATGTAATGCCAATGCATTAGCCACGCCCAACAGGAAGTGAGGTAATTTCACTTTTGTGTGAAATGCATGGCCACGAAGACGGCGCAACTCCTCCTAGACCGTTCAGAGGAATGTCACCAAAATTGATACACATCATCTACAGACATGGCTGACAAAAGTTTCTAAATACGTTTCACGTTGCATTAACCGTTCAGAAGTTATACGTCAATCAATTTTCACTTCAAAATTTTACATGCTAAAAAATTCATAACAAATCTTCTAATTGCTCAACACTGCTCATACTTCACACGCTAATCACTCATTGGGCTTCTGACATGTTACCCAATTTCTGTGATATTTCGCCACTGGGGGCGCTATTTTTGGGCAAAAAATCCAATCTTTCCTCAAATTTGGTCAAACTTCACGGCCACCCTCTTACTACCTCCCATGTCATGTATACCACATTTTGGGAATTTTCGTCCATGGGGGGGCGCTGTTTTTGGCCGACGCAATTTCTCCAAAACGGGTTTTTGGTAAATTATTCCATAATGCTTTTCCTTTACACCACTACCTTGTGATAGTGCGTTGCTGTTGTAGACACTTATTTTTCCATCTCATAATCATTCATGTACAGCATAGCGCCACCTACTGACATGGGAAAAACCAAAAAATTTATTCTTCAAAAATCTATATCTCATCTTCTGTTTACTCAATTGTCATCAAACTTCATACGCAAACTCTTCATAGCTCACCTGACATGTACGCCAAATTTTGTGCACTTTCGCCCCTGGGGGTGCGGGTTATGGCAGAAATGATATTGCAGCTTCTGATTTGTCAAACTTGGCAAGCAAACTCTTTACAAGACCCTTTTTGGGGCGCTTGCCATGGTCGACATCGCACGAAATTTGGCTCCTTTTTCTTAGACTCCCACCGCTACTGAGAACCAGAAGCCCAGATCCAGGCGGGCCTCAGGGCCTCTACAGCGCCCCCTAACTCATTGTGATTTTGGCCTCCCGCATTAAGGTGCCTGGTTGCCATGTAGTTTGTAGTAGTGGCATGACATTTGGTACGCATATGTATCTCACTAAGCCGGACAAAAATTTAATGCCAATGCATTAGCCACGCCCAACAGGAAGTAAGGTAATTTCACTTTTGTGCGAAATGCATGGCCACGAAAACGGCGCAACTCCTCCTAGACCGTTCATAGGAATGTCACCAAAATTGATACACATCATCTACAGACATGGCTGACAAAAGTTCCTAAATACGTTTCACGTACAATAAACCGTTCTGAAGTTATACGTCAATCAATTTTCAATGCAAAATTTTACATGCTTAAAAATTCATAACATGTCTTCAAATTGCTCAAAACTGCTCATACTTCACACGCAAATCACTCATTGGGCATCTGACATGTTACCCAATTTCTGTGATATTTGGCCACTGGGGGCGCTATTTTTGGGCAAAAAATCCAATCTTTCCTCAAATTTGGTCAAACTTCACGGCCACCCTCTTACTACCTCCCATGTCATGTACACCTCATTTTGGGAATTTTCGTCCATGGGGGGGCGCTGTTTTTGGCCAACGCGATTGCTCCAAAACAGGTTTTTGGTAAATAATTCCATAATGCTTCTCCTTCACACCACTACCTTGTGATAGTACGTTGCTGTTGTAGACACTTATTTTTCCAAGTCATTATCGCTCATGTGCAGCATAGCGCCACCTACTGACATGGGAGAAACCAAAAAATTTATTCTTCGAAAATCAATATCTCATCTTCTATTTTCTCAATCTTGATCAAACTTGATACGCACACTCCTAACAGGTCACCTGACATATGTGCCAATTTTTGTGAACTTTTGCCACTGGGGGCGCTGTTTTCAGGCAACAATTTATATCTCGGCTTCTGATTGGTCAAACTTGATCAAACTTTACAAAACAACTCTTCATAGGTCCCTTGACATGTATACCAAAGTTGGTGAACTTTCACCACTGGGGGCGCTCATTGCGCTGTAGCAGTTGCAGGAGAGGTGTTTACAATCATGAGGCACCAGGAGTATGTTGTTTTGGTTGCCTTAAACACACATGACTTGTGGACCACTGGGTGGCACTCATTGCACTGTAGCAGTTGCAGGAGAGGTGTTTACAATCATGAGGCACCAGGAGTATGTTGTTTTGGTTGCCTTAAACACACATGACTTGTGGGGAATGGGTAGGCAGTCGGGAGCAAGTGTTGTAGCATAGCACCACCTACTGACATGGGAGAAACCAAAAAATTTATTCTTCAAAAATCAATATCTCATCTTCTATTTCCTCAATCTTGATCAAACTTGATACGCACACTCTTAACAGGTCACCTGACATATGTGCCAAATTTTGTGAACTTTTGCCACTGGGGGCGCTGTTTTCAGGCAACAATTTATATCTCGGCTTCTGATTGGTCAAACTTGATCAAACTTTACAAAACAACTCTTCATAGGTCCCTTGACATGTCTACCAAATTTGGTGAACTTTCACCACTGGGGGCGCTCATTGCGCTGTAGCAGTTGCAGGAGAGGTGTTTACAGTCATGAGGCACCAGGAGTATGTTGTTTTGGTTGCCATAAACACACATGACTTGTGGACCACTGGGGGCGCTCATTGCACTGTAGCAGTTGCAGGAGAGGTGTTTACAATCATGAGGCACCAGGAGTATGTTGTTTTGGTTGCCTTAAACACACATGACTTGTGGGGAATGGGTAGGCAGTCGGGAGCAAGTGTTGTAGCGTTACATACAGACTAATAGATGTCTAACAGAAGACAATCCTATGTAGCTATAGCTTGGTGACTGATGAGGTAAATACATTAATTTGGTTGGGAAGCCATGGCATAAAATGTTCTGTCCATGACAACATCTCAGCGCACCGTGTACTCTGTGTCCAATTCTGTGCTTTGTCACCATTGTGGGAGTAATGTCTCTTGCCAAAGAAGCTGTGGAAGGTATTTCGCGGGGACGCATGCCCCCGCCCCCCTTGGCCGCTGGCGCGAGGGCCCGTCGAGGCCGCTTGCGGCTTTAATTATTATTCTTCTTCTTCCGTCTTCTTCTTCTTCTTTATTTTTCTCCGCTGTTGGGCCATTTTCGGGTCGCTTGCCATGGGCGAAAACGCACGAAATTTGGCACCAGTTCCGAGAATTGCCACCGCTACTGAGAACCAGAAGCCCAAACTTGGCCGGGGCTCAGGGCCTCTATAGCGCCCCCTAAGTCGTTGTGATTTTGGCCTCCCGCATTAAGGTGCCTGGGTGCCATGTAGTTTGTAGTAGTGGCATGCCATTTGGTACGCATATGTATCTCACTAAGCCGGACAAAAATGTAATGCCAATGCATTAGCCACGCCCAACAGGAAGTGAGGTAATTTCACTTTTGTGCGAAATGCATGGCCACGAAGACGGCGCAACTCCTCCTAGACCGTTCATAGGAATGTCACCAAAATTGATACACATCATCTACAGGCATGGCTGACAAAAGTTACTAAATACGTTTCACGTTGGATCAACCGTTCAGAAGTTATACGTCAATCAATTTTCGATGCAAAATTTTACATGCTTAAAAATTCATAACAAATCTTCTGATTGCTCAAAACTGCTCATACTTCACAAGCAAATCACTCATTGGGCTTCTGACATGTTACCCAATTTCTGTGATATTTCGCCATTGGGGGCGCTATTTTTGGGCAAAAAATCCAATCTTTCCTCAAATTTGGTCAAACTTCACGGCCACCCTCTTACAACATCCCATGTCATGTATACCACATTTTGGGAATTTTCGTCCATGGGGGGTGCTGTTTTTGGCCGACGCAATTGCTCCAAAACGGGTTTTTGGTAAATAATTCCATAATGCTTTCCCTTCACACCACTACCTTGTGATAGTACGTTGCTGTTGTAGACACTTATTTTTCCAACTCATAATCGCTCATGTACAGCATAGCGCCACCTACTGACATGGGAAAAACCAAAAAATTTATTCTTCAAAAATCTATATCTCATCTTCTATTTACTCAATTGTCATCAAACTTCATTCGCAAACTCTTCATAGCTCACCTGACATATACGCCAAATTTTGTGCACTTTCGTCCCTGGGGGTGCTGGTTATGGCAAAAATGATATTGCAGCTTCTGATTTGTCAAACTTGGCAAGCAAACTCTTTACAAGACCCTTATTGGGGTGCTTGCCATGGTCGACAACGCAAGAAATTTGGCTCCTTTTTCTTAGACTGCTGCCGCTACTGAGAACCAGAAGCCCAGATCCAGGCGGGCCTCAGGGCCTCTTTAGCGCCCCCTAAGTCGTTGTGATTTTGGCCTCCCGCATAAAGGTGCCTGGGTGCCATGTAGTTTGTAGTAGTGGCATGCCATTTGGTACGCATATGTTTCTCACTAAGCCGGACAAAAATGTAATGCCAATGCATTAGCCACGCCCAACAGGAAGTGAGGTAATTTCACTTTTGTGCGAAATGCATGACCACGAAGACGGCGCAACTCCTCCTAGACCGTTCATAGGAATGTCACCAAAATTGATAGACATCATCTACAGACATGGCTGACAAAAGTTCCTAAATACGTTTCACGTAGGATAAGCCGTTCAGAAGTTATACGTCAATCAATTTTCAATGCAAAATTTTACATGCTTAAAAATTCATAACAAATCTTCTGATTGCTCAAAACTGCTCATACTTCACACGCAAATCCCTCATTGGGCTTCTGACATGCTACCCAATTTCTGTGATATTTCGCCACTGGGGGCGCTATTTTTGGGCAAAAATTCCAATCTTTCCTCAAATTTGGTCAAACTTCACGGCCACCCTCTTACTACCTCCCATGTCATGTATACCACATTTTGGGAATTTTCGTCCATGGGGGGCGCTGTTTTTGGCCGACGCAATTGCTCCAAAACGGGTTTTTGGTAAATAATTCCATAATGCTTTTCCTTCACACCACTACCTTGTGATAGTACGTTGCTGTTGTAGACACTTATTTTTCCAACTCATAATCGCTCATGTACAGCATAGCGCCACCTACTGACATGGGAAAAACCAAAACATTTATTCTTCAAAAATCAATATCTCATCTTCTATTTACTCAATCTTGATCAAACTTGATACGCACACTCTTAACAGGTCACCTGACAGATCTCCCAAATTTTGTGAACTTTTGCCACTGGGGGCGCTGTTTTCAGGCAACAATTTATATCTCGGCTTCTGATTGGTCAAACTTGATCAAACTTGACACAACAACTCTTCATAGGTCCCTTGACATGTATACCAAATTTGGTGAACTTTCACCACTGGGGGCGCTCATTGCGCTGTAGCAGTTGCAGGAGAGGTGTTTACAATCATGAGGCACCAGGAGTATGTTGTTTTGGTTGCCTTAAACACACATGACTTGTGGGGAATGGGTAGGCAGTCGGGAGCAAGTGTTGTAGCGTTACATACAGACTAATAGATGTCTAACAGAAGACAATCCTATGTAGCTATAGCTTGGTGACTGATGAGGTAAATACTTTAATTTGGTTGGGAAGCCATGGCATAAAATCTTCTGTCCATGACAACATCTCAGCGCACCGTGTACTCTGTGTCCAATTCTGTGCTTTGTCGCCATTGTGGGAGTAATGTCTCTTGCCGAAGAAGCTGTGGAAGGTATTTCGCGGGGACGCATGCCCCCGCCCCCCTTGGCCGCTGGCGCGAGGGCCCGTCGAGGCCGCTTGCGGCTTTAATTATTATTCTTCTTCTTCCGTCTTCTTCTTCTTCTTTATTTTTCTCCGCTGTTGGGCCATTTTCGGGTCGCTTGCCATGGGCGAAAACGCACGAAATTTGGCACCAGTTCCGAGAATTGCCACCGCTACTGAGAACCAGAAGCCCAAACTTGGCCGGGGCTCAGGGCCTCTATAGCGCCCCCTAAGTCGTTGTGATTTTGGCCTCCCGCATTAAGGTGCCTGGGTGCCATGTAGTTTGTAGTAGTGGCATGCCATTTGGTACGCATATGTATCTCACTAAGCCGGACAAAAATGTAATGCCAATGCATTAGCCACGCCCAACAGGAAGTGAGGTAATTTCACTTTTGTGCGAAATGCATGGCCACGAAGACGGCGCAACTCCTCCTAGACCGTTCATAGGAATGTCACCAAAATTGATACACATCATCTACAGGCATGGCTGACAAAAGTTACTAAATACGTTTCACGTTGGATCAACCGTTCAGAAGTTATACGTCAATCAATTTTCGATGCAAAATTTTACATGCTTAAAAATTCATAACAAATCTTCTGATTGCTCAAAACTGCTCATACTTCACAAGCAAATCACTCATTGGGCTTCTGACATGTTACCCAATTTCTGTGATATTTCGCCATTGGGGGCGCTATTTTTGGGCAAAAAATCCAATCTTTCCTCAAATTTGGTCAAACTTCACGGCCACCCTCTTACAACATCCCATGTCATGTATACCACATTTTGGGAATTTTCGTCCATGGGGGGTGCTGTTTTTGGCCGACGCAATTGCTCCAAAACGGGTTTTTGGTAAATAATTCCATAATGCTTTCCCTTCACACCACTACCTTGTGATAGTACGTTGCTGTTGTAGACACTTATTTTTCCAACTCATAATCGCTCATGTACAGCATAGCGCCACCTACTGACATGGGAAAAACCAAAAAATTTATTCTTCAAAAATCTATATCTCATCTTCTATTTACTCAATTGTCATCAAACTTCATTCGCAAACTCTTCATAGCTCACCTGACATATACGCCAAATTTTGTGCACTTTCGTCCCTGGGGGTGCTGGTTATGGCAAAAATGATATTGCAGCTTCTGATTTGTCAAACTTGGCAAGCAAACTCTTTACAAGACCCTTATTGGGGCGCTTGCCATGGTCGACAACGCACGAAATTTGGCTCCTTTTTCTTAGACTGCTGCCGCTACTGAGAACCAGAAGCCCAGATCCAGGCGGGCCTCAGGGCCTCTTTAGCGCCCCCTAAGTCGTTGTGATTTTGGCCTCCCGCATAAAGGTGCCTGGGTGCCATGTAGTTTGTAGTAGTGGCATGCCATTTGGTACGCATATGTTTCTCACTAAGCCGGACAAAAATGTAATGCCAATGCATTAGCCACGCCCAACAGGAAGTGAGGTAATTTCACTTTTGTGCGAAATGCATGGCCACGAAGACGGCGCAACTCCTCCTAGACCGTTCATAGGAATGTCACCAAAATTGATAGACATCATCTACAGACATGGCTGACAAAAGTTCCTAAATACGTTTCACGTAGGATAAGCCGTTCAGAAGTTATACGTCAATCAATTTTCAATGCAAAATTTTACATGCTTAAAAATTCATAACAAATCTTCTGATTGCTCAAAACTGCTCATACTTCACACGCAAATCCCTCATTGGGCTTCTGACATGCTACCCAATTTCTGTGATATTTCGCCACTGGGGGCGCTATTTTTGGGCAAAAATTCCAATCTTTCCTCAAATTTGGTCAAACTTCACGGCCACCCTCTTACTACCTCCCATGTCATGTATACCACATTTTGGGAATTTTCGTCCATGGGGGGCGCTGTTTTTGGCCGACGCAATTGCTCCAAAACGGGTTTTTGGTAAATAATTCCATAATGCTTTTCCTTCACACCACTACCTTGTGATAGTACGTTGCTGTTGTAGACACTTATTTTTCCAACTCATAATCGCTCATGTACAGCATAGCGCCACCTACTGACATGGGAAAAACCAAAACATTTATTCTTCAAAAATCAATATCTCATCTTCTATTTACTCAATCTTGATCAAACTTGATACGCACACTCTTAACAGGTCACCTGACAGATCTCCCAAATTTTGTGAACTTTTGCCACTGGGGGCGCTGTTTTCAGGCAACAATTTATATCTCGGCTTCTGATTGGTCAAACTTGATCAAACTTGACACAACAACTCTTCATAGGTCCCTTGACATGTATACCAAATTTGGTGAACTTTCACCACTGGGGGCGCTCATTGCGCTGTAGCAGTTGCAGGAGAGGTGTTTACAATCATGAGGCACCAGGAGTATGTTGTTTTGGTTGCCTTAAACACACATGACTTGTGGGGAATGGGTAGGCAGTCGGGAGCAAGTGTTGTAGCGTTACATACAGACTAATAGATGTCTAACAGAAGACAATCCTATGTAGCTATAGCTTGGTGACTGATGAGGTAAATACTTTAATTTGGTTGGGAAGCCATGGCATAAAATCTTCTGTCCATGACAACATCTCAGCGCACCGTGTACTCTGTGTCCAATTCTGTGCTTTGTCGCCATTGTGGGAGTAATGTCTCTTGCCGAAGAAGCTGTGGAAGGTATTTCGCGGGGACGCATGCCCCCGCCCCCCTTGGCCGCTGGCGCGAGGGCCCGTCGAGGCCGCTTGCGGCTTTAATTATTCTTCTGTCTTCTTCTTCTTCTTTATTTTTCTCCGCTGTTGGGCCATTTTCGGGGCGCTTGCCATGGGCGAAAACGCACCAAATTTTGCACCAGTTCCGAGAATTGCCACCGCTACTCAGAACCAGAAGCCCAAACTTGGCCGGGGCTCAGGGCCTCTATAGCGCCCCCTAAGTCGTTGTGATTTTGGCCTCCCGCATTAAGGTGCCTGGGTGCCATTTAGTTTGTAGTCGTGGCATGCCATTTGGTACGCATATGTATCTCACTAAGCCGGACAAAAATGTCATGCCAATGCATTAGCCACGCCCAACAGGAAGTGAGGTAATTTCACTTTTGTGCGAAATGCATGGCCACGAAGACGGCGCAACTCCTCCTAGACCGTTCATAGGAATGTCACCAAAATTGATACACATCATCTACAGACATGGGTGACAAAAGTTACTAAATACGTTTCACGTAGGATAAACCGTTTAGAAGTTATACGTCAATCAATTTTCGATGCAAAATTTTACATGCTTAAAAATTCATAACAAATCTTCTGATTGCTCAAAACTGCTCGTACTTCACACGCAAATCACTCATTGGGCTTCTGACATGTTACCCACTTTCTGTGATATTTCGCCACTGGGGGCGCTATTTTTGGGCAAAAATTCCAATCTTTCCTCAAATTTGGTCAAACTTCACGGCCACCCTCTTACTACCTCCCATGTCATGTATACCACGTTTTGGAAATTTTCGTCCATGGGGGGCGCTGTTTTTGGCCGACGCAATTGCTCCAAAACGGGTTTTTGGTAAATAATTCCATAATGCTTTTCCTTCACACCACTACCTTGTGATAGTACGGTGCTGTTGTAGACACTTATTTTTCCAACTCTTAATCGCTCATGTACAGCATAGCGCCACCTACTGACATGGGAAAAACCAAAAAATTTATTCTTCAAAAATCTATATCTCATCTTCTATTTACTCAATTGTCATCAAACTTCATAGGCAAACTCTTCATAGCTCACCTGACGTCTACGCCAAATTTTGTGCACTTTCGCCCCTGGGGGTGCTGGTTATGGCAAAAATGATATTGCAGCTTCTGATTTGTCACACTTGCCAAGCAAACTCTTTACAAGACCCTTATTGGGGCGCTTGCCATGGTCGACAACGCACGAAATTTGGCTCCTTTTTCTTAGACTGCCACCGCTACTGAGAACCAGAAGCCCAGATCCAGGCGGGCCTCAGGGCCTCTATAGTGCCCCCTAACTCGTTGTGATTTTGGCCTCCTGCATTAAGGTGCCTGGTTGCCATGTAGTTTGTAGTAGTGGCATGCCATTTGGTACGCCTATGTATCTCACTAAGCCGGAAAAAATGTAATGCCAATGCATTAGCCACGCCCAACAGGAAGTGAGGTTATTTCACTTTTGTGCGAAATGCATGGCCACGAAGACGGCGCAACTCCTCCTAGACCGTTCATAGGAATGTCACCAAAATTGATACACATCATCTACAGACATGGCTGACAAAAGTTACTAAATACGTTTCACGTACCATAAACCATTCAGAAGTTATACGTCAATCAATTTTCAATGCAACATTTTACATGCTTAAAAATTCATAACAAATCTTCTACTTGCTCAAAACTGCTCATACTTCACACGCAGATCAGTAATTGGGCTTCTGACATCTTACCCACTTTCTGTGATATTTCGCCACTGGGGGCGCTATTTTTGGGCAAAAATTCCAATCTTTCCTCAAATTTGGTCAAACTTCACGGCCACCCTCTTACTACCTCCCATGTCATGTATACCACATTTTGGGAATTTTTGTCCATGGGGGGCGCTGTTTTTGGCCGACGCAATTGCTCCAAAACGGGTTTTTGGTAAATAATTCCATAATGCTTTTCCTTCACACCACTACCTTGTGATAGTGCGTTGCTGTTGTAGACACTTATTTTTCCAACTCATACTCGCTCATGTACAGCATAGTGCCACCTACTGACATGGGAAAAACCAAAAATTTTATTCTTCAAAAATCTATATCTCATCTTCTATTTACTCAATTGTCATCAAACTTCATAGGCAAACTCTTCATAGCTCACCTTACATGTACGCCAATTTTTTTGCACTTTCGCCCCTGGGGGTGCTGGTTATGGCAGAAATGATATTGCAGCTTCTGATTTGTCAAACTTGGCAAGCAAACTCTTTCCAAGACCCTTATTGGGGCGCTATTCTTATTAGGGCCCGAGCACCGTACAGTGCGAGACCCTATCGTTGCCATGTGTCCAATTCTGTGCTTTGTCGCCATTGCGGGAGTAATGTCTCTTGCCGAAGAAGCTGTGGAAGGTTTTTCGCGGGGACGCATGACCCCGCCCCCCTTGGCCGCTGGCGCGAGGGCCCGTCGAGGCCTAGGGTATTAGGCAGAAAAAGAAATTTACCAGTCAAAAATAATATTTTATATAATCCTGATAAGCGCCGCAGGTGCGAAGACGAGCGCCGCAGGCGCGAAGTCCCTCTAGGGGGGTCTGGGGGCATGCCCCCCCAGAAAATTTTTGAAATTTAGACTTCATTTCCTGCATTCTAGGACATTTTCAGGGTGAAATGGCGTGTAATTTTTGATCAGAAATATTGCATATTTTTACTTTGTATTTTTTTTCAGTTTCACTCCTGAATGTATCAGATGTATGTATGGTGTCTGATTTGGTAACAAAAGTGAAAAGAAAATAAACAACAATGAATTGTATATAACCTTTTGATCTAGTTACAGTATTTAATAAAAAAAAAAAAAAAACCCAACAGTATTCTATTTTACCATACCCCAATGAAACCCCCTTGTTAATCAATGTATCACACATACCTTTTCTGTCTTTTTGTGGAAAAACGAATCAGTTTTTGTCACATTCAATTTGGGGCGTTTGTTGGGATTCATCTTGATCCAGAAGAGTGAGTCAGCAAAAAAAAAATGCGGTTCTCCCGCCAAGAAAGAGGAAACTACAACGCAGGGTGTTTGGCAATTTTCGACCAATCAGAATTCGCGATTTATTCAGTCCGCATGTTACAAGATTCAGTGCGGGCCAAAATGGCGGAAGCGATGAAATATTCTGATTTTTCATTTCAAGTTTTCAGTATTTTTCGTATTAAACTGTGTTTCTTACGATTTGTAAATGATGGCGGACCAACACACGGACTGGCCATCGGGAGTAGCGGGAGTTTTCCCGGTGGGCCGGTGGTTCAGTGTGGGCCGGCGGAGAAAAAAACAAAACAGTTGCGCGCTGGCCTTTAATATGATAAGCAATGTTAACAGTTTCTTTAACAAACTGTTAACATTGCTTATCATATTAAAGGCCAGCGCGCAACTGTAATAAGCAATGTTAACAGTTTGTTAAAGAAACTGTTAACATTGCTTATCATATTAAAGGCCAGCGCGCAACTGTTTTGTTTTTTTTTTTTCTCCGCCGGCCCACACTGAACCACCAGCCCACCGGGAAAACTCCCGCTACTCCCGATGGCCAGTCCGTGTGTGGGCGGAACATAACTGGTTTTATCGGATGACGTGGGAGTATTCATGTGCGAAAATTTTCGGCATTATCGTCCGTTTCAGTATCCGTCTGTGTGTATACTTGCCCGTTGAAATCGGCAATTGCCCGTCAAATTTACGGGTGGACGGGTCTCTGCCTAATACCTTATCGAGGCCGCTTGCGGCTTTAATTAGGGCCCGAGCCCTATGGGCGAAGGCCCTATTGTTCTTGTAAGAGTTCACTATTATTATTCTTCTTCTTCCGTCTTCTTCTTCTTCTTCTTCTTCCGTCTTCTTCTTCTTCTTTATTTTTCTCCGCTGTTGGGCCATTTTCGGGGCGCTTGCCATGGGCGAAAACGCACGAAATTTGGCACCAGTTCCGAGAATTGCCACCGCTACTCAGAACCAGAAGCCCAAACTTGGCCGGGGCTCAGGGCCTCTATAGCGCCCCCTAAGTCGTTGTGATTTTGGCCTCCCGCATTAAGGTGCCTGGGTGACTTGTAGTTTGTAGTAGTGGCATGCCATTTGGTACGCATATGTATCTCACTAAGCCGGACAAAAATGTATTGCCAATGCATTAGCCACGCCCAACAGGAAGTGAGGTAATTTCACTTTTGTGCGAAATGCATGGCCACGAATACGGCGCAACTCCTCCTAGACCGTTCATAGGAATGTCACCAAAATTGATACACATCATCTACAGACATGGCTGACAAAAGTTACTAAATACGTTTCACGTAGGATAAACCGTTCAGAAGTTATACGTCAATCAATTTTCGATGCAAAATTTTACATGCTTAAAAATTCATAACAAATCTTCTGATTGCTCAAAACTGCTCATACTTCACACGCAAATCACTCATTGGGCTTCTGACATGTTACCCAATTTCTGTGATATTTCGCCACTGGGGGCGCTATTTTTGGGCAAAAATTCCAATCTTTTCTCAAATTTGGTCAAACTTCATGGCCACCCTCTTACTACCTCCCATGTCATGTATACAACGTTTTGGAAATTTTCGTCCATGGGGGGCGCTGTTTTTGGCCGACGCAATTGCTCCAAAACGGGTTTTTGGTAAATAATTCCATAATGCTTTTCCTTCACACCATTACCTTGTGATAGTACGTTGCTGTTGTAGACACTTATTTTTCCAACTCATCATCGCTCATGTACAGCATAGCGCCACCTACTGACATGGGAAAAACCAAAAAATTTATTCTTCAAAAATCTATATCTCATCTTCTCTTTACTCAATTGTCATCAAACTTCATACGCAAACTCTTCATAGCTCACCTGACATATACGCCAAATTTTGTGCACTTTCGCCACTGGGGGCGCTATTTTTGGGAAAAAAATCCAATCTTTCCTCAAATTTGGTCAAACTTCACGGCCACCCTCTTCCTGCCTCCCATGTCATTTATACCTCATTTTGGGAATTTTCGTCCATGGGGGGCGCTGTTTTTGGCCGACGCAATTGCTCCAAAACGGGTTTTTGGTAAATCATTCCATAATGCTTTTCCTTCACACCACTACCTTGTGATAGTGCGTTGCTGTTGTAGACACTTATTTTTCCAACTCATAATCGCTCATGTACAGGATAGCGCCACTTACTGACATGGGAAAAACCAAAAATTTTATTCTTCAAAAATCTATATCTCATCTTCTACTTACTCAATTGTCATCAAACTTCATACGCAAACTCTTCATAGCTCACCTGACATGTCCGCCAAATTTTGTGCACTTTCGCCCCTGGGGGTGCTGGTTATGGCAGAAATGATATTGCAGCTTCTGATTTGTCACACTTGGCAAGCAAACTCTTTCCAAGACCCTTATTGGGGCGTTATTATTATTAGGGCCTGAGCACCGTACAGTGCGAGACCCTATCGTTGCCATGTGTCCAATTCTGTGCTTTGTCGCCATTGCGGGAGTAATGTCTCTTGCCGAAGAAGCTGTGGAAGGTATTTCGCGGGGACGCATGCCCCCGCCCCCATTGGCCGCTGGCGCGAGGGCCCGTCGAGGCCGCTTGCGGCTTTAATTAGGGCCCGAGCCCTATAGGGCGAAGGCCCTATTGTTCTTGTAAGAGTTCACTATTATTAGGGCCCGAGCCCTATAGGGCGAAGGCCCTATTGTTCTTGTAAGAGTTCACTATTTAGGGCCCGAGCCCTATAGGGCGAAGGCCCTATTGTTCTTGTAAGAGTTCACTATTATTAGGGCCCGAGCCCTATGGGCGAAGGCCCTATTGTTCTTGTAAGAGTTCACTATTATTATTCTTCCGTCTTCTTCTTCTTCTTCTTCTTCTTCTTCTTTATTTTTCTCTGCTGTTGGGCCATTTTCGGGGCGCTTGCCATGGGCGAAAACGCACGAAATTTGGCACCACTTCCGAGAATTGCCACTGCTACTCAGAACCAAAAGCCCAAACTTGGCCGGGGCTCAGGGCCTCTATAGCGCCCCCTAAGTCGTTGTGATTTTGGCCTACCGCATTAAGGTGCCTGGTTGCCATATAGTTTGTAGTACAGGCATGCCATTTGGTACGCATATGTATCTCACTGAGCCGGACAAAAATGTAATGCCAATGCATTAGCCACGCCCAACAGGACGTGAGGTAATTTCACTTTTGTGCGAAATGCATGGCCACGAAGACGGCGCAACTCCTCCTAGACCGTTCATAGGAATGTCACCAAAATTGATACACATCACCTACAGACATGGCTGACAAAAGTTACTAAATACGTTTCATGTGGGATAAACCGTTCAGAAGTTATACGTCAATCAATTTTCACTTCAAAATTTTACATGCTAAAAAATTCATAACAAATCTTCTAATTGCTCAAAACTGCTCATACTTCACACGCAAATCAATCCTTGGGCTTCTGACATGTTACCCAATTTCTGTGATATTTCGCCACTGGGGGCGCTATTTTTGGGCAAAAAATCCAATCTTTCCTCAAATTTGGTCAAACTTCACGGCCACCCTCTTACTACCTCCCATGTCATGTATACCACATTTTGGGAATTTTCGTCCATGGGGGGCGCTGTTTTTGGCCGACGCAATTGCTCCAAAACGGGTTTTTGGTAAATAATTCCATAATGCTTTTCCTTCACACCACTACCTTGTGACAGTACGTTGCTGTTGTAGACACTTATTTTTCCATCTCATAATCGCTCATGTACAGCATAGCGCCACCTCCTGACATGGGAAAAACCAAAAAATTTATTCTTCAAAAATCTATATCTCATCTTCTATTTACTCAATTTTCATCTCACTTCATACGCAAACTCTTCATAGCTCACCTGACATATACGCCAAATTTTGTGCACTTTCACCCCTGGGGGTGCTGGTTATGGCAGAAATGTTATTGCAGCTTCTGATTTGTCAACCTTGGCAAGCAAACTCTTTACAAGACCCTTATTGGGGCGCTTGCCATGGTCGACAACGCTCGAAATTCGGCTCCTTTTTCTTAGACTGCCACCGCTACTGAGAACCAGAAGCCCAGATCCAGGCGGGCCTCAGGGCCTCTATAGCGCCCCCTAACGTGTTGTGATTTTTGCCTCTTGCATTAAGGTGCCTGGTTGCCATGTAGTTTGTAGTAGTGGCATGCCCTTTGGTACGCATATGTATCTCACCAAGCCGGACAAAAATGTATTGCCAATGCATTAGCCACGCCCTACAGGAAGTGAGGTAAATTCACTTTTGTGCGAAATGCATGGCCACGAAGACGGCGCAACTCCTCCTAGACCGTTCAGAGGAACGTCACCAAAATTGATACACATCATCTACAGACATGGCTGACAAAAGTTGCTAAATACGTTTCACGTGGGGTAAACCGTTCAGAAGTTATACGTCAATCATTTTTCAATGCAGAATTTTCCATGCTTAAAAATTCATAACGAATCTTCTAATTGGTCAACACTGCTCATACTTCACAAGCAAATCACTCATTGGGCTTCTGACATGTGACCCAATTTCTGTGATGTTTCGCCACTGGGGGCGCTATTTTTGGGCAAAAAATCCAATCTTTCCTCAAATTTGGTCAAACTTCACGGCCACCCTCTTACTACCTCCCATGTCATGTATACCACATTTTGGGAATTTTCGTCCATGGGGGGCGCTGTTTTTGGCCCACGCAGTTGCTCCAAAACGGGTTTTTGGTAAATAATTCCATAATGCTTTTCCTTCACACCACTACCTTGTCATTGTACGTTGCTGTTGTAGACACTTTTTTTTCCAACTCATAATCGCTCATGTACAGCATAGCGCCACCTACTGACATGGGAAAAACCAAAAAATTTATTCTTCAAAAATCTATATCTCATCTTCTATTTACTCAATTGTCATCAAACTTCATACGCAAACTCTTCATAGCTCACCTGACATATACGCCAAATTTTGTGCACTTTCGCCCCTGGGGATGCTGATTATGGCAAAAATGATATTACTGCTTCTGATTTGTCAAACTTGGCAAGCAAATTCTTTTCAAGACCCTTACTGAGGCGCTTGCCATGGTCGACAACGCACGAAGTGCGAGACCCTATTGTTGCCATGTGTCCAATTCTGTGCTTTGTCGCCATTGTGGGAGTAATGTCTCTTGCCGCAGAAGCTGTGGAAGGTTTTTTGCAGGGACTCATGCCCCCGCCCCCCTTGGCCGCTGGCGCGAGGGCCCGTCGAGGCCGCTTGCGGCTTTAATTATTCTTCCGTCTTCTTCTTCTTCTTCTTCTTCTTCTTTATTTTTCTCCGCTGTTGGGCCATTTTCGGGGCACTTGCCATGGGCGAAAACGCACGAAATTTGGCGCCAGTTCCGAGAATTGCCACCGCTACTCAGAACCAGAAGCCCAAACTTGGCCGGGGCTCAGGGCCTCTATAGCGCCCCCTAAGTCGTTGTGATTTTGGTCTCCCGCATTAAGGTGCCTGGTTGCCATGTAGTTTGTAGTAGTGGCATGCCATTTGGTACGCATATATATCTCACTAAGCCGGACAAAAATGTAATGCCAATGCATTAGCCACGCCCAACAGGAAGTGAGGTAATTTCACTTTTGTGCGAAATGCATGGCCACGAAGACGGCGCAACTCCTCCTAGACCGTTCATAGGAATGTCACCAAAATTGATACACATCATCTACAGAGATGGCTGACAAAAGTTACTAAATACGTTTCACGTAGCATAAACCGTTCAGAAGTTATACGTCAATCAATTTTCGATGCAAAATTTTACATGCTTAAAAATTCTTAACAAATCTTCTAGTTGCTCAAAACTGCTCATACTTCACACGCAAATCACTCATTGGGCTTCTGACATGTTACCCAATTTCTGTGATATTTCGCCACTGGGGGCGCTATTTTTGGGCAAAAAATCCAATCTTTCCTCAAATTTGGTCAAACTTCACGGCCACCCTCTTACTACCTCCCATGTCATGTATACCACATTTTGGGAATTTTCGTCCATGGGGGGCGCTGTTTTTGGCCGATGCAATTGCTCCAAAACGGGTTTTTGGTAAATTATTCCATAATGCTTTCCCTTCACACCACTACCTTGTGATAGTACGTTGCTGTTGTAGACACTTATTTTTCCAACTCATAATCGCTCATGTACAGCATAGCGCCACCTACTGACATGGGAAAAACCAAAAAATTTATTCTTCAAAAATCTATATCTCATCTTCTATTTACTCAATTGTCATCAAACTTCATACGCACACTCTTCATAGCTCGCCTGACATATACGCCAAATTTTGTGCACTTTCGCCCCTGGGGGTGCTGGTTATGGCAAAAGTGATATTGCAGCTTCTGATTTGTCAAACTTGGCAAGCAAACTCTTTACAAGACCCTTTTTGGGGCGCTTGCCATGGTCGACAACGCACGAAATTTGGCTCCTTTTTCTTAGACTGCCACCGCTACTGAGAACCAGAAGCCCAGCTCCAGGCGGGCCTCAGGGCCTCTTTAGCGCCCCCTAAGTCGTTGTGATTTTGGCCTCCCGCATAAAGGTGCCTGGTTGCCATGTAGTTTGTAGTAGTGGCAGGCCATTTGGTACGCATATGTATCTCACTAAGCCGGACAAAAATGTAATGCCAATGCATTAGCCACGCCCAACAGGAAGTGAGGTAATTTCACTTTTGTGTGAAATGCATGGCCACGAAGACGGCGCACCTCCTCCTAGGCCGTTCATAGGAATGTCACCAAAATTGGTAGACATCATCTACAGCCATGGCTGACAAAAGTTCCTAAATACGTTTCACGTAGGATAAGCCGTTCAGAAGTTATACGTCAATCAATTTTCAATGCAAAATTTTACATGCTTAAAAATTCATAACAAATCTTCTAATTGCTCAAAACTGCTCATACTTCACACGCAAATCACTCATTGGGCTTCTGACATGCTACCCAAATTCTGTGATATTTTGCCACTGGGGGCGCTTTTTTTGGGCAAAAAATCCAATCTTTCCTCAAATTTGGTCAAACTTCTCGGCCACCCTCTTACTACCTCCCATGTCATGTATACCCCATTTTGGGAATTTTCGTCCATGGGGGGCGCTGTTTTTGGCCGACGCAATTGCTCCAAAACGGGTTTTTGGTAAATTATTCCTTAATGCTTTTCCTTCACACCACTACCTTGTGATCGTACGTTGCTGTTGTAGACACTTATTTTTCCAACTCATAATCGCTCATGTACAGCATAGCGCCACCTACTGACATGGGAAAAACCAAAACATTTTTTCTTCAAAAATCAATATCTCATCTTCTATTTACTCAATCTTGATCAAACTTGATACGCACACTCTTAACAGGTCACCTGACATATCTCCCAAATTTTGTAAACTTTTGCCACTGGGGGCGCTGTTTTCAGGCAACATTTTATATCTCGGCTTCTGATTGGTCAAACTTGATCAAACTTGACACAACAACTCTTCATAGGTCCCTTGACATGTATACCAAATTTGGTGAACTTTCACCACTGGGGGCGCTCATTGCGCTGTATCAGTTGCAGGAGAGGTGTTTACAATCATGAGGCACCAGGTGTATGTTGTTTTGGTTGCCTTAAACACACATGACTTGTGGGGAATGGGTAGGCAGTCGGGAGCAGGTGTTGTAGCGTTACATACAGACTA
Organism: Neoarius graeffei; assembly: GCF_027579695.1. Taxonomy (NCBI): domain Eukaryota; kingdom Metazoa; phylum Chordata; class Actinopteri; order Siluriformes; family Ariidae; genus Neoarius; species Neoarius graeffei. The sequence continues at coordinate 55,896,521 of NC_083569.1, read as the reverse complement.
ATAGATGTCTAACAGAAGACAATCCTATGTAGCTATAGCTTGGTGACTGATGAGGTAAATACATTAATTTGGTTGGGAAACCTTGGCATAAAATTTTCTGTCCATGACAACATCTCAGCGCACCGTGTACTCTGTGTCCGATTCTGTGCTTTGTCGCCATTGTGGGAGTAATGTCTCTTGCCGAAGAAGCTGTGGAAGGTATTTCGCGGGGACGCATGCCCCGCCCCCCTTGGCCGCTGGCGCGAGGGCCCGTCGAGGCCGCTTGCGGCTTTAATTAGGGCCCGAGCCCTATGGGCGAAGGCCCTATTGTTCTTGTAAGAGTTCAATATTATTATTCTTCCGTCTTCTTCTTCTTCTTCTTCTTCTTCTTCCGTCTTCTTCTTCTTCTTTATTTTTCTCCGCTGTTGGGCCATTTTCGGGGCACTTGCCATGGGCGAAAACGCACGAAATTTGGCACCAGTTCCGAGAATTGCCACCGCTACTCAAAACCAGAAGCCCAAACTTGGCCGGGGCTCAGGGCCTCCATAGCGCCCCCTAAGTCGTTGTGATTTTGGCCTCCCGCATTAAGGTGCCTGGGTGCCAGGTAGTTTGTAGTAGTGGCATGCAATTTGGTAGGCATATGTACCTCACTAAGCCGGACAAAAATGTAATGCCAATGCATTAGCCACGCCCAACAGGAAGTGAGGTAATTTCACTTTTGTGCAAAATGCATGCCCACGAAGACGGCGCAACTCCTCCTAGACCGTTCATAGGAATGTCACCAAAATTGATACCCATCATCTACAGACATGGCTGACAAAAGTTACCAAATACCTTTCACGTAGGATAAACCGTTCAGAAGTTATACGTCAATCAATTTTCGATGAAAAATTTTACATGCTTAAAAATTCATAACAAATCTTCTGATTGCTCAAAACTGCTCATACTTCACACGCAAATCACTCATTGGGCTTCTGACATGTTACCCAATTTCTGTGATATTTCGCCACTGGGGGCGCTATTTTTGGGCAAAAATTCCAATCTTTCCTCAATTTTGGTCAAACTTCACGGCCACCCTCTTACTACCTCCCATGTCATGTATGCCACGTTTTGGAAATTTTCGTCCATGGGGGGCGCTGTTTTTGGCCGACGCAATTGCTCCAAAACGGGTTTTTGGTAAATAATTCCATAATGCTTTTCCTTCACACCACTTCCTTGTGATAGTACGTTGCTGTTGTAGACACTTATTTTTCCAACTCATAATCGCTCATGTACAGCATAGCGCCACCTACTGACATGGGAAAAACCAAAAAATTTATTCTTCAAAAATCTATATCTCATCTTCTATTTACTCAATTGTCATCAAACTTCATACGCAAACTCTTCATAGCTCACCTGACGTCTACGCCAAATTTTGTGCACTTTCGCCCCTGGGGGTGCTGGTTATGGCAAAAATGATATTGCAGCTTCTGATTTGTCAAACTTGCCAAGCCAACTCTTTACAAGACCCTTATTGGGGCGCTTGCCATGGTCGACAACGCACGAAATTTGGCTCCTTTTTCTTAGACTGCCACCGCTACTGAGAACCAGAAGCCCAGATCCAGGCGGGCCTCAGGGCCTCTATAGCGCCCCCTAACTCGTTGTGATTTTGGCCTCCTGCATTAAGGTGCCTGGTTGCCATGTAGTTTGTGGTAGTGGCATGCCATTTGGTACGCATATGTATCTCACTAAGCCGGACAAAAATGTTATGCCAATGCATTAGCCACGCCCAACAGGAAGTGAGGTAATTTCACTTTTGTGCGAAATGCATGGCCACGAAGACGGCGCAACTCCTCCTAGACCGTTCATAGGAATGTCACCAAAAATGATACACATCATCTACAGACATGGCTGACAAAAGTTCCTAAATAAGTTTCACGTAGCATAAACCGTTCAGAAGTTGTATGTAAATCAATTTTCAATGCAAAATTTTACATGCTTAAAAATTCATAACAAATCTTCAAATTGCTCAAAACTGCTCATACTTCACACGCAAATCACTCATTGGGCATCTGACATGTTACCCAATTTCTGTGATATTTCGCCACTGGGGGCGCTATTTTTGGGCAAAAAATCCAATCTTTCCTCAAATTTGGTCAAACTTCACGGCCACCCTCTTACAACCTCCCATGTCATGTACACCACATTTTGGGAATTTTCGTCCATGGGGGGCGCTGTTTTTGGCCAACGCAATTGCTCCAAAACGGGTTTTTGGTAAATAATTCCATATTGCTTCTCCTTCACACCACTACCTTGTGATAGTACGTTGCTGTTGTAGACCCTTATTTTTCCAACTCATAATCGCTCATGTACAGCATAGCGCCACCTACTGACATGGGAAAAACCAAAAAATTTATTCTTCAAAAATCAATATCTCATCTTCTATTTTCTCAATCTAGATCAAACTTGATAGGCACACTCTTAACAGCTCACCTGACATATGTGCCAAATTTTGTTAACTTTTGCCACTGGGGGCGCTGTTTTCAGGCAACAATTTATATCTCGGCTTCTGATTGGTCAAACTTGATCAAACTTGACACAACAACTCTGCATACGTCCCTTGACATGTGTACCAATTTTGGTGAACTTTCACCACTGGGGGCGCTCATTGCGCTGTAGCAGTTGCAGGAGAGGTGTTTACATTCATGAGGCACCAGGAGTATGTTGTTTTGGTTGCCTTAAACACACATGACTTGTGGGGAATGGGTAGGCAGTCGGGAGCAAGTGTTCTAGCGTTACATACAGACTAATAGATGTCTAACAGAAGACAATCCTATGTAGCTCTAGCTTGGTGACTGATGAGGTAAATACATTAATTTGGTTGGGGAGCCATGGCATAAAATGTTCTGTCCATGACAACATCTCGGCGCACCGTGTACTCTGTGTCCAATTCTGTGCTTTGTCGCCATTGTGGGAGTCATGTCTCTTGCCGAAGAAGCTGTGGAAGGTATTTCGCGGGGACGCATGCCCCCGCCCCCCTTGGCCGCTGGCGCGAGGGCCCGTCGAGGCCGCTTGCGGCTTTAATTAGGGCCCGAGCCCTATAGGGCGAAGGCCCTATTCTTCTTGTAAGAGTTCACTATTATTATTCTTCTTCTTCCGTCTTCTTCTTCTTCTTTATTTTTCTCCGCTGTTGGGCCATTTTCGGGGCGCTTGCCATGGGCGAAAACGCGCGAAATTTGGCACCAGTTCCGAGAATTGCCACCGCTACTCAGAACCAGAAGCCCAAACTTGGCCGGGGCTCAGGGCCTCTATAGCGCCCCCTAAGTCGTTGTGATTTTGGCCTCCCGCATTAAGGTGCCTGGGTGCCATGTAGTTTGTAGTAGTGGCATGCCATTTGGTGCGCATATGTATCTCACTAAGCCGGACAAAAATGTAATGCCAATGCATTAGCCACGCCCAACAGGAAGTGAGGTAATTTCACTTTTGTGCGAAATGCATGGCCACGAAGACGGCGCAACTCCTCCTAGACCGTTCATAGGAATGTCACCAAAATTGATACACATCATCTACAGACATGGCTGACAAAAGTTACTAAATACGTTTCACGTAGGTTAAACCGTTCAGAAGTTATACGTCAATCAATTTTCGATTCAAAATTTTACATGCTTAAAAATTCATAACAAATCTTCTGATTGCTCAAAACTGCTCATACTTCACACGCAAATCACTCATTGGGCTTCTGACATGTTACCCAATTTCTGTGATATTTCGCCACTGGGGGCGCCATTTTTGGGCAAAAATTCCAATCTTTCCTCAAATTTGGTCAAACTTCACGGCCACCCTCTTACTACCTCCCATGTCATGTATACCACATTTTGGGAATTTTCGTCCATGGGGGGCGCTGTTTTTGGCCGTCGCAATTGCTCCAGAACGGGTTTTTGGTAAATAATTCCATAATGCTTTTCCTTCACACCACTACCTTGTGATAGTACGTTGCTGTTGTGGACACTTATTTTTCCAACTCATAATCGCTCATGTACAGCATAGCGCCACCTACTGACATGGGAAAAACCAAAAAATTTATTCTTCAAAAATCTATATCTCTTCTTCTATTTACTCAATTGTCATCAAACTTCATACGCAAACTCTTCATAGCTCACCTGACATATACGCCAAATTTTGTGCACTTTCGCCACTGGGGGCGCTATTTTTGGGCAAAAGATCCAATCTTTCCTCAAATTTGGTCAAACTTCACGGCCACCCTCTTACTACCTCCCATGCCATGTATACCACATTTTGGGAATTTTCGTCCATGGGGGGCGCTGTTTTTGGCTGACGGAATTGCTCCAAAACGGGTTTTTGGTTAATAATTCCATAATGCTTTTCCTTCACACCACTACCTTGTGCTAGTACGCTGCTGTTGTAGACACTTATTTTTCCATCTCATAATCGCTCATGCACAGCATAGCGCCACCTACTGACATGGGAAAAACCAAAAAATTTATTCTTCAAAAATCTATATCTCATCTTCTATTTACTCAATTGTCATCAAACTTCATACGCAAACTCTTCATAGCTCAGCTGACATATACGCCAAATTTTGTGCACTTTCGCCCCTGGGGGTGCTGGTTCTGGCAAACCCTATTGTTGCCATGTGTCCAATTCTGTGCTTTGTTGCCATTGTGGGAGTAATGTCTCTTGCCGAAGAAGCTGTGGAAGGTATTTCGCGGGGACGCATGCCCCCGCCCCCCTTGGCCGCTGGCGCGAGGGCCCGTCGAGGCCGCTTGCGGCTTTAATTATTCTTCTTCTTTATTTTTCTCCGCTGTTGGGCCATTTTCAGGGCGCTTGCCATGGGCGAAAACGCGCGAAATTTGGCGCCACTTCTGAGAATTGCCACCGCTACGCAGAACCAAAAGCCCACACTTGGCCGGGGCTCAGGGCCTCTATAGCGCCCCCTAAGTCGTTGTGATTTTGGCCTCCCGCATTAAGGTGCCTGGTTGCCATACAGTTTGTACTAGTGGCATGCCATTTGGTATGCATATGTATCTCACTAAGCCGGACAAAAATGTAATGCCAATGCATTAGCCACGCCCAACAGGAAGTGAGGTAATTTCACTTTTGTGTGAAATGCATGGCCACGAAGACGGCGCAACTCCTCCTAGACCGTTCATAGGAATGTCACCAAAATTGATACACGTCATCTACAGACATGGCTGACAAAAGTTACTAAATTACGTTTCACGTAGGATAAACCGTTCAGAAGTTATACGTCAATCAATTTTCACTTCAAAATTTTACATGCTAAAAAATTCATAACAAATCTTCTAATTGCTCAACACTGCTCATACTTCACACGCTAATCACTCATTGGGCTTCTGACATGTTACCCAATTTCTGTGATATTTCGCCACTGGGGGCACTATTTTTGGGCAAAAATTCCAATCTTTCCTCATATTTGGTCAAACTTCACGGCCACCCTCTTACTACCTCCCATGTCATGTATACCACATTTTGGGAATTTTCGTCCATGGGGGGCGCTGTTTTTGGCCGACGCAATTTCTCCAAAACGGGTTTTTGGTAAATTATTCCATAATGCTTTTCCTTTACACCACTACCTTGTGATAGTGCGTTGCTGTTGTGGACACTTATTTTTCCATCTCATAATCACTCATGTACAGCATAGCGCCACCTACTGACATGGGAAAAACCAAAAAATTTATTCTTCAAAAATCTATATCTCATCTTCTGTTTACTCAATTGTCATCAAACTTCATACGTAAACTCTTCATAGCTCACCTGACATGTACGCCAAATTTTCTGCACTTTCGCCCCTGGGGGTGTGGGTTATGGCAGAAATTATATTGCAGCTTCTGATTTGTCAAACTTGGCAAGCAAACTCTTTACAATACACTTTTTGGGGCGCTTGCCATGGTCGACATCGCACGAAATTTGGCTCCTTTTTCTTAGACTCCCACCGCTACTGAGAACCAGAAGCCCAGATCCAGGCGGGCCTCAGGGCCTCTATAGCGCCCCCTAACTCATTGTGATTTTGGCCTCCCGCATTACGGTGCCTGGTTGCCATATAGTTTGTAGTACTGGCATGCCATTTGGTACGCATATGTATCTCACTAAGCCGGACAAAAATGTAATGCCAATGCATTAGCCACGCCCAACAGGAAGTAAGGTAATTTCACTTTTGTGCGACATGCATGGCCACGAAATGGCGCAACTCCTCCTAGACCGTTCATAGGAATGTCACCAAAATTGATACACATCATCTACAGACATGGTTGACAAAAGTTCCTAAATAAGTTTCACGTAGAATAAACCGTTCAGAAGTTATACGTCAATCAATTTTCAATGCAAAATTTTACATGCTTAAAAATTCATAACAAATCTTCTGATTGCTCAAAACTGCTCATACTTCACACGCAAATCACTCATTGGGCTTCTGACATGTTACCCAATTTCTGTGATATTTCGCCACTGGGGGCGCTATTTTTGGGCAAAAAATCCAATCTTTCCTCAAATTTGGTCAAACTTCACGGCCACCCTCTTACTACCTCCCATGTCATGTACACCTCATTTTGGGAATTTTCGTCCATGGGGGGTGCTGTTTTTGGCCAACGCAATTGCTCCAAAACAGGTTTTTGGTAAATAATTCCATAATGCTTCTCCTTCACACCACTACCTTGTGATAGTACGTTGCTGTTGTAGACACTTATTTTTCCAACTCATAATCGCTCATGTGCAGCATAGCGCCACCGACTGACATGGGAGAAACCAAAAAATTTATTCTTCAAAAATCAATATCTCATCTTCTATTTTCTCAATCTTGATCAAACTTGATACGCACACACTTAACAGGTCACCTGACATATGTACCAAATTTTGTGAACTTTTGCCACTGGGGGCTCTGTTTTCAGGCAACAATTTATATCTCGGCTTCTGATTGGTCAAACTTGATCAAACTTTACAAAACAACTCTTCATAGGTCCCTTGACATGTATACCAAATTTGGTTAACTTTCACCACTGGGGGCGCTCATTGCGCTGTATCAGTTGCAGGAGAGGTGTTTACAATCATGAGGCACCAGGAGTATGTTGTTTTGGTTGCCTTAAACACACATGACTTGTGGACCACTGGGGGCGCTCATTGCACTGTAGCAGTTGCAGGAGAGGTGTTTACAATCATGAGGCACCAGGAGTATGTTGTTTTGGTTGCCTTAAACACACATGACTTGTGGGGAATGGGTAGGCAGTCGGGAGCAAGTGTTGTAGCATAGCGCCACCTACTGACATGGGAGACACCAAAAAATTTATTCTTCAAAAATCAATATCTCATCTTCTATTTTCTCAATCTTGATCAAACTTGATACGCACACTCTTAACAGGTCACCTGACATATCTGCCAAATTTTGTGAACTTTTGCCACTGGGGGCGCTGTTTTCAGGCAACAATTTATATCTCGGCTTCTGATTGGTCAAACTTGATCAAACTTTACAAAACAACTCTTCATAGGTCCCTTGACATGTATACCAAATTTGGTCAACTTACACCACTGGGGGCGCTCATTGCACTGTAGCAGTTGCAGGAGAGGTGTTTACAATCATGAGGCACCAGGAGTATGTTGTTTTGGTTGCCTTAAACACACATGACTTGTGGGGAATGGGTAGGCAGTCGGGAGCAAGTGTTGTAGCGTTACATACAGACTAATAGATGTCTAACAGAAGACAATCCTATGTAGCTGTAGCTTGGTGACTGATGAGGTTAATACATTAATTTGGTTGGGAAGCCATGGCATAAAATGTTCTGTCCATGACAACATCTCAGCGCACCGTGTACTCTGTGTCCAATTCTGTGCTTTGTCGCCATTGTGGGAGTAATGTCTCTTGCCGAAGAAGCTGTGGAAGGTGTTTCGCGGGGACGCATGCCCCCGCCCCCCTTGGCCGCTGGCGCGAGGGCCCGTCGAGGCCGCTTGCGGCTTTAATTAGGGCCCGAGCCCTATAGGGCGAAGGCCCTATTGTTCTTGTAAGAGTTCACTATTATTAGGGCTCGAGCCCTATAGGGCGAAGGCCCTATTGTTCTTGTAAGAGTTCACTATTATTATGCTTCCGTCTTCTTCTTCTTCTTCTTCTTCTTCTTTATTTTTCTCCGCTGTTGGGCCATTTTCGGGGCGCTTGCCATGGGCGAAAACGCACGAAATTTGGCGCCAGTTCCGAGAATTGCCACCGCTACTCAGAACCAGAAGCCCAAACTTGGCCGGGGCTCAGGGCCTCTATAGCGCCCCCTAAGTCGTTGTGATTTTGGCCTCCCGCATTAAGGTGCCTGGGTGCCAGGTAGTTTGGAGTAGTGGCATGCCATTTGGTACGCATATGTATCTCTCTAAGCCGGACAAAAATGTAATGCCAATGCATTAGCCACGCCCAACAGGAAGTGAGGTAATTTCACTTTTGTGCGAGATGCATGGCCACGAAGACGGCGCAACTCCTCCTAGACCGTTCATAGGAATGTCACCAAAATTGATACACATCATCTACAGACATGGCTGACAAAAGTTACTAAATAAGTTTCACGTAGGATTAACCGTTCAGAAGTTATACGTCAATCAATTTTCGATGCAAAATTTTACATGCTTAAAAATTCATAACAAATCTTCTGATTGCTCAAAACTGCTCATACTTCACACGCGAATCACTCATTGGGCCTCTGACATGTTACCCAATTTCTGTGATATTTCGCCACTGGGGGCGCTATTTTTGGGCAAAAAATCCAATCTTTCCTCAAATTTGGTCAAACTTCACGGCCACCCTCTTACTACCTCCCATGTCATGTATACCACATTTTGGGAATTTTCGTCCATGGGGGGCGCTGTTTTTGGCCGACGCAATTTCTCCAAAACGGGTTTTTGGTAAATAATTCCATAATGCTTTCCCTTCACACCACTACCTGGTGATAGTACGTTGCTGTTGTGGACACTTATTTTTCCATCTCATAATCGCTCATGTACAGCATAGCGCCACCTACTGACATGGGTAAAACCAAAAAATTTATTCTTCAAAAATCTTTATCTCGTCTTCTATTTACTCAATTGTCATCAAACTTCATACGCAAACTCTTCATAGCTCACCTGACATATACGCCAAATTTTGTGCACTTTCGCCCCTGGGGGTGCTGGTTATGGCAGAAATGATATTGCAGCTTCTGATTTGTCAATCTTGGCAAGCAAACTCTTTACAAGACCCTTATTGGGGCACTTGCCATGGTCGACAACGCACGAAATTTGGCTCCTTTTTCTTAGACTGGCACCGCTACTGAGAACCAGAAGCCCAGATCCAGGCGGGCCTCAGGGCCTCTATAGCGCCCCCTAAGTCGTTGTGATTTTGCCCTCCCGCATAAAGGTGCCTGGTTGCCATGTAGTTTGTAGTAGTGGCATGCCATTTGGTATGCATATGTATCTCACTTAGCCGGACAAAAATGTAATGCCAATGCATTAGCCACGCCCAACAGGAAGTGAGGTAATTTCACTTTTGTGCGAAATGCATGGCCACGAACACGGCGCAACTCCTCCTAGGCCGTTCATAGGAATGTCACCAAAATTGAGAGACATCATCTACAGACATGGCTGACAAAAGTTCCTAAATATGTTTCACGTAGGATAAGCCGTTCAGAAGTTATACGTCCATCAATTTTCAATGCAAAATTTTACATGCTTAAAAATTCATAACAAATCTTCTAATTGCTCAAAACTGCTCATACTTCACACGCAAATCACTCATTGGGCTTCTGACATGCTACCCAATTTCTGTGATTTTTCGCCACTGGGGGCGCTATTTTTGGGCAAAAAATCCAATCTTTCCTCAAATTTGGTCAAACTTCACGGCCACCCTCTTACTACCTCCCCTGTCATGTACACCTCATTTTGGGAATTTTCGTCCATGGGGGGCGCTGTTTTTGGCCGACGCAATTGCTCCAAAACGGGTTTTTGGTAAATAATTCCATAATGCTTTTCCTTCACACCACTACCTTGTGATGGTACGTTGCTGTTGTAGACACTTATTTTTCCAACTCATAATCGCTCATGTGCAGCATAGCGCCACCTACTGACATGGGAGAAACCAAAAAATTTATTCTTCAAAAATCAATATCTCATCTTCTATTTTCTCAATCTTGATCAAACTTGATACGCACACTCTTAACAGGTCACCTGACATATGTGCCAAATTTTGTGAACTTTTGCCACTGGGGGCGCTGTTTTCAGGCAACAATTTATATCTCGGCTTCTGATTGGTCAAACTTGATCAAACTTTACAAAACAACTCTTCATAGGTCCCTTGACATGTATACCAAATTTGGTGAACTTTCACCACTGGGGGCGCTCATTGCGCTGTAGCAGTTGCAGGAGAGGTGTTTACAATCATGAGGCACCAGGAGTATGTTGTTTTGGTTGCCTTAAACACACATGACTTGTGGACCACTGGGGGCGCTCATTGCACTGTAGCAGTTGCAGGAGAGGTGTTTACAATCATGAGGCACCAGGAGTATGTTGTTTTGGTTGCCTTAAACACACATGACTTGTGGGGAATGGGTAGGCAGTCGGGAGCAAGTGTTGTAGCATAGCGCACCTACTGACATGGGAGAAACCAAAAAATTTATTCTTCAAAAATCAATATCTCATCTTCTATTTTCTCAATCTTGATCAAACTTGATACGCACACTCTGTACAGGTCACCTGACATATGTGCCAAATTTTGTGAACTTTTGCCACTGGGGGCGCTGTTTTCAGGCAACAATTTATATCTCGGCTTCTGATTGGTCAAACTTGATCAAACTTTACAAAACAACTCTTCATAGGTCCCTTGACATGTATACCAAATTTGGTGAACTTTCACCACTGGGGGCGCTCATTGCGCTGTAGCAGTTGCAGGAGAGGTGTTTACAATCATGAGGCACCAGGAGTATGTTGTTTTGGTTGCCTTAAACACACATGACTTGTGGACCACTGGGGGCGCTCATTGCACTGTAGCAGTTGCAGGAGAGGTGTTTACAATCATGAGGCACCAGGAGTATGTTGTTTTGGTTGCCTTAAACACACATGACTTGTGGGGAATGGGTAGGCAGTCGGGAGCAAGTGTTGTAGCGTTACATACAGACTAATAGATGTCTAACAGAAGACAATCCTATGTAGCTATAGCTTGGTGACTGATGAGGTAAATACATTAATTTGGTTGGGAAGCCATGGCATAAAATGTTCTGTCCATGACAACATCTGAGCGCACCGTGTACTCTGTGTCCAATTCTGTGCTTTGTCACCATTGTGGGAGTAATGTCTCTTGCCAAAGAAGCTGTGGGAGGTATTTCGCGGGGACGCATGCCCCCGCCCCCCTTGGCCGCTGGCGCGAGGGCCCGTCGAGGCCGCTTGCGGCTTTAATTAGGGCCCGAGCCCTATAGGGCGAAGGCCCTATTGTTCTTGTAAGAGTTCACTATTATTAGGGCCCGAGCCCTATAGGGCGAAGGCCCTATTGTTCTTGTAAGAGTTCACTATTATTATTCTTCCGTCTTCTTCTTTATTTTTCTCCGCTGTTGGGCCATTTTCGGGGCACTTGCCAAGGGCAAAAACGCACGAAATTTGGCAACAGTTCCGAGAATTGCCACCGCTACTCAGACCCAAAAGCCCAAACTTGGCCGGGGCTCAGGGCCTCTATAGCGCCCCCTAAGTCGTTGTGATTTTGGTCTCCCGCATTAAGGTGCCTGGTTGCCATGTAGTTAGTAGTAGTGGCATGCCATTTGGTACGCATATGTATCTCACTAAGCCGGACAAAAATGTAATGCCAATGCATTAGCCACGCCCAACAGGAAGTGAGGTAATTTCACTTTTGTGCGAAATGCATGGCCACGAAGACGGCGCAACTCCTCCTAGACCGTTCATAGGAATGTCACCAAAATTGATACACATCATCTACAGACATGGCTGACAAAAGTTCCTAAATATGTTTCACGTAGGATTAACCGTTCACAAGTTATACGTCAATCAATTTTCGATGCAAAATTTTACATGCTTAAAAATTCATAACAAATCTTCTGATTGCTCAAAACTGCTCATACTTCGCACGCAAATCACTCATTGGGCTTTTGACATGTTACACAATTTCTGTGATATTTCGCCACTGGGGGCGCTATTTTTGGGCAAAAAATCCAATCTTTCCTCAAATTTGGTCAAACTTCACGGCCACCCTCTTCCTACCTCCCATGTCATGTATACCACATTTTGGGTATTTTCGTCCATGGGGGGTGCTCTTTTTGGCCGACGCAATTGCTCCAAAACGGGTTTTTGGTAAATTATTCCATAATGCTTTCCCTTCACACCACTACCTTGTGATAGTACGTTGCTGTTGTAGACACTTATTTTTCCAACTCATAATCGCTCATGTACAGCATAGCGCCACCTACTGACATGGGAAAAACCAAAAAATTTATTCTTCAAAAATCTATATCTCATCTTCTATTTACTCAATTGTCATCAAACTTCATACGCAAACTCTTCATAGCTCACCTGACATATGCGCCAAATTTTGTGCACTTTCGCCCCTGGGGGTGCTGGTTATGGCAAAAATGATATTGCAGCTTCTGATTTGTCAAACTTGGCAAGCAAACTCTTTACAAGATCCTTATTGGGGCGCTTGCCATGGTCGACAACGCACGAAATTTGGCTCCTTTTTCTTAGACTGCCACCGCTACTGAGAACCAGAAGCCCAGATCCAGGCGGGCCTCAGGGCCTCTTTAGCGCCCCCTCAGTCGTTGTGATTTTGGCCTCCCGCATAAAGGTGCCTGGTTGCCATGTAGTTTGTAGTAGTGGCATTCCATTTGGTATGCATATGTATCTCACTAAGCCGGACAAAAATGTAATGCCAATGCATTAGCCACGCCCAACAGGAAGTGAGGTAATTTCACTTTTGTGCGAAATGCATGGCCACGAAGACGGCGCAACTCCTCCTAGGCCGTTCATAGGAATGTCAACAAAATTGATAGGCATCATCTACAGACATGGCTGACAAAAGTACCTAAATATGTTTCACGTAGGATAAGCTGTTCAGAAGTTATACGTCAATCAATTTTCAATGCAAAATTTTACATGCTTAAAAATTCATAACAAATCTTCTAATTGCTCAAAACTGCTCATACTTCACACCCTAATCACTCATTGGGCTTCTGACATGCTACCCAAATTCTGTGATATTTCGCCACTGGGGGTGCTATTTTTGATCAAAAAATCCAATCTTTCCTCTAATTTGGTCAAACTTCACGGCCACCCTCTTACTACCTCTCATGTCATGTATACCACATTTTGGGAATTTTCGTCCATGGGGGGCACTGTTTTTGGCCGACGCAATTGCTCCAAAACGGGTTTTTGGTAAATAATTCCATAATGCTTTTCCTTCACACCACTACCTTGTGATAGTACGTTGCTGTTGTAGACACTTATTTTTCCAACTCATAATCGCTCATGTACAGCATAGCGCCACCTACTGACATGGGAAAAACCAAAACATTTCTTCTTCAAAAATCAATATCTCATCTTCTATTTACTCAATCTTGATCAAACTTGATACACACACTCTTAACAGGTCACCTGACATATCTCCCAAATTTTGTAAAATTTTGCCACTGGGGGCGCTGTTTTCAGGCAACATTTTATATCTCGGCTTCTGATTGGTCAAACTTGATCAAACTTGACACAACAACTCTTCATAGGACCCTTGACATGTATACCAAATTTGGTGAACTTTCACCACTGGGGGCGCTCATTGCGCTGTATCAGTTGCAGGAGAGGTGTTTACAATCATGAGGCACCAGGAGTATGTTGTTTTGGTTGCCTTAAACACACATGACTTGTGGGGATTGGGTAGGCAGTCGGGAGCAAGTGTTGTAGCGTTACATACAGACTAATAGATGTCTAACAGAAGACAATCCTATGTAGCTATAGCTTGGTGACTGATGAGGTAAATACATTAATTTGGTTGGGAAGCCATGGCATAAAATTTTCTGTCCATGACAACATCTCAGCGCACCGTGTACTCTGTGTCCAATTCTGTGCTTTGTCGCCATTGTGGGAGTAATGTCTCTTGCCGAAGAAGCTGTGGAAGGTATTTCGCGGGGACGCATGCCCCCGCCCCCCTTGGCCGCTGGCGCGAGGGCCCGTCGAGGCCGCTTGCGGCTTTAATTAGGGCCCGAGCCCTATAGGGCGAAGGCCCTATTGTTCTTGTAAGAGTTCACTATTATTATTCTTCCGTCTTCTTCCTCTTCTTCTTCTTCTTCTTCTTTATTTTTCTCCGCTGTTGGGCCATTTTCGGGGCGCTTGCCATGGGCGAAAATGCATGAAATTTGGCAACAGTTCCGAGAATTGCCACCGCTACTCAGAACCAAAAGCCCAAACTTGGCCAGGGCTCAGGGCCTCTATAGCGCCCCCTAAGTCGTTGTCATTTTGGCCTCCCGCATTAAGGTGCCTGGTTGCCATATAGTTTGTAGTAGTGGCATGCCATTTGGTATTCATATGTATCACACTAAGCCGGACAAAAATGTAATGCCAATGCATTAGCCACGCCCAACAGGAAGTGAGGTAATTTCACTTTTGTGCGAAATGCATGGCCACGAAGACGGCGCAACTCCTCCTAGACCGTTGATGGGAATGTCACCAAAATTGATACACATCATCTACAGACATGGCTGACAAAAGTTACTAAATACGTTTCACGTAGGATAAACCGTTCAGAAGTTATACGTCAATCAATTTTCACTTCAAAATTTTACATGCTAAATAATTCATAACAAATCTTCTAATTGCTCAAAACTGCTCATACTTCACACGCAAATCACTCATTGGGCTTCTGACATGTTACCCAATTTCTGTGATATTTCGCCACTGGGGGCGCTATTTTTGGGCAAAAAATCCAATCTTTCCTCAAATTTGGTCAAACTTCACGGCCACCCTCTTACTACCTCCCATGTCATGTATACCGCATTTTGGGAATTTTCGTCCATGGGGGGCGCTGTTTTTGGCCGACGCAATTGCTCCAAAACGGGATTTTGGTAAATAATTCCATAATGCTGTTCCTTCACACCACTACCTTGTGATAGTGCGTTCCTGTTGTAGACACTTATTTTTCCAACTCATAATCGCTCATGTACAGCATAGCGCCACCTTCTGACATGGGAAAAACCAAAAAATTTATTCTTCAAAAATCTATATCTCATCTTCTATTTACTCAATTGTCATCAAACTTCATAGGCAAACTCTTCATAGCTCACCTGACATGTACGCCAAATTTTGTGCACTTTCGCCCCTGGGGGTGCTGGTTATGGCGGAAATGATATTGCAGCTTCTGATTTGTCAAACTTGGCAAGCAAACTCTTTTCAAGACCCTTTTTGGGGCGCTTGCCATGGTCGACAACGTACGAAATTTGTCTCCTTTTTCTTAGACTGCCACCGCTACTGAGAACCAAAAGCCCAGATCCAGGCGGGCCTCAGGGCCTCTTTAGCGCCCCCGAACTCGTTGTGATTTTGGCCTCCCGCTTTAAGGTGCCTGGTTGCCATGTAGTTTGGAGTAGTGGCATGCCATTTGGTACCCATATGTATCTCACTAACCCGGACAAAAATGTAATGCCAATGCATTAGCCACGCCCAACAGGAAGTGAGGTTATTTCACTTTTGTGCGAAATGCATGGCCACGAAGACGGCGCAACTCCTCCTAGACCGTTCATAGGAATGTCACCAAAATTGATCCACATCATCTACAGACATGGCGGACAAAAATTCCTAAATAAGTTTCACGTAGCCTAAACCGTTCAGAAGTTATACGTCAATCAATTTTCAATGCAAAATTTTACATGCTTAAAAATTCATTACAAATCTTCTAATTGCTCAAAACTGCTCATCCTTCAAACGCAAATCCCTCATTGGGCTTCTGACATGTTACCCAATTTCTGTGATATTGCGCCACTGGGGGCGCTATTTTTGGGCAAAAAATCCAATCTTTCCTCAAATTTTGTCAAACTTCACGGCCACCCTCTTACTACCTCCCATGTCATGTATACCACATTTTGGGAATTTTCGTCCATGGGGGGCGCTGTTTTTGGCCGACGCAATTGCTCCAAAACGGGTTTTTATTAAATAATTCCATAATGCTTTTCCTTCACACCACTACCTTGTCAAAGTACGTTGCTGTTGTAGACACTTATTTTTCCAACTCATAATCGCTCATGTACAGCATAGCGCCACCTACTGACATGGGAAAAACCAAAAAATTTATTCTTCAAAAATCTATATCTCATCTTCTATTAACTCAATTGTCATCAAACTTCATACGCAAACTCTTCATAGCTCACCTGACATATACGCCAAATTTTGTGCACTTTCGCCCCTGGGGGTGCTGGTTATGGCACAAATGATATTGCCGCTTCTGATTTGTCAAACTTGGCAAGCAAACTCTTTACGGTATTTCGCGGGGCCGCATGCCCCCGCCCCCCCTGGCCGCTGGCGCGAGGGCCCGTCGAGGCCGCTTGCGGCTTTAATTAGGGCCCGAGCCCTATAGGGCGAAGGCCCTATTGTTCTTGTAAGAGTTCACTATTATTATTCTTCCGCCTTCTTCTTCTTCTTCTTCTTTATTTTTCTCCGCTGTTGGGCCATTTTCGGGGCGCTTGCCATGGGCGAAAACGCACCAAATTTGGCACCAGTTCCGAGAATTGCCCCCGCTACTCAGAACCAGAAGCCCAAACTTGGCCGGGGCTCAGGGCCTCTATAGCGCCCCCTAAGTCGTTGTGATTTTGGCCTCCCGCATTACGGTGCCTGGGTGCCATGTAGTTTGTAGTAGTGGCATGCCATTTGGTATGCATATGTATCTCACTAAGCCGGACAAAAATGTAATGCCAATGCATTAGCCACGCCCAACAGGAAGTGAGGTAATTTCACTTATGTGCGAAATGCATGGCCACGAAGACGGCGCAACTCCTCCTAGACCGTTCATAGGAATGTCACCAAAATTGATACACATCATCTACAGACATGGCTGACAAAAGTTACTAAATACGTTTCACGTAGGATAAACCGTTCAGAAGTTATACGTCAATCAATTTTCGCTGCAAAATTTTACATGCTTAAAAATTCATAACAAAACTTCTGATTGCTCAAAACTGCTCATACTTCACACGCAAATCACTCATTGGGCTTCTGACATGTTACCCAATTTCTGTGCTATTTCGCCACTGGGGGCACTATTTTTGGGCTAAAATTCCAATCTTTCCTCAAATTTGGTCAAACTTCACAGCCACCCTCTTACTACCTCCCATGTCATGTATACCACGTTTTGGAAATTTTCATCCATGGGGGGCGCTGTTTTTGGCCGACGCAATTGCTCCAAAACGGGTTTTTGGTAAATAATTCCATAATGCTTTTCCTTCACACCACTACCTTGTGATAGTACATTGCTGTTGTAGACACTTATTTTTCCAACTCATAATTGCTCATGTACAGCATAGCGCCACCTACTGACATGGGAAAAACCAAAAAATTTATTCTTCAAAAATCTATATCTCATCTTCTATTTACTCTATTGTCATCAAACTTCATACGCAAACTCTTCATAGGTCACCTGACATGTACGCCAAATTTTGTGCACTTTCACCCCTGGGGGTGCTGGTTATGGCAAAAATGATATTGCAGCTTCTGATCTGTCAAACTTGCCAAGCAAACTCTTTACAAGACCCTTATTGGGGCACTTGCCATGGTCGACAACGCACGAAATTTGGCTCCTTTTTCTTCGACTGCCACCGCTACTGAGAACCAGAAGCCCAGATCCAGGCGGGCCTCAGGGCCTCTATAGCGCCCCCTAACTCGTTGTGATTTTGGCCTCCCGCATTAAGGTGCCTGGGTGCCATGTAGTTTGTAGTAGTGGCATGCCATTTGGTTCGCATATGTATCTCACTAAGCCGGACAAAAATGTAATGCCAATGCATTAGCCACGCCCAACAGGAAGTGAGGTAATTTCACTTTTGTGCGACATGCATGGCCACGAAGACGGCGCAACTCCTCCTAGACCGTTCATAGGAATGTCACCAAAATTGATACACATTATCTACCGACATGGCTGACAAAATTTACTAAATTGGTTTCACGTAGGATAAACCGTTCAGAAGTTATACGTCAATCAATTTTCAATGCAAAATTTTACATGCTTAAAAATTCATAACAAATCTTCTACTTGCTCAAAACTGCTCATACTTCACACGCAGATCCCTCATTGGGCTTCTGACATGTTAACCACTTTCTGTGATATTTCGCCACTGGGGGCGCTATTTTTGGGCAAAAATTCCAATCTTTCCTCAAATTTGGTCAAACTTCACGGCCACCCTCTTACTACCTCCCATGTCATGTATACCACATTTTGGGAATTTTCGTCCATGGGGGGCGCTGTTTTTGGCCGACGCAATTGCTCCAAAACGGGTTTTTGGTAAATTATTCCATAATGCTTTTCCTTCACACCACTACCTTGTGATAGTGCGTTGCTGTTGTAGACACTTATTTTTCCAACTCATAATCGCTCATGTACAGCATAGCGCCACCTACTGACATGGGAAAAACCAAAAATTTTATTCTTCAAAAATCAATATCTCATCTTCTATTTTCTCAATCTTGATCAAACTTGATACGCACACTTTGAACAGGTCACCTTACATATCTGCCAAATTTTGTGAACTTTTGCCACTGGGGGCGCTGTTTTCAGGCAACAATTTATATCTCGGCTTCTGATTGGTCAAACTTGATCAAACTTTACAAAACAACTCTTCATAGCTCCCTTGACATGTATACCAAATTTGGTGAACTTTCACCACTGGGGGCGCTCATTGCGCTGTAGCAGTTGGAGGAGAGGTGTTTACAATCATGAGGCACCAGGAGTATGTTGTTTTGGTTGCCTTAAACACACATGACTTGTGGGGAATGGGTAGGCAGTCGGGAGCAGGTGTTGTAGCGTTACATACAGACTATTAGATGTCTAACAGAAGACAATCCTATGTAGCTTTAGCTTGGTGACTGATGAGGTAAATACATTAATTTGGTTGGGAAGCCATGGCTTAAAATGTTCTGTCCATGACAACATCTCAGCGCACCGTGTACTCTGTGTCCAATTCTGTGCTTTGTCACCATTGTGGGAGTAATGTCTCTTGCCGAAGAAGCTGTGGAAGGTATTTCGCGGGGACGCATGCCCCCGCCCCCCTTGGCCGCTGGCGCGAGGGCCCGTCGAGGCCGCTTGCGGCTTTAATTAGGGCCCGAGCCCTATAGGGCGAAGGCCCTATTGTTCTTGTAAGAGTTCACTATTATTATTCTTCTTCTTTATTTTTCTCCGCTGTTGGGCCATTTTCGGGGCGCTTGCCATGGGCGAAAACGCGCGAAATTTGGCGCCACTTCCGAGAATTGCCACCGCTACTCAGAACCAAAAGCCCACACTTGGCCGGGGCTCAGGGCCTCTATAGCGCCCCCTAAGTCGTTGTGATTTTGGCCTCCCGCATTAAGGTGCCTGGTTGCCATATAGTTTGTAGTAGTGGCATGCCATTTGGTATGCATATGTATCTCACTAGGCCGGACAAAAATGTAATGCCAATGCATTAGCCACGCCCAACAGGAAGTGAGGTAATTTCACTTTTGTGTGAAATGCATGGCCACGAAGACGGCGCATCTCCTCCTAGACCGTTCATAGGAATGTCACCAAAATTGATAGACATCATCTACAGACATGGCTGACAAAAGTTACTAAATACATTTCACGTAGGATAAACCGTTCAGAAGTTATACGTCAATCAATTTTCACTTCAAAATTTTACATGCTAAAAAATTCATAACAAATCTTCTAATTGCTCAACACTGCTCATACTTCACACCCTAATCACTCATTGGGGTTCGGACATGTTACCCAATTTCTGTGATATTTCGCCACTGGGGGCGCTATTTTTGGGCAAAAAATCCAATCTTTCCTCAAATTTGGTCAAACTTCACGGCCACCCTCTTACTACCTCCCATGTCATGTATACCACATTTTGGGAATTTTCGTCCATGGGGGGCGCTGTTTTTGGCCGACGCAATTTCTCCAAAACGGGTTTTTGGTCAATTATTCCATAATGCTTTTCCTTTACACCACTACCTTGTGATAGTGCGTTGCTGTTGTGGACACTTATTTTTCCATTTCATAATCACTCATGTACAGCATAGCGCCACCTACTGACATGGGAAAAACCAAAAAATTTATTCTTCAAAAATCTATATCTCATCTTCTGTTTACTCAATTGTCATCAAACTTCATACGCAAACTCTTCATAGCTCACCTGACATGTACGCCAAATTTTGTGCACTTTCGCCCCTGGGGGTGCGGGTTATGGCAGAAATGATATTGCAGCTTCTGATTTGTCAAACTTGGCAAGCAAACTCTTTACAAGACCCTTTTTGGGGCGCTTGCCATGGTCGACATCGCACGAAATTTGGCTCCTTTTTCTTAGACTCCCACCGCTACTGAGAACCAGAAGCCCAGATCCAGGCGGGCCTCAGGGCCTCTATAGCGCCCCCTAACTCATTGTGATTTTGGCCTCCCGCATTAAGGTGCCTGGTTGCCATGTAGTTTGTAGTAGTGGCATGCCATTTGGTACGCATATGTATCTCACTAAGCCGGACAAAAATGTAATGCCAATGCATTAGCCACGCCCAACAGGAAGTAAGGTAATTTCACTTTTGTGCGAAATGCATGGCCACGAAAACGGCGCAACTCCTCCTAGACCGTTCATTGGAATGTCACCAAAATTGATACACATCATCTACAGACATGGCTGACAAAATGTCCTAAATACGTTTCACGTAGAATAAACCGTTCAGAAGTTATACGTCAATCAATTTTCAATGCAAAATTTTACATGCTTAAGAATTCATAACATATCTTCAAATTGCTCAGAACTGCTCATACTTCACACGCAAATCACTCATTGGGCATCTGACATGTTACCCAATTTCTCTGATATTTCGCCACTGGGGGCGCTATTTTTGGGCAAAAAATCCAATCTTTCCTCAAATTTGGTCAAACTTCACGGCCACCCTCTTACTACCTCCCATGTCATGTACACCTCATTTTGGGAATTTTCGTCCATGGGGGGCGCTGTTTTTGGCCAACGCAATTTCTCCAAAACAGGTTTTTGGTAAATAATTCCATAATGCTTCTCCTTCACACCACTACCTTGTGATAGTACGTTGCTGTTGTAGACACTTATTTTTCCAACTCATAATCGCTCATGTGCAGCATAGCACCACCTACTGACATGGGTGAAACCAAAAAATTTATTCTTCAAAAATCAATATCTCATCTTCTATTTTCTCAATCTTGATCAAACTTGATACACACACTCTTAACAGGTCACCTGACATATGTGCCAAATTTTGTGAACTTTTGCCACTGGGGGCGCTGTTTTCAGGCAACAATTTATATCTCGGCTTCTGATTGGTCAAACTTGATCAAACTTTACAAAACAACTCTTCATAGGTCCCTTGACATGTATACCAAATTTGGTGAACTTTCACCACTGGGGGCGCTCATTGCGCTGTAGCAGTTGCAGGAGAGGTGTTTACAATCATGAGGCACCAGGAGTATGTTGTTTTGGTTGCCTTAAACACACATGACTTGTGGGGAATGGGTAGGCAGTCGGGAGCAAGTGTTGTAGCATAGCGCCACCTACTGACATGGGAGAAACCAAAAAATTTATTCTTCAAAAATCAATATCTCATCTTCTATTTTCTCAATCTTGATCAAACTTGATACGCACACTCTGAACAGGTCACCTGACATATATGCCAAATTTTGTGAACTTTTGCCACTGGGGGCGCTGTTTTCAGGCAACAATTTATATCTCGGCTTCTGATTGGTCAAACTTGATCAAACTTTACAAAACAACTCTTCATTGGTCCCTTGACATGTATACCAAATTTGGTGAACTTTCACCACTGGGGGCGCTCATTGCGCTGTAGCAGTTGCAGGAGAGGTGTTTACATTCATGAGGCACCAGGAGTATGTTGTTTTGGTTGCCTTAAACACACATGACTTGTGGACCACTGGGGGCGCTCATTGCACTGTAGCAGTTGCAGGAGAGGTGTTTACAATCATGAGGCACCAGGAGTATGTTGTTTTGGTTGCCTTAAACACACATGACTTGTGGGGAATGGGTAGGCAGTCGGGAGCAAGTGTTGTAGCGTTACATACAGACTAATAGATGTCTAACAGAAGACAATCCTATGTAGCTATAGCTTGGTGACTGATGAGGTAAATACATTAATTTGGTTGGGAAGCCATGGCATAAAATTTTCTGTCCATGACAACATCTCAGCGCACCGTGTACTCTGTGTCCAATTCTGTGCTTTGTCACCATTGTGGGAGTAATGTCTCTTGCCAAAGAAGCTGTGGAAGGTATTTCGCGGGGACGCATGCCCCCGCCCCCCTTGGCCGCTGGCGCGAGGGCCCGTCGAGGCCGCTTGCGGCTTTAATTAGGGCCCGAGCCCTATAGGGCGAAGGCCCTATTGTTCTTGTAAGAGTTCACTATTATTAGGGCCCGAGCCCTATGGGCGAAGGCCCTATTGTTCTTGTAAGAGTTCACTATTATTATTCTTCCGTCTTCTTCTTCTTCTTTATTTTTCTCCGCTGTTGGGCCATTTTCGGGGCGCTTCCCATGGGCGAAAACGCACGAAATTTGGCACCACTTCCGAGAATTGCCACCGCTACTCAGAACCAAAAGCCCAAACTTGGCCGGGGCTCAGGGCCTCTATAGCGCCCCCTAAGTCGTTGTGATTTTGGCCTCCCGCATTAAGGTGCCTGGTTGCCATATAGTTTGTAGTACTGGCATGCCATTTGGTATGCATATCTATCTCACTAAGCCGGACAAAAATGTATTGCCAATGCATTAGCCACGCCCAACAGGAAGTGAGGTAATTTCACTTTTGTGCAAAATGCATGGCCACGAAGACGGCGCAACTCCTCCTAGACCGTTCATGGGAATGTCACCAAAATTGATACACATCATCTACAGACATGGCTGACAAAAGTTACTAAATACGTTTCACGTAGCATAAACCGTTCAGAAGTTCTACGTCAATCAATTTTCAATGCAAAATTTTACATGCTTAAAAATTCATTACAAATCTTCTAATTGGTCAAAACTGCTCATACTTCACACGCAGATCACTCATTGGGCTTCTGACATGGTACGCAATTTCTGTGATATTTCGCCACTGGGGGCGCTATTTTTGGGCAAAAATTCCAATCTTTCCTCAAATTTGGTCAAACTTCACGGCCACCCTCTTACTACCTCCCATGTCATGTATACCACATTTTGGGAATTTTCGTCCATGGGAGGCGCTGTTTTTTGCCGACGCAATTGCTCCAAAACGGGTTTTTGGTAAATAATTCCATAATGCTTTTCCTTCACACCACGACCTTATGATATTACGTTGCTGTTGTTGTCACTTATTTTTCCAACTCATAATCGCTCATGTACAGCATAGCGCCACCTACTGACATGGGAAAAACCAAAAAATTTATTCTTCAAAAATCTATATCTCATCTTCTATTTACTCAATTTTCATCACACTTCATAGGCTAACTCTTCATAGCTCACCTGACATGTACGCCAAATTTTGTGCACTTTCGCCGCTGGGGGTGCTGGTTATGGCAGAAATGATATTGCAGCTTCTGATTTGTCAAACTTGGCAAGCAAACTCTTTACAAGACCCTTATTGGGGCGCTTGCCATGGTCGACAACGCACGAAATTTGGCTCCTTTTTCTTAGACTGCCACTGCTACTGAGAACCAGAAGCCCAGATCCAAGCGGGCCTCAGGGCCTCTATAGCGCCCCCTAACTCGTTGTGATTTTGGCCTCCCGCATTAAGGTGCCTGGTTGCCATGCAGTTTGTAGTAGTGGCATGCCATTTGGTTCACATATGTATCTCACTAAGCCGGACAAAAATGTAATGCCAATGCATTAGCCACGCCCAACAGGAAGTGAGGTAATTTCACTTTTGTGCGAAATGCATGGCCACGAAGACGGCGCAACTCCTCCTAGACCGTTCATAGGAATGTCACCAAAATTGATACACATCATCTACAGACATGGCTGACAAAAGTTACTGAATACGTTTCACGTAGCTTTAACCGTTCAGAAGTTATACGTCAATCAATTTTTAATGCAAACTTTTACATGCTTAAAAATTCATAACAAATCTTCTAATTGCTCAAAACTGCTAATACTTCAGACGCAAATCACTCGTTGGGCTTCTGACATGTTACCCAATTTCTGTGATATTTCGCCACTGGGGGCGCTATTTTTGGGCAAAAAATCCAATCTTTCCTCTTTTCCTTCACAACACTACCTTGTGATAGTACGTTGCTGTTGTAGACACTTTTTTTTCCAACTCATAATCTCTCATGTACAGAATAGCGCCACCTACTGACATGGGAAAACCAAAATATTTATTCTTCAAAAATCTATATCTCATCTTCTATTTACTCAATTGTCATCAAACTTCATACGCAAACTCTTCATAGCTCACCTGACAAATACGCCAAATTTTGAGCACTTTCGCCACTGGGGGCGATATTTTTGGGCAAAAAATCCAATCTTTCCTCAACTTTGGTCAAACTTCACGGCCACCCTCTTACTTCCTCCCATGTCATGTATACCACATTTTGGGAATTTTCGTCCATGGGGGGCGCTGTTTTTGGCCGACGCAATTGCTCCAAAACGGGTTTTTGGGAAATAATTCCATAATGCTTTTCCTTCACACCACTACCTTGTGATAGTACGTTGCTGTTGTAGACACTTATTTCTCCAACTCATAATCGCTCATGTACAGCATAGCGCCTCCTACTGACATGGGAAAAACCAAAAAATTTATTCTTCAAAAATCTATATCTCATCTTCTATTTACTCAATTGTCATCAAACTTCATACGCAAACTCTTCATAGCTCACCTCACATATACGCCAAATTTTGTGCACTTTCGCTACTATTATTAGGCCCCGAGCCCCGTACAGTGCGAGACCCTATTGTTGCCATGTGTCCAATTCTGTGCTTTGTCGCCATTGTGGGTGTAATGTCTCTTGCCGAAGAAGCTGTGGAAGGTATTTCGCGGGGACGCATGCCCCCGCCGCCCTTGGCCGCTGGCGCGAGGGCCCGTCGAGGCCGCTTGCGGCTTTAATTATTCTTCCGTCTTCTTCTTCTTCTTCTTCTTCTTTATTTTTCTCCGCTGTTGGGCCATTTTCGGGGCGCTTGCCATGGGCGGAAACGCACCAAATTTGGCACCAGTTCCGAGAATTGCCACCGCTACTCAGAACCAAAAGCACACACTTGGCCGGGGCTCAGGGCCTCTATAGCGCCCCCTAAGTCGCAGTGATTTTGGCATCCCGCATTAAGGTGCCTGGTTGCCATTTAGTTTGTAGTAGTGGCATGCCATTTGGTACGCATATGTATCTCACTAAGCCGGACAAAAATGTATTGCCAATGCATTAGCCACGCCCAACAGGAAGTGAGGTACTTTCACTTTTGTGCGAAATGCATGGCCACGAAGACGGCGCAACTCCTCCTAGACCGTTCATAGGAATGTCACCAAAATTGATACACATCATCTACAGACATGGCTGACAAAAGTTACTAAATACGTTTCACGTGGGATAAACCGTTCAGAAGTTATACGTCAATCAATTTTCGATGCAAAATTTTACATGCTTAAAAATTCATAACAAATCTTCTGATTGCTCAAAACTGCTCATACTTCACACGCAAGTCACTCATTGGGCTTCTGACATGTTACCCAATTTCTGTGATATTTCGCCACTGGGGGCGCTATTTTTGGGCAAAAATTCCAATCTTTCCTCAAATTTGGTCAAACTTCACGGCCACCCTCTTACTACCTCCCATGTCATGTATACCACTTTTTGGAAATTTTCGCCCATGGGGGGCGCTGTTTTTGGCCGACGCAATTGCTCCAATACGGGTTTTTGGTAAATAATTCCATAATGCTTTTCCTTCACACCACTACCTTGTGATAGTACGTTGCTGTTGTAGACACTTATTTTTCCAACTCATAATCGCTCATGTACAGAATAGCGCCACCTACTGACATGGGAAAAACCAAAAAATTTATTCTTCAAAAATCTATATCTCATCTTCTATTTACTCAATTGTCATCAAACTTCATAGGCAAACTCTTCATAGCTCACCTGACATATACGCCAAATTTTGCGCACTTTCGCCACTGGGGGCGCTATTTTTGGGCAAAAAATCCAGTCTTTCCTCAGATTTGGTCAAACTTCACGGCCACCCTCTTACTACCTCCCATGTCATGTACACCACATTTTGGGATTTTTCGTCCATGGGGGGCGCTGTTTTTGGCCGACGCAATTGCTCCAAAACGGGATTTTGGTAAATGATTCCATAATGCTTTTCCTTCACACCACTACCTTGTGATAGTACGTTGCTGTTGTAGACACTTATTTTTCCTACTCATAATCGCTCATGTACAGCACAGCGCCACCTACTGACATGGGAAAAACCAAAAAATTTATTCTTCAAAAATCTATATCTCATCTTTTATTTACTCAATTGTCATCAAACTTCATACGCAAACTCTTCATAGCTCACCTGACATATACGCCAAATTTTGTGCACTTTCGCCCCTGGGGGTGCTGGTTATGGCAAAAATGATATTGCAGCTTCTGATTTGTCAAACTTGGCAAGCAAACTCTTTACAAGACCCTTATTGGGGCGCTTGCCATGGTCGACAACGCACGAAATTCGGCTCCTTTTTCTTAGACTGCCACCGCTACTGAGAACCAGAAGCCCAGATCCAGGCGGGCCTCAGGGCCTCTATAGCGCCCCCCGAGCACCGTACAGTGCGAGACCCTATTGTTGCCATGTGTCCAATTCTGTGCTTTGTTGCCATTGTGGGAGTAATGTCTCTTGCCGAAGAAGCTGTGGAAGGAATTTTGCGGGGACGCATGCCCCCGCCCCCCTTGGCCGCTGGCGCGAGGGCCCGTCGAGGCCGCTTGCGGCTTTAATTAGGGCCCGAGCCCTATAGGGCGAAGGCCCTATTGTTCTTGTAAGAGTTCACTATTATTATTCTTCTTTATTTTTCTCCGCTGTTGGGCCATTTTCGGGGCGCTTGCCATGGGCGAAAACGCGCGAAATTTGGCGCCACTTCCGAGAATTGCCACCGCTACTCAGAACCAGAAGCCCACACTTGGCCGGGGCTCAGGGCCTCTATAGCGCCCCCTAAGTCGTTGTGATTTTGGCCTCCCGCATTAAGGTGCCTGGTTGCCATATAGTTTGTAGTAGTGGCATGCCATTTGGTATGCATATGTATCTCACTAAGCCGGACAAAAATGTAATACCAATGCATTAGCCACGCCCAACAGGAAGTGAGGTAATTTCACTTTTGTGTGAAATGCATGGCCACGAAGACGGCGCAACTCCTCCTAGACCGTTCATAGGAATGTCACCAAAATTGATACACATCATCTACAGACATGGCTGACAAAAGTTACTAAATACGTTTCACGTTGCATTAACCGTTCAGAAGTTATACGTCAATCAATTTTCACTTCAAAATTTTACATGCTAAAAAATTCATAACAAATCTTCTAATTGCTCAACACTGCTCATACTTCACACGCTAATCACTCATTGGGCTTCTGACATGTTACCCAATTTCTGTGATATTTCGCCACTGGGGGCGCTATTTTTGGGCAAAAAATCCAATCTTTCCTCAAATTTGGTCAAACTTCACGGCCACCCTCTTACTACCTCCCATGTCATGTATACCACATTTTGGGAATTTTCGTCCATGGGGGGCGCTGTTTTTGGCCGACGCAATTTCTCCAAAACGGGTTTTTGGTAAATTATTCCATAATGCTTTTCCTTTACACCACTACCTTGTGATAGTGCGTTGCTGTTGTGGACACTTATTTTTCCATCTCATAATCACTCATGTACAGCATAGCGCCACCTACTGACATGGGAAAAACCAAAAAATTTATTCTTCAAAAATCTATATCTCATCTTCTGTTTACTCAATTGTCATCAAACTTCATACGCAAACTCTTCATAGCTCACCTGACATGTACGCCAAATTTTGTGCACTTTCGCCCCTGGGGGTGCTGGTTATGGCAGAAATGATATTGCAGCTTCTGATTTGTCAAACTTGGCAAGCAAACTCTTTACAAGACCCTTTTTGGGGCGCTTGCCATGGTCGACATCGCACGAAATTTGGTTCCTTTTTCTTAGACTCCCACCGCTACTGAGAACCAGAAGCCCAGATCCAGCCGGGCCTCAGGGCCTCTATAGCGCCCCCTAACTCATTGTGATTTTGGCCTCCCGCATTAAGGTGCCTGGTTGCCATGTAGTTTGTAGTAGTGGCATGCCATTTGGTACGCATATGTATCTCACTAAGCCGGACAAAAAAGTAATGCCAATGCATTAGCCACGCCCAACAGGAAGTGAGGTAATTTCACTTTTGTGCGAAATGCATGGCCACGAAAACGGCGCACCTCCTCCTAGACCGTTCATAGGAATGTCACCAAAATTGATACACATCATCTACAGACATGGCTGACAAAAGTTCCTAAATACGTTTCACGTAGAATAAACCGTTCAGAAGTTATACGTCAATCAATTTTCAATGCAAAATTTTACATGCTTAAAAATTCATAACATATCTTCAAATTGCTCAAAACTGCTCATACTTCACATGCAAATCACTCATTGGGCATCTGACATGTTACCCAATTTCTGTCATATTTCGCCACTGGGGGCGCTATTTTTGGGCAAAAAATCCAATCTTTCCTCAAATTTGGTCAAACTTCACGGCCACCCTCTTACTACCTCCCATGTCATGTACACCTCATTTTGGGAATTTTCGTCCATGGGGGGCGCTGTTTTTGGCCAACGCAATTGCTCCAAAACAGGTTTTTGGTAAATAATTCCATAATGCTTCTCCTTCACACCACAACCTTGTGATAGTACGTTGCTGTTGTAGACACTTTTTTTTCCCAACTCATAATCGCTCATGTGCAGCATAGCGCCACCTACTGACATGGGAGAAACCAAAAAATTTATTCTTCAAAAATCAGTATCTCTTCTTCTATTTTCTCAATCTTGATCAAACTTGATACGCACACTCTTAACAGGTCACCTGACATATGAGCCAAATTTTGTGAACTTTTGCCACTGGGGGCGCTGTATTCAGGCAACAATTTATATCTCGGCTTCTGATTGGTCAAACTTGATCAAACTTTACAATACAACTCTTCATAGGTCCCTTGACATGTATACCAAATTTGGTGAACTTTCACCACTGGGGGCGCTCATTGCGCTGTAGCAGTTGCAGGAGATGTGTTTACAATCATGAGGCACCAGGAGTATGTTGTTTTGGTTGCCTTAAACACACATGACTTGTGGACCACTGGGGGCGCTCATTGCGCTGTAGCAGTTGCAGGAGAGGTGTTTACAATCATGAGGCACCAGGAGTATGTTGTTTTGGTTGCCTTAAACACACATGACTTGTGGGGAATGGGTAGGCAGTCGGGAGCAAGTGTTGTAGCGTTACATACAGACTAATAGATGTCTAACTGAAGACAATCCTATGTAGCTTTAGCTTGGTGACTGATGAGGTAAATACATTAATTTGGTTGGGAAGCCATGGCATAAAATGTTCTGTCCATGACAACATCTCAGCGCACCGTGTACTCTGTGTCCAATTCTGTGCTTTGTCACCATTGTGGGAGTAATGTCTCTTGCCAAAGAAGCTGTGGAAGGTATTTCGCGGGGACGCATGCCCCCGCCCCCCTTGGCCGCTGGCGCGAGGGCCCGTCGAGGCCGCTTGCGGCTTTAATTAGGGCCCGAGCCCTATAGGGCGAAGGCCCTATTGTTCTTGTAAGAGTTCACTATTATTAGGGCCCGAGCCCGAATGGGCGAAGGCCCTATTGTTCTTGTAAGAGTTCACTATTATTATTCTTCAGTCTTCTTCTTTATTTTTCTCCGCTGTTGGGCCATTTTCGGGGCGCTTGCCATGGGCGAAAACGCACGAAATTTGGCACCACTTCCGAGAATTGCCACCGCTACTCAGAACCAAAAGCCCAAACTTGGCCGGGGCTCAGGGCCTCTATAGCGCCCCCTAAGTCATTGTGATTTTGGCCTCCCGCATTAAGGTGCCTGGTAGCCATATAGTTTGTAGTAGTGGCATGCCATTTGGTACGCACATGTATCTCACTAAGCCGGACAAAAATGTAATGCCAATGCATTAGCCACGCCCAACAGGAAGTGAGGTAATTTCACTTTTGTGCGAAATGCATGGCCACGAAGACGGCGCAACTCCTCCTAGACCGTTCATAGGAATGTCACCAAAATTGATACACATCATCTACAGACATGGCTGACAAAAGTTACTAAATAGGTTTCACGTAGGATATACCGTTCAGAAGTTATACGTCAATCAATTTTCACTTCAAAATTTTACATGCTAAAAAATTCATAACAAATCTTCTAATTGCTCAAAACTGCTCATACTTCACACGCAAATCATTCATTGGGCTTCTGACATGTTACCCAATTTCTGTGATATTTCGCCACTCGGGGCGCTATTTTTGGGCAAAAAATCCAATCTTTCCTCAAATTTGGTCACACTTCACGGCCACCCTCTTACTACCTCCCTTGTCATGTATACCACATTTTGGGAATTTTCGTCCATGGGGGGCGCTGTTTTTGGCCAACGCAATTTCTCCAAAACGGGTTTTTGGTAAATAATTCCATAATGCTTTTCCTTCACACCACTACCTTGTGATAGTACGTTGCTGTTGTAGACACTTATTTTTCCATCTCATAATCGCTCATGTACAGCATTGCGCCACCTACTGAAATGGGAAAAACCAAAAAATTTATTCTTCAAAAATCTATGTCTCATCATCTATTTACTCAATTGTCATCAAACTTCATACGCAAACTCTTCATAGCTCACCTGACATATACGCCAAATTTTGTGCACTTTCGCCCCTGGGGGTGCTGGTTATGGCAAAAATGATATTGCAGCTTCTGATTTGTCACACTTGGCAAGCAAACTCTTTACAAGACCCTTGTTGGGGCGCTTGCCATGGTCGACAACGCTCGAAATTTTGCCCCTTTTTCTTGGACTGCGACCGCTACTGAGAACCAGAAGCCCAGATCCAGGCGGGCCTCGGGGCCTCTATAGCGCCCCCTAACGTGTTGTGATTTTTGCCTCTCGCATTAAGGTGCTTAGTTGCCATGTAGTTTGTAGTACTGGCATGCCCTTTGGTACGCATATGTATCTCACTAAGCCGGACAAAAATGTATTGCCAATGCATTAGCCACGCCCGACAGGAAGTGAGGTAATTTCACTTTTGTGCGAAATGCATGGCCACGGAGACGGCGCAACTCCTCCTAGACCGTTCATAGGAACGTCACCAAAATTGATACACTTCATCGACAGACATGGCTGACAAAAGTTGCAAAATAGGTTTTACGTAGGCTCAACCGTTCAGAAGTTATACGTCAATCAATTTTCAATGCAGAATTTTACATACTTAAAAATTCATAACAAATCTTCTAATTGCTCCAAACGGCTCATACTTCACAGGCAAATCACTCGTTGGGCTTCTGACATGTTACCCAATTTCTGTGATGTTTCGCCACTGGGGGCGCTATTTTTGGGCAAAAAATCCAATCTTTCCTCAAATTAGGTCAAACTTCACGGCCACCCTCTTACTACCTCCCATGTCATGTATACCACATTTTGGGAATTTTCGTCCGTGGGGGGCGCTGTTGTTTGCCAATGCAATTGCTCCAAAACGGGTTTTTGGTAAATAATTCCATAATGCTTTTCCTTCACACCACTACCTTGTGATTGTACGTTGCTGTTGTAGACACTTATTTTTCAAACTCATAATCGCTCATGTACAGCATAGCGCCACCTTCTGACATGGGAAAAACCAAAAAATTTATTCTTCAAAAATCTATATCTCATCTTCTATTTTCTCATTTGTCATCAAACTTCATATGCAAACTCTTGATAGCTCACCTGACGTCTACGCCAAATTTTGTGCACTTTCGCCCCTGGGGGTGCTGGTTATGGCAAAAATGATATTGCAGCTTCTGATTTGTCAAACTTGGCGAGCAAACTCTTTACAAGACCCTTATTGGGGCGCTTGGCATGGTCGACAACGCACGAAATTTGGCTCCTTTTTCTTAGACTGCCACCGCTACTGAGAACCAGAAGCCCAGATCCAGGCGGGCCTCAGGGCCTCTATAGCGCCCCCTAACGTGTTGTGATTTTTGCCTCTCGCATTAAGGTGCCTGCTTGGCATATAGTTTCTAGTTATTATTATTATTATTAGGGCCCGAGCACCGTTCAGTGCGAGACCCTATTGTTTTTGAAGGATTATTTATTATTATTATTATTATTAGGCCCCGAGCACCGTACAGTGCGAGACCCTATTGTTGCCATGTGTCCAATTCTGTGCTTTGTCGCCATTGTGGGAGTAATGTCTCTTGCCGCAGAAGCTGTGGAAGGTTTTTCGCGGGGACGCGTGCCCCCGCCCCCCTTGGCCGCTGGCGCGAGGGCCCGTCGAGGCCGCTTGCGGCTTTAATTATTCTTCTTCTTTATTTTTCTCCGCTGTTGGGCCATTTTCGGGGCGCTTGCCATGGGCGAAAACGCGCGAAATTTGGCGCCACTTCCGAGAATTGCCACCGCTACTCAGAACCAAAAGCCCACACTTGGCCGGCGCTCAGGGCCTCTATAGCGCCCCCTAAGTCGTTGTGATTTTGGCATCCCGCATTAAGGTGCCTGGTTGCCATATAGTTTGTAGTAGTGGCATGCCATTTGGTATGCATATGTATCTCACTAAGCCGGACAAAAATGTAATGCCAATGCATTAGCCACGCCCCACAGGAAGTGAGGTAATTTCACTTTTGTGTGAAATGCATGGCCACGAAGACGGCGCAACTCCTCCTAGACCGTTCATAGGAATGTCACCAAAATTGATACACATCATCTTCAGACATGGCTGACAAAAGTTACTAAATAAGTTTCACGTTGCATTAACCGTTCAGAAGTTATACGTCAATCAATTTTCACTTCAAAATTTTACATGCTAAAAAATTCATAACAAATCTTCTAATTGCTCAACACTGCTCATACTTCACACGCTAATCACTCATTGGGCTTCTGACATGTTACCCAATTTCTGTGATATTTCGCCACTGGGGGCGCTATTTTTGGGCAAAAAATCCAATCTTTCCTCAAATTTGGTCAAACTTCACGGCCACCCTCTTACTACCTCCCATGTCATGTATACCACATTTTGGGAATTTTCGTCCATGGGGGGTGCTGTTTTTGGCCGACGCAATTTCTCCAAAACGGGTTTTTGGTAAATTATTCCATAATGCTTTTCCTTTACACCACTACCTTGTGATAGTGCGTTGCTGTTGTGGACACTTATTTTTCCATCTCATAATCACTCATGTACAGCATAGCGCCACCTACTGACATGGGAAAAACCAAAAAATTTATTCTTCAAAAATCTATATCTCATCTTCTGTTTACTCAATTGTCATCAAACTTCATACGCAAACTCTTCATAGCTCACCTGACATGTACGCCAAATTTTGTGCACTTTCGCCCCTGGGGGTGCGGGTTATGGCAGAAATGATATTGCAGCTTCTGATTTGTCAAACTTGGCAAGCAAACTCTTTACAAGACCCTTTTTGGGGCGCTTGCCATGGTCGACATCGCACGAAATTTGGCTCCTTTTTCTTAGACTCCCACCGCTACTGAGAACCAGAAGCCCAGATCCAGGCGGGCCTCAGGGCCTCTATAGCGCCCCCTAACTCATTGTGATTTTGGCCTCCCGAATTAAGGTGCCTGGTTGCCATGTAGTTTGTAGTAGTGGCATGCCATTTGGTACGCATATGTATCTCACTAAGCCGGACAAAAATGTAATGCCAATGCATTAGCCACGCCCAACAGGAAGTAAGGTAATTTCACTTTTGTGCGAAATGCATGGCCACGAAAACGGCGCAACTCCTCCTAGATCGTTCATAGGAATGTCACCAAAATTGATACACATCATCTACAGACATGGCTGACAAAAGTTCCTAAATACGTTTCACATAGAATAAACCGTTCAGAAGTTATACGTCAATCAATTTTCAATGCAAAATTTTACATGCTTAAAAATTCATAACATATCTTCAAATTGCTCAAAACTGCTCATACTTCACACGCAAATCACTCATGGGGCATCTGACATGTTACCCAATTTCTGTGATATTTCGCCACTGGGGGCGCTATTTTTGGGCAAAAAATCCAATCTTTCCTCAAATTTGGTCAAACTTCACGGCCACCCTCTTACTACCTCCCATGTCATGTACACCTCATTTCTGGAATTTTCGTCCATGGGGGGCGCTGTTTTTGGCCAACGAAATTGTTCCAAAACAGGTTTTTGGTAAATCATTCCATAATGCTTCTCCTTCACACCACTACCTTGTGATAGTACGTTGCTGTTGTAGACACTCATTTTTCCAACTCATAATCGCTCATGTGCAGCATAGCGCCACCTACTGACATGGGAGAAACCAAAAAATTTATTCTTCAAAAATAAATATCTCATCTTCTATTTTCTCAATCTTGATCAAACTTGATAGGCACACTCTTAACAGGTCACCTGACATATGTGCCAAATTTTGTGAACTTTTGCCACTGGGGGCGCTGTTTTCAGGCAACAATTTATATCTCGGCTTCTGATTGGTCAAACTTGATCAAACTTTACAAAACAACTCTTCATAGGTCCCTTGACATGTATACCAAATTTGGTGAACTTTCACCACTGGGGGCGCTCATTGCGCTGTAGCAGTTGCAGGAGAGGTGTTTACAATCATGAGGCACCAGGAGTATGTTGTTTTGGTTGCCTTAAACACACATGACTTGTGGACCACTGGGGGCGCTCATTGCACTGTAGCAGTTGCAGGAGAGGTGTTTACAATCATGAGGCACCAGGAGTATGTTGTTTTGGTTGCCTTAAACACACATGACTTGTGGGGAATGGGTAGGCAGTCGGGAGCAAGTGTTGTAGCATAGCACCACCTACCTGACATATGTGCCAAATTTTGTGAACTTTTGCCACTGGGGGCGCTGTTTTCAGGCAACAATTTATATCTCGGCTTCTGATTGGTCAAACTTGATCAAACTTTACAAAACAACTCTTCATAGGTCCCTTGACATGTATACCAAATTTGGTGAACTTTCACCACTGGGGGCGCTCATTGCGCTGTAGCAGTTGCAGGAGAGGTGTTTACAATCATGAGGCACCAGGAGTATGTTGTTTTGGTTGCCTTAAACACACATGACTTGTGGACCACTGGGGGCGCTCATTGCACTGTAGCAGTTGCAGGAGAGGTGTTTACAATCATGAGGCACCAGGAGTATGTTGTTTTGGTTGCCTTAAACACACATGACTTGTGGGGAATGGGTAGGCAGTCGGGAGCAAGTGTTGTAGCATAGCACCACCTACTGACATGGGAGAAACCAAAAAATTTATTCTTCAAAAATAAATATCTCATCTTCTATTTTCTCAATCTTGATCAAACTTGATAGGCACACTCTTAACAGGTCACCGGACATATGTGCCAAATTTTGTGAACTTTTGCCACTGGGGGCGCTGTTTTCAGGCAACAATTTATATCTCGGCTTCTGATTGGTCAAACTTGATCAAACTTTACAAAACAACTCTTCATAGGTCCCTTGACATGTATACCAAATTTGGTGAACTCTCACCACTGGGGGCGCTCATTGCGCTGTAGCAGTTGCAGGAGAGGTGTTTACAATCATGAGGCACCAGGAGTATGTTGTTTTGGTTGCCTTAAACACACATGACTTGTGGGGAATGGGTAGGCAGTCGGGAGCAAGTGTTGTAGCATAGCACCACCTACTGACATGGGAGAAACCAAAAAATTTATTCTTCAAAAATAAATATCTCATCTTCTATTTTCTCAATCTTGATCAAACTTGATAGGCACACTCTTAACAGGTCACCGGACATATGTGCCAAATTTTGTGAACTTTTGCCACTGGGGGCGCTGTTTTCAGGCAACAATTTATATCTCGGCTTCTGATTGGTCAAACTTGATCAAACTTTACAAAACAACTCTTCATAGGTCCCTTGACATGTATACCAAATTTGGTGAACTTTCACCACTGGGGGCGCTCATTGCGCTGTAGCAGTTGCAGGAGAGGTGTTTACAATCATGAGGCACCAGGAGTATGTTGTTTTGGTTGCCTTAAACACACATGACTTGTGGACCACTGGGGGCGCTCATTGCGCTGTAGCAGTTGCAGGAGAGGTGTTTACAATCATGAGGCACCAGGAGTATGTTGTTTTGGTTGCCTTAAACACACATGACTTGTGGGGAATGGGTAGGCAGTCGGGAGCAAGTGTTGTAGCGTTACATACAGACTAATAGATGTCTAACAAAAGACAATCCTATGTAGCTATAGCTTGGTGACTAATGAGGTAAATACATTACTTTGGTTGGGAAGCCATGGCATAAAATGTTCTGTCCATGACAACATCTCAGCGCACCGTGTACTCTGTGTCCAATTCTGTGCTTTGTCACCATTGTGGGAGTAATGTCTCTTGCCAAAGAAGCTGTGGAAGGTATTTCGCGGGGACGCATGCCCCCGCCCCCCTTGGCCGCTGGCGCGAGGGCCCGTCGAGGCCGCTTGCGGCTTTAATTATTCTTCCGTCTTCTTCTTCTTCGTCTTCTTCTTTATTTTTCTCCGCTGTTGGGCCATTTTCGGGGCGCTTGCCATGGGCGAAAACGCGCGAAATTTGGCGCCACTTCCGAGAATTGCCACCGCTACTCAGAACCAAAAGCCCAAACTTGGCCGGGGCTCAGGGCCTCTATAGCGCCCCCTAAGTCGTTGTGATTTTGGTCTCCCGCATTAAGGTGCCTGGTTGCCATATAGTTTGTAGTACTGGCATGCCATTTGGTACTCATATGTATCTCACTAAGCCGGACAAAAATGTAATGCCAATGCATTAGCCACGCCCAGCAGGAAGTGAGGTAATTTCACTTTTGTGTGAAATGCATGGCCACGAAGAGGGCGCAACTCCTCCTAGACCGTTCATAGGAATGTCACCAAAATTGATATACATCATCTACAGACATGGCTGACAAAAGTTACTAAATACGTTTCATGTAGGATCAACCGTTCAGAAGTTATACGTCAATCAATTTTCACTTCAAAATTTTACATGCTTAAAAATTCATAACAAATCTTCTAATTGCTCAAAACTGCTCATACTTCACAGGCAAATCACTCATTGGGCTTCTGACAAGTTACCCAATTTCTGTGATATTTCGCCACTGGGGGCGCTATTTTTGGGCAAAAACTCCAATCTTTCCTCAAATTTGGTCAAACTTCACGGCCACCCTCTTACTACCTCCCATGTCATGTATACCACATTTTGGGAATTTTCGTCCATGGGGGGCGCTGTTTTTGGCCGACGCAATTTCTTCAAAACGGGTTTTTGGTCAATAATTCCATAATGCTTTTCCTTCACACCACTACCTTGTGATAGTGCGTTGCTGTTGTAGACACTTATTTTTCCAACTCATAATCGCTCATGTACAGCATAGCGCCACCTACTGACATGGGAAAAACCAAAAAATTTATTCTTCAAAAATCTATATCTCATCTTCTATTTACTCAATTGTCATCAAACTTCATACGCAAACTCTTCATAGCTCACCTGACATGTACACCAAATTTTGTGCACTTTCGCCCCTGGGGGTGCTGGTTATGGCAGAAATGATATTGCAGCTTCTGATTTGTCAATCTTGGCAAGCAAACTCTTTACAAGACCCTTATTGGGGCGCTTGCCATGGTCGACAATGCACGAAATTTGGCTCCTTTTTCTTAGACTGCCACCGCTACTGAGAACCAGAAGCCCAGATCCAGGCGGGCCTCAGGGCCTCTATAGCGCCCCCTAACTCGTTGTGATTCTGGCCTCCCGCATTAAGGTGCCTGGTTGCCATGTAGTTTGTAGTGGTGGCATGCCATTTGGTACGCATATGTATCTCACTAAGCCGGACAAAAATGTAATGCCAATGCATTAGCCACGCCCAACAGGAAGTGAGGTAATTTCACTTTTGTGCGAAATGCATGGCCACGAAGACGGCGCATCTCCTCCTAGACCGTTCATAGGAATGTCACCAAAATTGATACACATCATCTACAGACACGGCTGACAAAAGTTCCTAAATACGTTTCACGTAGAATAAACCGTTCAGAAGTTATACGTCAATCAATTTTCAATGCAAAATTTTACATGCTTAAAAATTCATAACATATCTTCAAATTGCTCAAAACTGCTCATACTTCACACGCAAATCACTCATTGGGCATCTGACATGTTACTCAATTTCTGTGATATTTCGCCACTGGGGGCGCTATTTTTGGGCAAAAACTCCAGTCTTTCCTCAAATTTGGTCAAACTTCACGTCCACCCTCTTACTACCTCCCATGTCATGTACACCACATTTTGGGAATTTTCGTCCATGGGGGGCGCTGTTTTTGGCCAACGCAATTGCTCCGAAACAGGTTTTTGGTAAATAATTCCATAATGCTTCTCCTTCACACCACTACCTTTTGATAGTACGTTGCTGTTGTAGACACTTATTTTTCCAACTCATAATCGCTCATGTGCAGCATAGCGCCACCTACTGACATGGGAGAAACCAAAAAATTTATTCTTCAAAAATCAATATCTCATCTTCTATTTGCTCAATCTTGATCAAACTTGATACGCACACTCTTAACAGGTCACCTGACATATTTGCCAAATTTTGTGAACTTTTGCCACAGGGGGCACTGTTTTCAGGCAACAATTTATATCTCGGCTTCTGATTGGTCAAACTTGATCAAACTTTACAAAACAACTCTTCATAGGTCCCTTGACATGTATACCAAATTTGGTGAACTTTCACCACTGGGGGCGCTCATTGCGCTGTAGCAGTTGCAGGAGAGGTGTTTACAATCATGAGGCACCAGGAGTATGTTGTTTTGGTTGCCTTTAACACACATGTCTTGTGGGGGATGGGTAGGCAGTCGGGAGCAAGTGTTGTAGCGTTACATACAGACTAATAGATGTCTAACAGAAGACAATCCTATGTAGCTATAGCTTGGTGACTGATGAGGTAAATACATTAATTTAGTTGGGAAGCCATGGCATAAAATGTTCTGTCCATGACAACATCTCAGCGCACCGTGTACTGTGTGTCCAATTCTGTGCTTTGTCACCATTGTGGGAGTAATGTCTCTTGCCAAAGAAGCTGTGGAAGGTTTTTCGCGGGCACGCATGCCCCCGCCCCCCTTGGCCGCTGGCGCGAGGGCCCGTCGAGGCCGCTTGCGGCTTTAATTATTCTTCTTCTTTATTTTTCTCCGCTGTTGGGCCATTTTCGGGGCGCTTGCCATGGGCGAAAACGCGCGAAATTTGGCGCCACTTCCGAGAATTGCCACCGCTACTCAGAACCAAAAGCCCACACTTGGCCGGGGCTCAGGGCCTCTATAGCGCCCCCTAAGTCGTTGTGATTTTGGCCTCCCGCATTAAGGTGCCTGGTTGCCATATAGTTTGTAGTAGTGGCATGCCATTTGGTTCGCATATGTATCTCACTAAGCCGGACAAAAATGTAATGCCAATGCATTAGCCACGCCCAACAGGAAGTGAGGTAATTTCACTTTTGTGTGAAATGCATGGCCACGAAGACGGCGCAACTCCTCCTAGACCGTTCATAGGAATGTCACCAAAATTGATACACATCATCTACAGACATGGCTGACAAAAGTTACTAAATACGTTTCACGTAGGATAAACCGTTCAGAAGTTATACGTCAATCAATTTTCACTTCAAAATTTTACATGCTAAAAAATTCATAACAAATCTTCTAATTGCTCAAAACTGCTCATACTTCACTCGCTAATCACTCATTGGGCTTCTGACATGTTACCCAATTTCTGTGATATTTCTCCACTGGGGGCGCTATTTTTGGGCAAAAAATCCTATCTTTCCTCAAATTTGGTCAAACTTCATGGCCACCCTCTTACTACCTCCCATGTCATGTATACCACATTTTGGGAATTTTCGTCCATGGGGGGCGCTGTTTTTGGCCGACGCAATTGCTCCAAAACGGGTTTTTGGTAAATAATTCCATAATGCTTTCCCTTCACACCACTACCTTGTGATAGTACGTTGCTGTTGTATACACTTATTTTTCCAACTCATAATCGCTCATGTACAGCATAGCGCCACCTACTGACATGGGAAAAACCAAAAAATGTATTCTTCAAAAATCTATATCTCATCTTCTACTTACTCAATTGTCATCAAACTTCATACGCAAACTCTTCATAGCTCACCTGACATATATGCAAATTTTTGTGCACTTTCGCCCCTGGGGGTGCTGGTTATGGCAAAAATGATATTGCAGCTTCTGATTTGTCAAACTTGGCAAGCAAACTCTTTACAAGACCCTTTTTGGGGCGCTTGCCATGGTCGACAACGCACGAAATTTGGCTCCTTTTTCTTAGACTGCCACCGCTACTGAGAACCAGAAGCCCAGATCCAGGCGGGCCTCAGGGCCTCTTTAGCGCCCCCTAAGTCGTTGTGATTTTGGCCTCCCGCATAAAGGTGCCTGGATGCCAGGTAGTTTGTAGTAGTGGCATGCCATTTGGTAGGCTTATGTATCTCACTAAGCTGGACAAAAATATAATGCAAATGCATGAGCCACGCCCAACAGGAAGTGAGGTAATTTCACTTTTGTGCGAAATGCATGGCCACGAAGACGGCGCAACTCCTCCTAGGCCCTTCATAGGAATGTCACCAAAATTGATAGACATCATCTACAGACATGAGTGACAAAAGTTCCTAAATACGTTTCACGTAGGATTAGCCGTTCAGAAGTTATACGTCAATCAATTTTCAATGCAAAATTTTACATGCTTAAAAATTCATAACAAATCTTCTAACTGCTCAAAACTGCTCATACTTCACACGCAAATCAGTCATTGGGCTTCTGACATGCTACCCAAATTCTGTGATATTTCGCCACTGGGGGCGCTATTTTTGGGCAAAAAATCCAATCTTTCCTCAAATTTGGTCAAACTTCACGGCCACCCTCTTACTACCTCCCATGTCATGTATACCCCATTTTGGGAATTTTCGTCCATGGGGGGTGCTGTTTTTGGCCGACGCAATTGCTCCAAAACGGGTTTTTGGTAAATAATTCCTTAATGCTTTTCCTTCACACCACTACCTTGTGATAGTACGTTGCTGTTGTAGACACTTATTTTTCCAACTCATAATCGCTCATGTACAGCATAGCGCCACCTACTGACATGGGAAAAACCAAAACATTTTTTCTTCAAAAATCAATATCTCATCTTCTATTTACTCAATCTTGATCAAACTTGATACACACACTCTTAACAGGTCACCTGACATATCTCCCAAATTTTGTAAACTTTTGCCACTGGGGGCGCTGTTTTCAGGCAACATTTTATATCTCGGCTTCTGATTGGTCAAACTTGATCAAACTTGACACAACAACTCTTCATAGGTCCCTTGACAGGTATACCAAATTTGGTGAACTTTCACCACTGGGGGCGCTCATTGCGCTGTATCAGTTGCAGGAGAAGTGTTTACAATCATGAGGCACCAGGAGTATGTTGTTTTGGTTGCCTTAAACACACATGACTTGTGGGGAATGGGTTGGCAGTCGGGAGCAAGTGTTGTAGCGTTACATACAGACTAATAGATGTCTAACAGAAGACAATCCTATGTAGCTATAGCTTGGTGACTGATGAGGTAAATACATTAATTTGGTTGGGAAGCCATGGCATAAAATGTTCTGTCCATGACAACATCTCAGCGCACCGTGTTCTCTGTGTCCGATTCTGTGCTTTGTCGCCATTGTGGGAGTAATGTCTCTTGCCGAAGAAGCTGTGGAAGGTATTTCGCGGGGACGCATGCCCCCGCCCCCCTTGGCCGCTGGCGCGAGGGCCCGTCGAGGCCGCTTGCGGCTTTAATTAGGGCCCGAGCCCTATAGGGCGAAGGCCCTATTGTTCTTGTAAGAGTTCACTATTATTATTCTTCTTCTTTATTTTTCTCCGCTGTTGGGCCATTTTCGGGGCGCTTGCCATGGGCGAAAACGCGCGAAATTTGGCGCCACTTCCGAGAATTGCCACCGCTACTCAGAACCAAAAGCCCACACTTGGCCGGGGCTCAGGGCCTCTATAGCGCCCCCTAAGTCGTTGTGATTTTGGCCTCCCGCATTAAGGTGCCTGGTTGCCATATAGTTTGTAGTAGTGGCATGCCATTTGGTATGCATATGTATCTCACTAAGCCGGACAAAAATGTAATGCCAATGCATTAGCCACGCCCGACAGGAAGTGAGGTAATTTCACTTTTGTGTGAAATGCATGGCCACGAAGACGGCGCAACTCCTCATAGACCGTTCATAGGAATGTCACCAAAATTGATACACGTCATCTACAGACATGGCTGACAAAAGTTACTAAATACGTTTCACGTAGGATAAACCGTTCAGAAGTTATACGTCAATCAATTTTCACTTCAAAATTTTACATGCTAAAAAATTCATAACAAATCTTATAATTGCTCAACACTGCTCATACTTCACACGCTAATCACTCATTGGGCTTCTGACATGTTACCCAATTTCTGTGATATTTCGCCACTGGGGGCGCTATTTTTGGGCAAAAAATCCAATCTTTCCTCAAATTTGGTCAAACTTCACGGCCACCCTCTTACTACCTCCCATGTCATGTATACCACATTTTGGGAATCTTCGTCCATGGGGGGCGCTGTTTTTGGCCGACGCAATTTCTCCAAAACGGGTTTTTGGTAAATTATTCCATAATGCTTTTCCTTTACACCACTACCTTGTGATAGTGCGTTGCTGTTGTGGTCACTTATTTGTCCATCTCATAATCACTCATGTACAGCATAGCGCCACCTACTGACATGGGAAAAACCAAAAAATTTATTCTTCAAAAATCTATATCTCATCTTCTGTTTACTCAATTGTCATCAAACTTCATACGCAAACTCTTCATAGCTCACCTGACATGTACGCCAAATTTTGTGCACTTTCGCCCCTGGGGGTGCGGGTTATGGCAGAAATGATATTGCAGCTTCTGATTTGTCAAACTTGGCAAGCAAACTCTTTACAAGACCCTTTTTGGGGCGCTTGCCATGGTCGACATCGCACGAAATTTGGCTCCTTTTTCTTAGACTCCCACCGCTACTGAGAACCAGAAGCCCAGATCCCGGCGGGCCTCAGGGCCTCTATAGCGCCCCCTAACTCATTGTGATTTTGGCCTCCCGCATTACGGTGCCTGGTTGCCATGTAGTTTGTAGTACTGGCATGGCATTTGGTACACATATGTATCTCACTAAGCCGGACAAAAATGTAATGCCAATGCATTAGCCACGCCCAACAGGAAGTAAGGTAATTTCACTTTTGTGCGAAATGCATGGCCACGAAAACGGCGCAACTCCTCCTAGACCGTTCATAGGAATGTCACCAAAATTGATACACATCATCTACAGACACGGCTGACAAAAGTTCCTAAATACGTTTCACGTAGAATAAACCGTTCAGAAGTTATACATCAATCAATTTTCAATGCAAAATTTTACATGCTTAAAAATTCATAACATATCTTCAAATTGCTCAAAACTTCTCATACTTCACACGCAAATCACTCATTGGGCATCTGACATGTTACCCAATTTCTGTGATATTTCGCCACTGGGGGCGCTATTTTTGGGCAAAAAATCCAGTCTTTCCTCAAATTAAGTCAAACTTCACGGCCACCCTCTTACTACCTCCCATGTCATGTACACCTCATTTTGGGAATTTTCGTCCATGGGGGGCGCTGTTTTTGGCCAACGCAATTCCTCCAAAACAGGTTTTTGGTAAATAATTCCATAATGCTTCTCCTTCACACCACTAGCTTGTGATAGTACGTTGCTGTTGTAGACACTTATTTTTCCAACTCATAATCGCTCATGTGCAGCATAGCGCCACCTACTGACATGGGAGAAACCAAAAAATTTATTCTTCAAAAATCAATATCTCATCTTCTATTTTCTCAATCTTGATCAAACTTGATA
The DNA here is from genome assembly GCF_027579695.1 of Neoarius graeffei. NCBI lineage: Eukaryota > Metazoa > Chordata > Actinopteri > Siluriformes > Ariidae > Neoarius > Neoarius graeffei. Next base: position 55,852,227 of record NC_083569.1, on the reverse strand, counting down.
CGCACACTCTTAACAGGTCACCTGACATATGTGCCAAATTTTGTGAACTTTTGCCACTGGGGGCGCTGTTTTCAGGCAACAATTTATATCTCGGCTTCTGATTGGTCAAACTTGATCAAACTTTACAAAACAACTCTTCATAGGTCCCTTGACATGTATGCCAAATTTGGTGAACTTTCACCACTGGGGGCGCTCATTGCGCTGTAGCAGTTGCAGGAGAGGTGTTTACAATCATGAGGCACCAGGAGTATGTTGTTTTGGTTGCCTTAAACACACATGACTTGTGGACCACTGGGGGCGCTCATTGCACTGTAGCAGTTGCAGGAGAGGTGTTTACAATCATGAGGCACCAGGAGTATGTTGTTTTGGTTGCCTTAAACACACATGACTTGTGGGGAATGGGTAGGCAGTCGGGAGCAAGTGTTGTAGCGTTACATACAGACTAATAGATGTCTAACAGAAGACAATCCTATGTAGCTATAGCTTGGTGACTGATGAGGTAAATACATTAATTTGGTTGGGAAGCCATGGCATAAAATGTTCTGTCCATGACAACATCTCAGCGCACCGTGTACTCTGTGTCCAATTCTGTGCTTTGTCACCATTGTGGGAGTAATGTCTCTTGCCAAAGAAGCTGTGGAAGGTATTTCGCGGGGACCCATGCCCCCGCCCCCCTTGGCCGCTGGCGCGAGGGCCCGTCGAGGCCGCTTGCGGCTTTAATTAGGGCCCGAGCCCTATAGGGCGTAGGCCCTATTGTTCTTGTAAGAGTTCACTATTATTATTCTTCTTCTTTATTTTTCTCCGCTGTTGGGCCATTTTCGGGGCGCTTGCCATGGGCGAAAACGCGCGAAATTTGGCGCCACTTCCGAGAATTGCCACCGCTACTCAGAACCAAAAGCCCACACTTGGCCGGGGCTCAGGGCCTCTATAGCGCCCCCTAAGTCGTTGTAATTTTGGCCTCCCGCATTAAGGTGCCTGGTTGCCATATAGTTTGTAGTAGTGGCATGTCATTTGGTATGCATATGTATCTCACTAAGCCGGACAAAAATGTAATGCCAATGCATTAGCCACGCCCAACAGGAAGTGAGGTAATTTCACTTTTGTGTGAAATGCATGGCCACGAAGACGGCGCAACTCCTCCTAGACCGTTCATAGGAATGTCACCAAAATTGATACACATCATCTACAGACATGGCTGACAAAAGTTACTAAATACGTTTCACGTAGGATAAACCGTTCAGAAGTTATACGTCCATCAATTTTCACTTCAAAATTTTACATGCTAAAAAATTCATAACAAATCTTCTAATTGCTCAACACTGCTCATACTTCACACGCTAATCACTCATTGGGCTTCTGACATGTTACCCAATTTCTGTGATATTTCGCCACTGGGGGCGCTATTTTTGGGCAAAAAATCCAATCTTTCCTCAAATTTGGTCAAACTTCACGGCCACCCTCTTACTACCTCCCATGTCATGTATACCACATTTTGGGAATCTTCGTCCATGGGGGGCGCTGTTTTTGGCCGACGCAATTTCTCCAAAACGGGTTTTTGGTAAATTATTCCATAATGCTTTTCCTTTACACCACTACCTTGTGATAGTGCGTTGCTGTTGTGGTCACTTATTTGTCCATCTCATAATCACTCATGTACAGCATAGCGCCACCTACTGACATGGGAAAAACCAAAAAATTTATTCTTCAAAAATCTATATCTCATCTTCTGTTTACTCAATTGTCATCAAACTTCATACGCAAACTCTTCATAGCTCACCTGACATGTACGCCAAATTTTGTGCACTTTCGCCCCTGGGGGTGCGGGTTATGGCAGAAATGATATTGCAGCTTCTGATTTGTCAAACTTGGCAAGCAAACTCTTTACAAGACCCTTTTTGGGGCGCTTGCCATGGTCGACATCGCACGAAATTTGGCTCCTTTTTCTTAGACTCCCACCGCTACTGAGAACCAGAAGCCCAGATCCAGGCGGGCCTCAGGGCCTCTATAGCGCCCCCTCACTCATTGTGATTTTGGCCTCCCGCATTAAGGTGCCTGGTTGCCATGTAGTTTGTAGTAGTGGCATGCCATTTGGTACGCATATGTATCGCACTAAGCCGGACAAAAATGTAATGCCAATGCATTAGCCACGCCCAACAGGAAGTGAGGTAATTTCACTTTTGTGCGAAATGCATGGCCACGAAAACGGCGCATCTCCTCCTAGACCGTTCATAGGAATGTCACCAAAATTGATACACATCATCTACAGACATGGCTGACAAAAGTTCCTAAATACGTTTCACGTAGAATAAACCGTTCAGAAGTTATACGTCAATCAATTTTCAATGCAAAATTTTACATGCTTAAAAATTCATAACATATCTTCAAATTGCTCAAAACTGCTCATACTTCACACGCAAATCACTCATTGGGCATCTGACATGTTACCCAATTTCTGTGATATTTCGCCACTGGGGGCGCTATTTTTGGACAAAAAATCCAATCTTTCCTCAAATTTGGTCAAACTTCACGGCCACCCTCTTACTACCTCCCATGTCATGTACACCTCATTTTGGGAATTTTCGTCCATGGGGGGCGCTGTTTTTGGCCAACGCAATTGCTCCAAAACAGGTTTTTGGTAAATAATTCCATAATGCTTCTCCTTCACACCACTACCTTGTGATAGTACGTTGCTGTTGTAGACACTTATTTTTCCAACTCATAATCGCTCATGTGCAGCATAGCGCCACCTACTGACATGGGAGAAACCAGAAAATTTATTCTTCAAAAATCAATATCTCATCTTCTATTTTCTCAATCTTGATCAAACTTGATACGCACACTCTTAACAGGTCACCTGACATATGTGCCAAATTTTGTGAACTTTTGCCACTGGGGGCGCTGTTTTCAGGCAACAATTTATATCTCGGCTTCTGATTGGTCAAACTTGATCAAACTTTACAAAACAACTCTTCATAGATCCCTTGACATGTATACCAAATTTGGTGAACTTTCACCACTGGGGGCGCTCATTGCGCTGTAGCAGTTGCAGGAGAGGTGTTTACAATCATGAGGCACCAGGAGTATGTTGTTTTGGTTGCGTTAAACACACATGACTTGTGGACCACTGGGGGCGCTCATTGCACTGTAGCAGTTGCAGGAGAGGTGTTTACAATCATGAGGCACCAGGAGTATGTTGTTTTGGTTGCCTTAAACACACATGACTTGTGGGGAATTGGTAGGCAGTCGGGAGCAAGTGTTGTAGCGTTACATACAGACTAATAGATGTCTAACAGAAGACAATCCTATGTAGCTATAGCTTGGTGACTGATGAGGTAAATACATTAATTTGGTTGGGAAGCCATGGCATAAAATGTTCTGTCCATGACAACATCTCAGCGCGCCGTGTACTCTGTGTCCAATTCTGTGCTTTGTCACCATTGTGGGAGTAATGTCTCTTGCCAAAGAAGCTGTGGAAGGTATTTCGCGGGGACGCATGCCCCCGCCCCCCTTGGCCGCTGGCGCGAGGGCCCGTCGAGGCCGCTTGCGGCTTTAATTATTCTTCCGTCTTCTTCTTCTTCTTCTTCTTCTTTATTTTTCTCCGATGTTGGGCCATTTTCGGGGCGCTTGCCATGGGCGAAAACGCACCAAATTTGGCACCAGTTCCGAGAATTGCCACCGCTACTCAGAACCAAAAGCCCAAACTTGGCCGGGGCTCAGGGCCTCTATAGCGCCCCCTAAGTCGTTGTGATTTTGGCCTCCCGCATTAAGGTGCCTGGGTGCCATGTAGTTTGTAGTCGTGGCATGCCATTTGGGATGCATATGTATCTCACTAAGCCGGACAAAAATGTAATGCCAATGCATTAGCCACGCCCAACAGGAAGTGAGGTAATTTCACTTTTGTGCGAAATGCATGGCCACGAAGACGGCGCAACTCCTCCTAGACCGTTCATAGGAATGTCACCAAAATTGATACACGTCATCTACAGACATGTCTGACAAAAGTTACTAAATACGTTTCACGTAGGATAAACCGTTCAGAAGTTATACGTCAAACAATTTTCGATGCAAAATTTTACATGCCTAAAAATTCGTAACAAATCTTCTGATTGCTCAAAACTGCTCATACTTCAGACGCAAATCACTCATTGGGCTTCTGACATGTTACCCAATTTCTGTGATATTTCGCCACTGGGGGCGCTATTTTTGGGCAAAAAATCCAATCTTTCCTCAAATTTGGTCAAACTTCACGGCCACCCTCTTACTACGTCCCATGTCATGTATACCACATTTTGGGAATTTTCGTCCATGGGGGGCGCTGTTTTTGGCCGACGCAATTTCTCCAAAACGGGTTTTTGGTAAATAATTCCATAATGCTTTTCCGTCACACCACTACCTTTTGAGAGTACTTTGCTGTTGTAGACACTTATTTTTCCAACTCATAATCGCTCATGTACAGCATAGCGCCACCTACTGACATGGGAAAAACCAAAAAATTTATTCTTCAAAAATCTATATCTCATCTTCTATTTACTCTATTGTCATCAAACTTCATACGCAAACTCTTCATAGCTCACCTGACATATACGCCAAATTTTGTGCACTTTCGCCCCTGGGGGTGCTGGTTATGGCAAAAATGATATTGCAGCTTCTGATTTGTCAAACTTGGCAAGCAGACTCTTTACAAGACCCTTATTGGGGCGCTTGCCATGGTCGACAACGCACGAAATTTGGCTCCTTTTTCTTAGACTGCCACCGCTACTGAGAACCAGAAGCCCAGATCCAGGCGGGCCTCAGGGCCTCTATAGCGCCCCCTAAGTCGTTGTGATTTTGGCCTCCCGCATTAAGGTGCCTGGTTGCCATGTAGATTGTAGTAGTGGCTTGCCATTTGGTACCCATATGTATCTCACTAGGCCGGGCAAAAATGTAATGCCAATGCATTAGCCACGCCCAACAGGAAGTGAGGTAATTTCACTTTTGTGCGAAATGCATGGCCACGAAGACGGCGCAACTCCTCCTAGGCCGTTCATAGGAATGTCACCAAAATTGATACACCTCATCTACAGACATGGCTGACAAAAGTTACTAAACACGTTTCACGTAGGATAAACCGTTCAGAAGTTATACGTCAGTCAATTTTCAATGCAAAATTTTACATGCTTAAAAATTCATAACAAATCTTCTGATTGCTCAAAACTGCTCATACTTCACAGGCAAATCACTCATTGGGCTTCTGACATGTTACCCAATTTCTGTGATATTTCGCCACTGGGGGCGCTATTTTTGGGCAAAAAATCCAATCTTTCCTCAAATTTGGTCAAACTTCACGGCCACCCTCTTACTACCTCCCATGTCATGTATAGCACATTTTGGGAATTTTCGTCCGTGGGGGGCGCTGTTTTTGGCCGACGCAATTGCTCCAAAACGGGTTTTTGGTAAATAATTCCATAATGCTTTCCCTTCACACCACTACCTTGTGATAGTACGTTGCTGTTGTAGACACTTATTTTTCCAACTCATAATCGCTCATGTACAGCATAGCGCCACCTACTGACATGGGAAAAACCAAAAAATTTATTCTTCAAAAATCTATATCTCATCTTCTATTTACTCAATTGTCATCAAACTTCATACGCAAACTCTTCATAGCTCACCTGACGTCTACGCCAAATTTTGTGCACTTTCGCCCCTGAGGGTGCTGGTTATGGCAAAAATGATATTGCAGCTTCTGATTTGTCAATCTTGGCAAGCAAACTCTTTACGGTATTTCGCGGGGACGCATGCCCCGCCCCCCTTGGCCGCTGGCGTGAGGGCCCGTCGAGGCCGCTTGCGGCTTTAATTATTCTTCTTCTTTATTTTTCTCCGCTTTTGGGCCATTTTCGGGGCACTTGCCATGGGCGAAAACGCGCGAAATTTGGCGCCACTTCCGAGAATTGCCACCGCTACTCAGAACCAAAAGCCCACACTTGGCCGGGGCTCAGGGCCTCTATAGCGCCCCCTAAGTCGTTGTGATTTTGGCCTCCCGCATTAAGATGCCTGGTTGCCATATAGTTTGTAGTAGTGGCATGCCATTTGGTATGCATATGTATCTCACTAAGCCGGACAAAAATGTCATGCCAATGCATTAGCCACGCCCAACAGGAAGTGAGGTAATTTCACTTTTGTGTGAAATGCATGGCCACGAAGACGGCGCAACTCCTCCTAGACCGTTCATAGGAATGTCACCAAAATTGATACCCATCATCTAGAGACATGGCTGACAAAAGTTACTAAATACGGTTCACGTAGGATAAACCCTTCAGAAGTTATACGTCAATCAATTTTCACTTCAAAATTTTACATGCTAAAAAATTCATAACAAATCTTCTAATTGGTCAACACTGCTCATACGTCACACGCTAATCACTCATTGGGCTTCTGACATGTTACCCAATTTCTGTGATATTTCGCCACTGGGGGCGCTATTTTTGGGCAAAAAATCCAATCTTTCCTCAAATTTGGTCAAACTTCACGGCCACCCTCTTACTACCTCCCATGTCATGTATACCACATTTTGGGAATTTTCGTGCATGGGGGGCGCTGTTTTTGGCCGACGCAATTTCTCCAAAACGGGTTTTTGGTAAATTATTCCATAATGCTTTTCCTTTACACCACTACCTTGTGATAGTGCGTTGCTGTTGTGGACACTTATTTTTCCATCTCATAATCACTCATGTACAGCATAGCGCCACCTACTGACATGGGAAAAACCAAAAAATTTATTCTTCAAAAATCTATATCTCATCTTCTGTTTACTCAATTGTCATCAAGCTTCATACGCAAACTCTTCATAGCTCACCTGACATGTACGGCAAATTTTGTGCACTTTCGCCCCTGGGGGTGCGGGTTATGGCAGAAATGATATTGCAGCTTCTGATTTGTCAAACTTGGCAAGCAAACTCTTTACAAGACCCTTTTTGGGGCGCTTGCCATGGTCGACATCGCACGAAATTTGGCTCCTTTTTCTTAGACTCCCACCGCTCCTGAGAACCAGAAGCCCAGATCCAGGCGGGCCTCAGGGCCTCTTTAGCGCCCCCTAACTCATTGTGATTTGGGCCTCCCGCATTAAGGTGCCTTGTTGCCATGTAGTTTGTAGTAGTGGCATGCCATTTGGTACGCATATGTATCTCACTAAGCCGGACAAAAATGTAATGCCAATGCATTAGCCACGCCCAACAGGATGTAAGGTAATTTCACTTTTGTGCGAAATGCATGGCCACGAAAACGGCGCAACTCCTCCTAGACCGTTCATAGGAATGTCACCAAAATTGATACACATCGTCTACAGACATGGCTGACAAAAGTTCCTAAATACGTTTCACGTAGAATAAACCGTTCAGAAGTTATACGTCAATCAATTTTCAATGCAAAATTTTACATGCTTAAAAATTCATAACATATCTTCAAATTGCTCAAAACTGCTCATACTTCACACGCACATCACTCATTGGGCATCTGACATGTTAGCCAATTTCTGTGATATTTCGCCACTGGGGGCGCTATTTTTGGGCAAAAAATCCAATCTTTCCTCAAATTTGGTCAAACTTCACGGCCACCCTCTTACTACCTCCCATGTCATGTACACCTCATTTTGGGAATTTTCGTCCATGGGGGGCGCTGTTTTTGGCCGACGCAATTGCTCCAATACAGGTTTTTGGTAAATAATTCCATAATGCTTCTCCTTCACACCACTACCTTGTGATAGTACGTTGCTGTTGTAGACACTTATTTTTCCAACTCATAATCGCTCATGTGCAGCATAGCGCCACCTACTGACATGGGAGAAACCAAAAAATGTATTCTTCAAAAATCAATATCTCATCTTCTATTTTCTCAATCTTGATCAAACTTGATACGCACACTCTTAACAGGTCACCTGACATATGTGCCAAATTTTGTGAACTTTTGCCACTGGGGGCGCTGTTTTCAGGCAACAATTTATATCTCGGCTTCTGATTGGTCAAACTTGATCAAACTTTACAAAACAACTCTTCATAGGTCCCTTGACATGTATACCAAATTTGGTGAACTTTCACCACTGGGGGCGCTCATTGCGCTGTAGCAGTTGCAGGAGAGGTGTTTACAATCATGAGGCACCAGGAGTATGTTGTTTTGGTTGCCTTAAACACACATGACTTGTGGGGAATGGGTAGGCAGTCGGGAGCAAGTGTTGTAGCGTTACATACAGACTAATAGATGTCTACCAGAAGACAATCCTATGTAGCTATAGCTTGGTGACTGATGAGGTAAATACATTAATTTGGTTGGGAAACCATGGCATAAAATGTTCTGTCCATGACAACATCTCAGCGCACCGTGTACTCTGTGTCCAATTCTGTGCATTGTCTCCATTGTGGGAGTAATGTCTCTTGCCAAAGAAGCTGTGGAAGGTATTTCGCGGGGACGCATGCCCCCGCCCCCCTTGGCCGCTGGCGCGAGGGCCCGTCGAGGCCGCTTGCGGCTTTAATTAGGGCCCGAGCCCTATGGGCGAAGGCCCTATTGTTCTTGTAAGAGTTCACTATTATTATTCTTCTTCCGTCTTCTTCTTTATTTTTCTCCGCTGTTGGGCCATTTTCGGGGCGCTTGCCATGGGCGAAAACGCACGAAATTTGGCACCAGTTCCGAGAATTGCCACCGCTACTCAGAACCAGAAGCCCAAACTTGGCCGGGGCTCAGGGCCTCTATAGCGCCCCCTAAGTCGTTGTGATTTTGGCCTCCCGCATTAAGGTGCCTGGTTGCCATATAGTTTGTAATAGTGGCATGCCATTTGGTAGACATATGTATCTCACTAAGCCGGACAAAAATGTAATGCCAGTGCATTAGCCACGCCCAACAGGAAGTGAGGTAATTTCACTTTTGTGCGAAATGCATGGCCACGAAGACGGCGCAACTCCTCCTAGACCGTTCATAGGAATGTCACCAAAATTGATACACATCATCTAGAGACATGTCTGACAAAAGTTACTAAATACGTTTCACGTAGGATAAACCGTTCAGAAGTTATACGTCAATCAATTTTCGATGCAAAATTTTACATGCTTAAAAATTCATAACAAATCTTTTGATTGCTCAAAACTGCTCATACTTCACAGGCAAATCAGTCATTGGGCTGCTGACATGTTACCCAATTTCTGTGATATTTCGCCACTGGGGGCGCTATTTTTGGGCAAAAAATCCAATCTTTCCTCAAATTTGGTCAAACTTCACGGCCACCCTCTTACTACCTCCCATGTCATGTGTACCACATTTTGGGAATTTTCGTCCATGGGGGGCGCTGTTTTTGGCCGACGCAATTGCTCCAAAACAGGTTTTTGGTAATAATTCCATAATGCTTCTCCTTCACACCACTACCTTCTGATAGTACGTTGCTGGTGTAGACACTTATTTTTCCAACTCATAATCGCTCATGTGCAGCATAGCGCCACCTACTGACATGGGAGAAACCAAAAAATTTATTCTTCAAAAATCAATATCTCATCTTCTATTTTCTCAATCTTGATCAAACTTGATACGCACTCTCTTAACAGGTCACCTGACATATGTGCCAAATTTTGTGAACTTTTGCCACTGGGGGCGCTGTTTTCAGGCAACAATTTATATCTCGGCTTCTGATTGGTCAAACTTGATCAAACTTTACAAAACAACTCTTCATAGGTCCCTTGACATGTATACCAAATTTGGTGAACTTTCACCACTGGGGGCGCTCATTGCACTGTAGCAGTTGAAGGAGAGGTGTTTACAATCATGAGGCACCAGGAGTATGTTGTTTTGGTTGCCTTAAACACACATGACTTGTGGACCACTGGGGGCGCTCATTGCGCTGTAGCAGTTGCGGGAGAGGTGTTTACAATCATGAGGCACCAGGAGTATGTTGTTTTGGTTGCCTTGAACACACATGACTTGTGGCGAATGGGTAGGCAGTCGGGAGCAAGTGTTGTAGCGTTACATACAGACTAATAGATGTCTAACAGAAGACAATCCTATGTAGCTATAGCTTGGTGACTGATGAGGTAAATACATTAATTTGGTTGGGAAGCCATGGCATAAAATGTTCTGTCCATGACAACATCTCAGCGCACCGTGTACTCTGTGTCCTATTCTGTGCTTTGTCACCATTGTGGGAGTAATGTCTCTTGCCAAAGAAGCTGTGGAAGGTATTTCACGGGGACGCATGCCCTCGCCCCCCTTGGCCGCTGGCGCGAGGGCCCGTCGAGGCCGCTTGCGGCTTTAATTAGGGCCCGAGCCCTATAGGGCGAAGGCCCTATTGTTCTCGTAAGAGTTCACTATTATTAGGGCCCGAGCCCTATAGGGCGAAGGCCCTATTGTTCTTGTAAGAGTTCACTATTATTAGGGCCCGAGCCCTATAGGGCGAAGGCCCTATTGTTCTTGTAAGAGTTCACTATTATTATTCTTCCGTCTTCTTCTTCTTCTTCTTTATTTTTCTCCGCTGTTGGGCCATTTTCGGGGCGCTTGCCATGGGCGAAAACGCACCAAATTTGGCGCCATTTCCGAGAATTGCCACCGCTACTCAGAACCAAAAGCCCAAACTTGGCCGGGGCTCAGGGCCTCTATAGCGCCCCCTAAGTCGTTGTGATTTTGGCCTCCCGCTTTAAGGTGCCTGGGTGCCGTTTAGTTTGTAGTAGTGGCATGCCATTTGGTACGCATATGTATCTCACTAAGCCGGACAAACATGTAATGCCAATGCATTAGCCACGCCCAACAGGAAGTGAGGTAATTTCACTTTTGTGCGAAATGCATGGCCACGAAGACGGCGCAACTCCTCCTAGACCGTTCATAGGAATGTCACCAAAATTGATACACATCATCTACAGACAGGGCTGACAAAAGTTACTAAATACGTTTCACGTAGGATAAACTGTTCAGAAGTTATACGTCAATCAATTTTCGATGCAAAATTTTACATGCTTAAAAATTCATAACAAATCTTCTGATTGCTCAAAACTGCTCATACTTCACACGCAAATCACTCATTGGGCTTCTGACATGTTACCCAATTTCTGTGATACTTCACCACTGGGGGCACTATTTTTGGGCAAAAATTCCAATCTTTCCTCAAATTTGGTCAAACTTCGCGGCCACCCCCTTACTACCTCCCATGTCATGTATACCACGTTTTGGAAATTTTCGTCCATGGGGGGCGCTGTTTTTGGCCGACGCAATTGCTCCAAAACGGGTTTTTGGTAAATAATTCCATTATGCTTTTCCTTCACACCACTACCTTGTGATAGTACGTTGCTGTTGTAGACACTTATTTTTCCAACTCATAATCGCTCATGTACAGCATAGTGCCACCTACTGACATGTGAAAAACCAAAAAATGTATTCTTCGAAAATCTATATCTCATCTTCTATTTACTCAATTGTCATCAAACTTCATACGCAAACTCTTCATAGCTCACCTGACGTCTACGCCAAATTTTGTGCACTTTTGCCCCTGGGGGTGCTGGTTATGGCAAAAATGATATTGCAGCTTCTGATTTGTCAAACTTGCCAAGCAAACTCTTTACAAGACCCTTATTGGGGCGCTTGCCATAGTCGACAACGCACAAAATTTGGCTCCTTTTTCTTAGACTGCCACCGCTACTGAGAACCAGAAGCCCAGATCCAGGCGGGCCTCAGGGCCTCTATAGCGCCACCTAACTCGTTGTGATTTTGGCCTCCCGCATTAAGGTGCCTGGTTGCCGTGTAGTTTGTAGTAGTGGCATGCCATTTGGTGCGCATATGTATCTCACTAAGCCGGACAAAAATGTAATGCCAATGCATTGGCCACGCCCAACAGGAAGTGAGGTACTTTCACTTTTGTGCGAAATGCATGGCCACGAAGACGGCGCAACTCCTCCTAGACCGTTCATAGGAATGTCACCAAAATTGATACACATCATCTACAGACATGACTGACAAAAGTTACTAAATAGGTTTCACATAGCATAAACCGTTCAGAAGTTCTACGTCAATCAATTTTCAATGCAACATTTTACATGCTTAAAAATTCATTACACATCTTCTACTTGCTCAAAACTGCTCATACTTCACACGCAGATCACTCATTGGGCTTCTGACATGTTACCCACTTTCTGTGATATTTCGCCACTGGGGGCGCTATTTTTGGGCAAAAATTCCAATCTTTCCTCAAATTTGGTCAAACTTCACGGCCACCCTCTTACTACCTCCCATGTCATGTATACCACATTTTGGGAATTTTCGTCCATGGGGGGCGCTGTTTTTGGCCGACGCAATTGCTCCAAAACGGGTTTTTGGTAAATAATTCCATTATGCTTTTCCTTTACACCACTACCTTGTGATAGTGCGTTGCTGTTGTAGACACTTATTTTTCCAACTCATAATCGCTCATGTACAGCATAGCGCCACCTACTGACATGGGAAAAACCAAAAATTTTATTCTTCAAAAATCTATATCTCATCTTCTATTTACTCAATTGTCATCAACCTTCATACGCAAACTCTTCATAGCTCACCTGACATGTACGCCAAATTTTGTGCACTTTCGCCCCTGGGGGTGCTGGTTATGGCAGAAATGATATTGCAGCTTCTGATTTGTCAAATTTGGCAAGCAAACTCTTTACAAGACCCTTATTGGGGCGCTATTATTATTAGGGCCCGAGCACCGTACAGTGCGAGACCCTATCGTTGCCATGTGTCCAATTCTGTGCTTTGTCGCCATTGTGGGAGTAATGTCTCTTGCCGACGAAGCTGTGGAAGGTATTTCGCGGGGACGCATGCCCCCGCCCCCCTTGGCCGCTGGCGCGAGGGCCCGTCGAGGCCGCTTGCGGCTTTAATTAGGGCCCGAGCCCTATAGGGCGAAGGCCCTATTGTTCTTGTAAGAGTTCACTATTATTAGGGCCCGAGCCCTATGGGCGAAGGCCCTATTGTTCTTGTAAGAGTTCACTATTATTATTCTTCCGTCTTCTTCTTCTTCTTCTTCTTCCGTCTTCTTCTTCTTCTTTATTTTTCTCCGCTGTTGGGCCATTTTCGGGGCGCTTGCCATGGGCGAAAACGCACGTAATTTGGCACCAGTTCCGAGAATTGCCACCGCTACTCAGAACCAGAAGCCCAAACTTGGCCGGGGCTCAGGGCCTCCATAGCGCCCCCTAAGTCGTTGTGATTTTGGCCTCCCGCATTAAGGTGCCTGGTTGCCATATAGTTTGTAGTAGTGGCATGCAATTTGGTACGCATATGTATCTCACTAAGCCGGACAAAAATGTAATGCCAATGCATTAGCCACGCCCAACAGGAAGTGAGGTAATTTCACTTTTGTGCGAAATGCATGGCCACGAAGACGGCGCAACTCCTCCTAGACCGTTCATAGGAATGTCACCAAAATTGATACACATCGTCTACAGACATGGCTGACAAAAGTTACTAAATACGTTTCACATAGGATTAACCGTTCAGAAGTTATACGTCAATCAATTTTCGATGCAAAATTTTACATGCTTAAAAATTCATAACAAATCTTCTGATTGCTCAAAACTGCTCATACTTCACACGCTAATCACTCATTGGGCTTCTGACATGTTACCCAATTTCTGTGATATTTCGCCACTGGGGGCGCTATTTTTGGGCAAAAATTCCAATCTTTGCTCAATTTTGGTCAAACTTCATGGCCACCCTCTTACTACCTCCCATGTCATGTATACCACGTTTTGGAAATTTTCGTCCATGGGGGGCGCTGTTTTTGGCCGACGCAATTGCTCCAAAACGGGTTTTTGGTAAATAATTCCATAATGCTTTTCCTTCACACCACTACCTTGTGATAGTACGTTGCTGTTGTAGACACTTATTTTTCCAACTCATAATCGCTCATGTACAGCATAGCGCCACCTACTGACATGGGAAAAACCAAAAAATTTATTCTTCAAAAATCTATATCTCATCTTCTATTTACTCAATTGTCATCAAACTTCATACGCAAACTCTTCATAGCTCACCTGACGTCTACGCCAAATTTTGTGCACTTTCGCCCCTGGGGGTGCTGGTTATGGCAAAAATGATATTGCAGCTTCTGATTTGTCAAACTTGCCAAGCAAACTCTTTACAAGACCCTTATTGGGGCGCTTGCCATGGTCGACAACGCACGAAATTTGGCTCCTTTTTCTTAGACTGCCTCCGCTACTGAGAACCAGAAGCCCAGATCCAGGCGGGCCTCAGGGCTTCTATAGCGCCCCCTAACTCGTTGTGATTTTGGCCTCCCGCATTAAGGTGCCTGGTTGCCATGTAGTTTGTAGTAGTGGCATGCCATTTGGTACGCATATGTATCTCACTAAGCCGGACAAAAATGTAATGCCAATGCATTAGCCACGCCCAACAGGAAGTGAGGTAATTTCACTTTTGTGCGAAATGCATGGCCACGAAGACGGCGCAACTCCTCCTAGACCGTTCATAGGAATGTCACCAAAATTGATACACATCATCTACACACATGGCTGACAAAAGTTACTAAATAGGTTTCACGTTGCATAAACCGTTCAGAAGTTATACGTCAATCAATTTTCAATGCAAAATTTTACATGCTTAAAAATTCATAACAAATCTTCTGATTGCTCAAAACGGCTCATACTTCACACGCAAATCACTCATTGGGGTTCTGACATGTTACCCAATTTCTGTGATATTTTGCCACTGGGGGCGCTATTTTTGGGCAAAAAATCCAATCTTTCCTCATATTTGGTCAAACTTCACGGCCACCCTCTTCCTACCTCCCATGTCATGTATACCACATTTTGGGAATTTTTGTCCATGGGGGGGCGCTGTTTTTGGCCGTCGCAATTGCTCCAAAACGGGTTTTTGGTAAATAATTCCATAATGCTTTTCCTTCTCACCACTTCCTTGTGATAGTGCGTTGCTGCTGTAGCCACTTATTTTTCCAACTCATAATCGCTCATGTACAGCATAGCGCCACCTACTGACATGGGAAAAACCAAAAAATTTATTCTTCAAAAATCTATATCTCATCTTCTATTTTCTCAATTGTCATCAAACATCATACGCAAACTCTTCATAGCTCACCTGACATGTACGCCAAATTTTGTGCACTTTCGCCCCTGGGGGTGCTGGTTATGGCAGAAATGATATTGCAGCTTCTGATTTGTCAACCTTGGCAAGCAAACTCTTTCCAAGACCCTTATTGGGGCGCTTGCCATGGTCGACAACGCACGAAATTTGGCTCCTTTTTCTTAGACTGCCACCGCTACTGAGAACCAGAAGCCCAGATCCAGGCGGGCCTCAGGGCCTCTACAGCGCCCCCTAACTCGTTGTGATTTTGGCCTCCCCGCATTAAGGTGCCTGGTTGCCATGTAGTTTGTAGTTGTGGCATGCCATTTGGTACGCATATGTATCTCACTAAGCCGGACAAAAATCTAATGCCAATGCATTAGCCACGCCCAACAGGAAGTGAGGTAATTTCACTTTTGTGCGAAATGCATGGCCACGAACACGGCACAACTCCTCCTAGACCGTTCATAGGAATGTCACCAAAATTGATACACATGATCTACAGACATGGGTGAGAAAAGTTTCTAAATACGTTTCACGTAGCATAAACCGTTCAGAAGTTATACGTCAATCAATTTTCACTGCAAAATTTTACATGCTTAAAAATTCATAACAAATCTTCTAATCGCTCAAAACTGCTCATACTTCACACGCAAATCACTCATTGGGCTTCTGACATGTTACCCAATTTCTGTGATATTTTGCCACTGGGGGCGCTATTTTTGGGCAAAAAATCCAATCTTTCCTCAAATTTGGTCAAACTTCACGGCCACCCTCTTACTACCTCCCATGTCATGTATACCACATTTTGGGAATTTTCGTCCATGGTGGGCGCTGTTTTTTGCCCACGCAATTGCTCCAACACGGGTTTTTGGTAAATAATTCCATAATGCTTTTCCTTCACACCACTACCTTGTGGTAATGTCTCTTGCCGAAGAAGCTGTGGAAGGTTTTTCGCGGGGACGCATGCCCCCGCCCCCCTTGGCCGCTGGCGCGAGGGCCCGTCGAGGCCGCTTGCGGCTTTAATTAGGGCCCGAGCCCTATGGGCGAAGGCCCTATTGTTCTTGTAAGAGTTCACTATTATTATTCTTCCGTCTTCTTCTTCTTCTTTATTTTTCTCCGCTGTTGGGCCATTTTCGGGGCGCTTGCCATGGGCGAAAACGCGCGAAATTTGGCACCAGTTCCGAGAATTGCCACCACTACTCAGAACCAAAAGCCCAAACTTGGCCGGGGCTCAGGGCCTCTATAGCGCCCCCTAAGTCGTTGTGATTTTGGCCTCCCGCATTAAGGTGCCTGGTTGCCATATAGTTTGTAGTAGTGGCATGCCATTTGGTATGCATATGTATCTCACTAAGCCGGACAAAAATGTAATGCCAATGCATTAGCCACGCCCAACAGGAAGTGAGGTAATTTCACTTTTGTGCGAAATGCATGGCCACGAAGACGGCGCAACTCCTCCTAGACCGTTCATAGGAATGTCACCAAAATTGATACACATCATCTACAGACATGGCTGACAAAAGTTACTAAATACGTTTCACGTTGGATAAACCGTTCAGAAGTTATACGTCAATCAATTTTCACTTCAAAATTTTACATGCTAAAAAATTCATAACAAATCTTCTAATTGCTCAACACTGCTCATACTTCACACGCTAATCACTCATTGGGCTTCTGACATGTTACCCACTTTCTGTGATATTTCGCCACTGGGGGCGCTATTTTTGGGCAAAAAATCCAATCTTTCCTCAAATTTGGTCAAACTTCACGGCCAGGAGTATGTTGTTTTGGTTGCCTTAAACACACATGACTTGTGGGGAATGGGTAGGCAGTCGGGAGCAAGTGTTGTAGCATAGCGCCACCTACTGACATGGGAGAAACCAAAAAATTTATTCTTCAAAAATCAATATCTCATCTTCTATTTTCCCAATCTTGATCAAACTTGATAGGCACACTCTGTACAGGTCACCTGACATATGTGCCAAATTTTGTGAACTTTTGCCACTGGGGGCGCTGTTTTCAGGCAACAATTTATATCTCGGCTTCTGATTGGTCAAACTTGATCAAACTTTACAAAACAACTCTTCATAGGTCCCTTGACATGTATACCAAATTTGGTGAACTTTCACCCCTGGGGGCGCTCATTGCGCTGTAGCAGTTGCAGGAGAGGTGTTTACAATCATGAGGCACCAGGAGTATGTTGTTTTGGTTGCCTTAAACACACATGACTTGTGGACCACTGGGGGCGCTCATTGCACTGTAGCAGTTGCAGGAGAGGTGTTTACAATCATGAGGCACCAGGAGTATGTTGTTTTGGTTGCCTTAAACACACATGACTTGTGGGGAATGGGTAGGCAGTCGGGAGCAAGTGTTGTAGCGTTACATACAGACTAATAGATGTCTAACAGAAGACAATCCTATGTAGCTATAGCTTGGTGACTGATGAGGTAAATACATTAATTTGGTTGGGAAGCCATGGCATAAAATGTTCTGTCCATGACAACATCTCAGCGCACCGTGTACTCTGTGTCCAATTCTGTGCTTTGTCACCATTGTGGGAGTAATGTCTCTTGCCAAAGAAGCTGTGGAAGGTATTTCGCGGGGACGCATGCCCCCGCCCCCCTTGGCCGCTGGCGCGAGGGCCCGTCGAGGCCGCTTGCGGCTTTAATTATTCTTCTTCTTTATTTTTCTCCGCTGTTGGGCCATTTTCGGGGCGCTTGCCATGGGCGAAAACGCGCGAAATTTGGCGCCACTTCCGAGAATTGCCACCGCTACTCAGAACCAAAAGCCCTCACTTGGCCGGGGCTCAGGGCCTCTATAGCGCCCCCTAAGTCGTTGTGATTTTGGCATCCCGCATTAAGGTGCCTGGTTGCCATATAGTTTGTAGTAGTGGCATGCCATTTCGTATGCATATGTATCTCACTAAGCCGGACAAAAATGTAATGCCATTGCATTAGCCACGCCCAACAGGAAGTGAGGTAATTTCACTTTTGTGTGAAATGAATGGCCACGAAGACGGCGCAACTCCTCCTAGACCGTTCATAGGAATGTCACCAAAATTGATACACATCATCTACAGACATGGCTGACAAAAGTTACTAAATACGTTTCACGTAGGATCAACCGTTCAGAAGTTGTACGTCAATCAATTTTCACTTCAAACTTTTACATGCTTAAAAATTCATAACAAATCTTCTAATTGCTCAAAACTGCTCATACTTCACACGCAAATCACTCATTGGGCTTCTGACATGTTACCCAATTTCTGTGATATTTCGCCACTGGGGGCGCTATTTTTGGGCAAAAATTCCAATCTTTCCTCAATTTTGGTCAAACTTCACGGCCACCCTCTTACTACCTCCCATGTCATGTATACCACGTTTTGGACATTTTCGTCCATGGGGGGCGCTGTTTTTGGCCGACGCAATTGCTCCAAAACGGGTTTTTGGTAAATAATTCCATAAAGCTTTTCCTTCACACCAATTCCTTGTGATAGTACGTTGCTGTTGTAGACACTTATTTTTCCAACTCATAGTCGCTCATGTACAGCATAGCGCCACCTACTGACATGGGAAAAACCAAAAAATTTATTCTTCAAAAATCTATATCTCATCTTCTATTTACTCAATTGTCATCAAACTTCATACGCAAACTCTTCATAGCTCCCCTGACATGTCCGCCAGATTTTGTGCACTTTCGCCCCTGGGGGTGCTGGTTATGGTGGAAATGATATTGCATCTTCTGATTTGTCAAACTTGGCAAGCAAACTCTTTACAAGACCCTTATTGGGGCGCTTGCCTTGGTCGACAACGCACGAAATTTGGCTCCTTTTTCTTAGACTGCCACCGCTACTGAGAACCAAAAGCCCAGATCCAGGCGGGCCTCAGGGCCTCTACAGCGCCCCCTAACTCGTTGTGATTTTGGCCTCCCGCATTAAGGTGCCTGGTTGCCATGTAGTTTGTAGTAGTGGCATGCCATTTGGTACGCTTATGTATCTCACTAAGCCGGACAAAAATTTAATGCCAATGCATTTGCCACCCCCAACAGGAAGTGAGGTAATTTCACTTTTGTGCGAAATGCATGGCCACGAAGACGGCGCAACTCCTCCTCGACCATTCATAGGAATGTCACCAAAATTGATCCACATCATCTCCAGAAATGGCTGACAAAAGTTACTAAATACCTTTCACGTAGCATAAACCGTTCAGAAGTTATACGTCAATCAATTTCCAATGCAAAATTTTACATGCTTAAAAATTCATAACAAATCTTCTAATTGCTCAAAACTGCTCATACTTCACACGCAAATCCCTCATTGGGGTTCTGACATGTTACCCAATTTCTGTGATATTTCGCCACTGGGGGCGCTTTTTTTGGGCAAAAAATCCAATCTCTCCTCAAATTTGGTCAAACTTCACGGCCACCCTCTTACTACCTCCCATGTCATGTATACCACATTTTGGGAATTTTCGTCCATGGGGGGCGCTGTTTTTCGCCGACGCAATTGCTCCAAAACGGGTTTTTGGTCAATAATTCCATTATGCTTTTCCTTCACACCACTACCTTGTGATAGTGCGTTGCTGTTGTAGACACTTATTTCTCCAACTCATAATCGCTCATGTACAGCATAGCGCCACCTACTGACATGGGAAAAACCAAAAAATTTATTCTTCAAAAATCTATATCTCATCTTCTATTTACTCAATTGTCATCAAACTTCATACGCAAACTCTTCATAGCTCACCTGACATATACGCCAAATGTTGTGCACTTTTGCCCCTGGGGGTGCTGGTTATGGCAAAAATGATATTGCAGCTACTGATTTGTCAAACTTGGCAAGCAAACTCTTTACGGTATTTCACGGGGACGCATGCCCCCGCCCCCCTTGGCCGCTGGCGCGAGGGCCCGTCGAGGCCGCTTGCGGCTTTAATTAGGGCCCGAGCCCTATAGGGCGAAGGCCCTATTGTTCTTGTAAGAGTTCACTATTATTATTCTTCCGTCTTCTTCTTCTTCTTTATTTTTCTCCGCTGTTGGGCCATTTTCGGGGCGCTTGCCATGGGCGAAAACGCACGAAATTTGGCACCAGTTCCGAGAATTGCCACCGCTACTCAGAACCAAAAGCCCACACTTGGCCGGGGCTCAGGGCCTCTATAGCGCCCCCTAAGTCGTTGTGATTTTGGCATCCCGCATTAAGGTGCCTGGTTGCCATATAGTTTGTAGTAGTGGCATGCCATTTGGTATGCGTATGTATCTCACTAAGCCGGACAAAAATGTAATGCCAATGCATTAGCTACGCCCAACAGGAAGTGAGGTAATTTCACTTTTGTGTGAAATGCATGGCCACGAAGACGGCGCAACTCCTCCTAGACCGTTCATAGGAATGTCCCCAAAATTGATACACATTATCTACAGACATGGCTGACAAAAGTTACTAAATACGTTTCACGTAGGATAAACCGTTCAGAAGTTATACGTCAATCAATTTTCACTTCAAAATTTTACATGCTAAAAAACTCATAACAAATCTTCTAATTGCTCAACACTGCTCATACTTCACACGCTAATCACTCATTGGGCTTCTGACATGTTACCCAATTTCTGTGATATTTCGCCACTGGGGGCGCTATTTTTGGGCAAAAAATCCAGTCTTTCCTCAAATTTGGTCAAACTTCACGGCCACCCTCTTACTACCTCCCATGTCATGTATTCCACATTTTGGGAATTTTCGTCCATGGGGGGCGCTGTTTTTGGCAGTCGCAATTTCTCCAAAACGGGTTTTTGGTAAATAATTCCATAATGCTCTTCCTTCACACCACTACCTTGTGATAGTACGTTGCTGTTGTGGACACTTATTTTTCCATCTCATAATCGCTCATGTACAGCATAGCGCCACCTTCTGACATGGGAAAAACCAAAAAATTTATTCTTCAAAAATCTATATCTCATCTTCTATTTTCTCAAATGTCATCAAACTTCATCCGCAAACTCTTCATAGCTCACCTGACATATACGCCAAATTTTGTGCACTTTCGCCACTGGGGGTGCTGGTTATGGCAAAAATGATATTGCAGCTTCTGATTTGTCAAACTTGGCAAGCATACTCTTTTCAAGACCCTTATTGGGGCGCTTGCCATGGTCGACAACGCACGGAATTTGGCTCCTTTTTCTTAGACTGCCACCGCTACTGAGAACCAGAAGCCCAGATCCAGGCGGGCCTCAGGGCCTCTATAGCGCCCCCCGAGCACCGTACAGTGCGAGACCCTATTGTTGCCATGTGTCCATTTCTGTGCTTTGTCGCCATTGTCGGAGTAATGTCTCTTGCCGAAGAAGCTGTGGAAGGTTTTTTGCGGGGACGCATGCCCCCGCCCCCCTTGGCCGCTGGCGCGAGGGCCCGTCGAGGCCGCTTGCGGCTTTAATTAGGGCCCGAGCCCTATGGGCGAAGGCCCTATTGTTCTTGTAAGAGTTCACTATTATTATTCTTCCGTCTTCTTCTTCTTCTTCTTCCGTCTTCTTCTTCTTCTTTATTTTTCTCCGCTGTTGGGCCATTTTCGGGGCGCTTGCCATGGGCGAAAATGCACGAAATTTGGCACCAGTTCCGAGAATTGCCACCGCTACTCAGAACCAGAAGCCCACACTTGGCCGGGGCTCAGGGCCTCTATAGCGCCCCCTAAGTCGTTGTGGTTTTGGCCTCCCGCATTACGGTGCCTGGGTGCCATGTAGTTTGTAGTAGTGGCTTGCCATTTGGTACGCATATGTATCTCACTAAGCCGGACAAAAATGTCTTGCCAATGCATTAGCCACGCCCAACAGGAAGTGAGGTAATTTCACTTTTGTGCGAAATGCATGGCCACGAAGACGGCGCAACTCCTCCTAGACCGTTCATAGGAATGTCACCAAAATTGATACACATCATCTACAGACATGGCTGACAAAAGTTACTAAATACGTTTCACGTAGGATAAACCGTTCAGAAGTTATACGTCAATCAATTTTCGATGCAAAATTTTACATGCTTAAAAATTCATAACAAATCTTCTGATTGCTCAAAACTGCTCATACTTCTCAGGCAAATCACTCATTGGGCTTCTGACATGTTCCCCAATTTCTGTGATATTTCGCCACTGGGGGCGCTATTTTTGGGCAAAAATTCCAATCTTTCCTCAAATTTGGTCAAACTTCACGCCCACCCTCTTACTACCTCCCATGTCATGTCTACCACGTTTTGGAAATTTTCGTCCATGGGGGGCGCTGTTTTTGGCCGACGCAATTGCTCCAAAACGGGTTTTTGGTTAATAATTCCATTATGCTTTTCCTTCACACCACTACCTTGTCATAGTACGTTGCTGTTGTAGACACTTATTTTTCCAACTCATCATCGCTCATGTACAGCATAGCGCCACCTACTGACATGGGAAAAACAAAAAAATTTATTCTTCAAAAATCTATATCTCATCTTCTCTTTATTCAATTGTCATCAAACTTCATACGCAAACTCTTCATAGGTCACCTGACATATACGCCAAATTTTGTGCACTTTCGCCACTGGGGGCGCTATTTTTGGGCAAAAAATCCAATCTTTCCTCAAATTTGGTCAAACTTCACGGCCACCCTCTTCCCACCTCCCATGTCATGTATACCACATTTTGGGAATTTTCGTCCATGGGGGGCGCTGTTTTTGGCCGACGCAATTGCTCCAAAACGGGTTTTTGGTAAATAATTCCATTATGCTTTTCCTTCACACCACTACCTTGTGAAAGTACGTTGCTGTTGTAGACACTTATTTTTCCAACTCATAGTCGCTCATGTACAGCATGGCGCCACCTACTGTCATGGGAAAAACCAAAAAATTTATTCTTCAAAAATCTATATCTCATCTTCTATTTACTCAATTGTAATCAAACTTCATACACAAACTCTTCATAGCTCACCTGGCATATATGCCAAATTTTGTGCAGTTTCGCCCCTGGGGGTGCTGGTTATGGCAAGGATGATATTGCAGCTTCTGATTTGTCAAACTTGGCAAGCAAACTCTTTGCAAGACCCTTATTGGGGCGCTTGCCATGGTCAACAACGCACGAACTTTGGCTCCTTTTTCTTAGACTGCCACCGCTACTGAGAACCAGAAGCCCAGATCCAGGCGGGCCTCAGGGCCTCTATAGCGCCCCCCGTGCACCGCTCAGTGCGAGACCCTATTGTTGCCATGTGTCCATTTCTGTGGTTTGTCGCCATTGTGGGAGTAATGTCTCTTGCCGAAGAAGCTGTGGAAGGTATTTCGCAGGGACGCATGCCCCCGCCCCCCTTGGCCGCTGGCGCGAGGGCCCGTCGAGGCCGCTTGCGGCTTTAATTAGGGCCCGAGCCCTATAGGGCGAAGGCCCTATTGTTCTTGTAAGAGTTCACTATTATTATTCTTCCGTCTTCTTCTTCTTCTTCTTTATTTTTCTCCGCTGTTGGGCCATTTTCGGGGCGCTTGCCATGGGCGAAAACGCACGAAATTTGGCACCAGTTCCGAGAATTGCCACCGCTACTCAGAACCAAAAGCCCAAACTTGGCCGGGGCTCAGGGCCTCTATAGCGCCCCCTAAGTCATTGTGATTTTGGTCTCCCGCATTAAGGTGCCTGGTTGCCATGTAGTTTGTAGTAGTGGCATGCCATTTGGTACACATATGTATCTCACTAAGCTGGACAAAAATGTATTGCCAATGCATTAGCCACGCCCAACAGGAAGTGAGGTAATTTCACTTTTGTGCGAAATGCATGGCCACGAAGACGGCGCAACTCCTCCAAGACCGTTCATAGGAATGTCACCAAAATTGATACACATCATCTACAGACATGGCTGACAAAAGTTACTAAATACGTTTCACGTAGCATTAACCGTTCAGAAGTTATGCATCAATCAATTTTCAATGCAAAATTTTACATGCTTAAAAATTCATAACAAATCTTCTAATTGCTCAAAACTGCTCATACTTCACACGCTAATCACTCATTGGGCTTCTGACATGTTACCCAATTTCTGTGATATTTCGCCACTGGGGGCGCTATTTTTGGGCAAAAAATCCAATCTTTCCTCAAATTTGGTCAAACTTCACGGCCACCCTCTTACTACCTCCCATGTCATGTATACCACATTTTGGGAATTTTCGTCCATGGGAGGCACTGTTTTTGGCCGACGCAATTGCTCCAAAACAGGTTTTTGGTAAATAATTCCATAATGCTTTTCCTTCACACCACTACCTTGTGATAGTACGTTGCTGTTGTAGACACTTATTTTTCCAACTCATAATCGCTCATGTACAGCATAGCGCCACCTACTGACATGGGAAAAACCAAAACATTTTTCCTTCAAAAATCTATATCTCATCTTCTATTTACTCAATCTTGATCAAACTTGATACGCACACTCTTAACAGGTCACCTGACATATCTCCCAAATTTTGTGAACTTTTGCCACTGGGGGCGCTGTTTTCAGGCAACATTTTATATCTCGGCTTCTGATTGGTCAAACTTGATCAAACTTGACACAACAACTCTTCATAGGTCCCTTGACATGTATACCAAATTTGGTGAACTTTCACCACTGGGGGCGCTCATTGCGCTGTATCAGTTGCAGGGGAGGTGTTTACAATCATGAGGCACCAGGAGTATGTTGTTTTGGTTGCCTTACACACACATGACTTGTGGGGAATGGGTAGGCAGTCGGGAGCAAGTGTTGTAGCGTTACATACAGACTAATAGATGTCTAACAGAAGACAATACTATGTAGCTATAGCTTGGTGACTGATGAGGTAAATACATTCATTTGGTTGGGAAGCCATGGCATAAAATGTTCTGTCCATGACAACATCTCAGCGCACCGTGTACTCTGTGTCCGATTCTGTGCTTTGTCGCCATTGTGGGATTTATGTCTCTTGCCGAAGAAGCTGTGGAAGGTATTTCGCGGGGACGCATGCCCCCGCCCCCCTTGGCCGCTGGCGCGAGGGCCCGTCGAGGCCGCTTGCGGCTTTAATTATTCTTCTTCTTCTTTATTTTTCTCCGCTGTTGGGCCATTTTCGGGGCGCTTGCCATGGGCGAAAACGCGCGAAATTTGGCGCCACTTCTGAGAATTGCCACCGCTACTCAGAACCAAAAGCCCACACTTGGCCGGGGCTCAGGGCCTCTATAGCGCCCCCTAAGTCGTTGTGATTTTGGCCTCCCGCATTAAGGTGCCTGGTTGCCATATAGTTTGTAGTAGTGGCATGCCATTTGGTATGCATATGTATCTCACTAAGCCGGACAAAAATGTAATGCCAATGCATTAGCCACGCCCAACAGGAAGTGAGGTAATTTCACTTTTGTGTGAAATGCATGGCCACGAAGACGGCGCAACTCCTCCTAGACCGTTCATAGGAATGTCACCAAAATTTATACACATCATCTACAGACATGGCTGACAAAAGTTACTAAATATGTTTCACGTAGGATAAACCGTTCAGAAGTTATACGTCAATCAATTTTCACTTCAAAATTTTACATGCTAAAAAATTCATAACAAATCTTCTAATTGCTCAACACTGCTCATACTTCACACCCTAATCACTCATTGGGCTTCTGACATGTTACCCAATTTCTGTGATATTTCGCCACTGGGGGCGCTATTTTTGGGAAAAAAATCCAATCTTTCCTCAAATTTGGTCAAACTTCACGGCCACCCTCTTACTACCTCCCATGTCATGTATACCACAGTTTGGGAATTTTCGTCCATGGGGGGCGCTGTTTTTGGCCGACGCAATTTCTCCAAAACGGGTTTTTGGTGAATTATTCCATAATGCTTTTCCTTTACACCACTACCTTGTGATAGTGCGTTGCTGTTGTGGACACTTATTTTTCCATTTCATAATCTCTCATGTACAGCATAGCGCCACCTACTGACATGGGAAAAACCAAAAAATTTATTCTTCAAAAATCTATATCTCATCTTCTGTTTACTCAATTGTCATCAAACTTCATACGCAAACTCTTCATAGCTCACCTGACATGTACGCCAAATTTTGTGCACTTTCGCCCCTGGGGGTGCGGGTTATGGCAGAAATGATATTGCAGCTTCTGATTTGTCAAACTTGGCAAGCAAACTCTTTACAAGACCCTTTTTGGGGCGCTTGCCATGGTCGACATCGCATGAAATTTGGCTCCTTTTTCTTAGACTCCCACCGCTACTGAGAACCAGAAGCCCAGATCCAGGCGGGCCTCAGGGCCTCTATAGCGCCCCCTAACTCATTGTGATTTTGGCCTCCCGCATTAAGGTGCCTGGTTGCCATGTAGTTTGTAGTAGTGGCATGCCATTTGGTACGCATAAGTATCTCACTAAGCCGGACAAAAATGTAATGCCAATGCATTAGCCACGCCCAACAGGAAGTAAGGTAATTTCACTTTTGTGCGAAATGCATGGCCACGAAAACGGCGCAACTCCTCCTAGACCGTTCTTAGGAATGTCACCAAAATTGATACACATCATCTACAGACATGGCTGACAAAAGTTCCTAAATACGTTTCACGTAGAATAAACCGTTCAGAAGTTATACGTCAATCAATTTTCAATGCAAAATTTTACATGCTTAAAAATTCATAACATATCTTCAAATTGCTCAAAACTGCTCATACTTCACACGCAAATCACTCATTGGGCATCTGACATGTTACCCAATTTCTGTGATATTTCGCCACTGGGGGCGCTATTTTTGGGCAAAAAATCCAATCTTTCCTCAAATTTGGTCAACCTTCACGGCCACCCTCTTACTACCTCCCATGTCATGTACACCTCATTTTGGGAATTTTCGTCCATGGGGGGCGCTGTTTTTGCCAACGCAATTGCTCCGAAACAGGTTTTTGGTAAATAATTCCATAATGCTTCTCCTTCACACCACTACCTTGTGATAGTACGTTGCTGTTGTAGACACTTATTTTTCCAACTCATAATCGCTCATGTGCAGCATAGCGCCACCTACTGACATGGGAGAAACCAAAAAATTTATTCTTCAAAAATCAATATCTCATCTTCTATTTACTCAATCTTGATCAAACTTGATAGACACACTCTTAACAGGTCGCCTGACATATGTGCCAAATTTTGTGAACTTTTGCCACTGGGGGCGCTGTTTTCAGGCAACAATTTATATCTCGGCTTCTGATTGGTCAAACTTGATCAAACTTTACAAAACAACTCTTCATAGGTCCCTTGACATGTATACCAAATTTGGTGAACTTTCACCACTGGGGGCGCTCATTGCGCTGTAGCAGTTGCAGGAGAGGTGTTTACAATCATGAGGCACCAGGAGTATGTTGTTTTGGTTGCCTTAAACACACATGACTTGTGGGGAATGGGTAGGCAGTCGGGAGCAAGTGTTGTAGCGTTACATACAGACTAATAGATGTCTAACAGTAGACAATCCTATGTAGCTATAGCTTGGTGACTGATGAGGTAAATACATTAATTTGGTTGGGAAGCCATGGCATAAAATGTTCTGTCCATGACAACATCTCAGCGCACCGTGTACTCTGTGTCCAATTCTGTGCTTTGTCACCATTGTGGGAGTAATGTCTCTTGCCAAAGAAGCTGTGGAAGGTATTTCGCGGGGACGCATGCCCCCGCCCCCCTTGGCCGCTGGCGCGAGGGCCCGTCGAGGCCGCTTGCGGCTTTAATTAGGGCCCGAGCCCTATAGGGCGAAGGCCCTATTGTTCTTGTAAGAGTTCACTATTTAGGGCCCGAGCCCTATGGGCGAAGGCCCTATTGTTCTTGTAAGAGTTCACTATTATTATTCTTCCGTCTTCTTCTTTATTTTTCTCCGCTGTTGGGCCTTTTTCGGGGCACTTGCCATGGGCGAAAACGCACGAAATTTGGCACCAGTTCCGAGAATTGCCACCGCTACTCAGACCCAAAAGCCCAAACTTGGCCGGGGCTCAGGGCCTCTATAGCGCCCCCTAACTCGTTGTGATTTTGGTCTCCCGCATTAAGGTGCCTGGTTGCCATGTAGTTTGTAGTAGTGGCATGCCATTTGGTACGCATATGTATCTCACTAAGCCGGACAAAAATGTTATGCCAATGCAATAGCCACGCCCAACAGGAAGTGAGGTAATTTCACTTTTGTGCGAAATGCATGGCCACGAAGACGGCGCAACTCCTCCTAGACCGTTCATAGGAATGTCACCAAAATTGATACACATCATCTACAGACAAGGCTGACAAAAGTTACTAAATATGTTTCACGTAGGATTAACCGTTCAGAAGTTATACGTCAATCAATTTTCGATGCAAAATTTTACATGCTTAAAAATTCATAACAAATCTTCTGATTGCTCAAAACTGCTCATACTTCACACGCAAATCACTCATTGGGCTTCTGACATGTTACCCAATTTCTGTGATATTTCGCCACTGGGGGCGCTGTTTTTGGGCAAAAAATCCAATCTTTCCTCAAATTTGGTCAAACTTCACGGCCACCCTCTTACTACCTCCCATGTCATGTATACCACATTTTGGGAATTTTCGTCCATGGGGGGCGCTGTTTTTGGCCGTTGCAATTGCTCCAAAACGGGTTTTTGGTAAATAATTCCATAATGCTTTTCCTTCACACCACTACCTTGTGATAGTGCGTTGCTGTTGTAGACACTTACTTTTCCAACCCATAATCGCTCATGTACAGCATAGCGCCACCTACTGACATGGGAAAAACCAAAAAATTTATTCTTCAAAAATCTATATCTCATCTTCTATTTACTCAATTGTCATCAAACTTCATAAGCAAACTCTTCATAGGTCACCTGACATGTACGCCAAATTTTGTGCACTTTCGCCCCTGGGGGTGCTGGTTATGGCAGAAATGATATTGCAGCTTCTGATTTGTCAGACTTGGCAAGCAAACTCTTTACAAGACCTTTATTGGGGCGCTTGCCATGGTCGACAACGCATGAAATTTGGCTCCTTTCTCTTAGACTGCCACCGCTACTGAGAACCAGAAGCCCAGATCCAGGCGGGCCTCAGGGCCTCTATAGCGCCCCCTAACTCGTTGTGATTTTGGCCTCCCGCATTAAGGTGCCTGGTTGCCATGTAGTTTGTAGTAGTGGCTTGCCATTTGGTACACATATGTATCTCACTAAGCCGGACAAAATTGTAATGCCAATGCATTAGCCACGCCCAACAGGAAGTGAGGTTATTTCACTTTTGTGCGAAATGCATGGCCTCGAAGACGGCGCAACTCCTCCTAGACCGTTCATAGGAATGTCACCAAAATTGATAGACATCATCTACAGACAAGGCTGACAAAAGTTACTAAAGACGTTTCACGTAGCCTAAACCGTTCAGAAGTTATACGTCAATCAATTTTCAATGCAAAATTTTACATGCTTAAAAATTCATAACATATCTACAAATTGCTCAAAACTGCTCATACTTCACACGCAAATCGTTCATTGGGCTTCTGACATGGTACCCAATTTCTGTGATATTTCGCCACTGGGGGCGCTATTTTTGGGCAAAAACTCCAATCTTTCCTCAAATTTGGTCAAACTTCACGGCCACCCTCTTACTACCTCCCATGTCATGTACACCACATTTTGGGAATTTTCGTCCATGGGGGGCGCTGTTTTTGGCCAACGCAATTGCTCCGAAACAGGTTTTTGGTAAATAATTCCATAATGCTTCTCCTTCACACCACTACCTTGTGATAGTACGTTGCTGTTGTAGACACTTATTTTTCCAACTCATAATCGCTCATGTGCAGCATAGCGCCACCTACTGACATGGAAGAAACCAAAAAATTTATTCTTCAAAAATCAATATCTCATCTTCTATTTTCTCAATCTTGATCAAACTTGATACGCACACTCTTAACAGGTCACCTGACATATGTGCCATATTTTGTGAACTTTTGCCACTGGGGGCGCTGTTTTCAGGCAACAATTTATATCTCGGCTTCTGATTGGTCAAACTTGATCAAACTTTAGAAAACAACTCTTCATAGGTTCCTTGACATGTATACCAAATTTGTTGAACTTTCACCACTGGGGGCGCTCATTGCGCTGTAGCAGTTGCAGGAGAGGTGTTTACAATCATGAGGCACCAGGAGTATGTTGTTTTGGTTGCCTTAAACACACATGACTTGTGGACCACTGGGGGCGCTCATTGCGCTGTAGCAGTTGCAGGAGAGGTGTTTACAATCATGAGGCACCAGGAGTATGTTGTTTTGGTTGCCTTAAACACACATGACTTGTGGGGAATGGGTAGGCAGTCGGGAGCAAGTGTTGTAGCGTTACATACAGACTAATAGATGTCTAACAGAAGACAATCCTATGTAGCTATAGCTTGGTGACTGATGAGGTAAATACATTAATTTGGTTGGGAAGCCATGGCATAAAATGTTCTGTCCATGACAACATCTCAGCGCACCGTGTACTCTGTGTCCAATTCTGTGCTTTGTCACCAATGTTTGAGTAATGTCTCTTGCCAAAGAAGCTGTGGATGGTATTTCGCGGGGACGCATGCCCCCGCCCCCCTTGGCCGCTGGCGCGAGGGCCCGTCGAGGCCGCTTGCGGCTTTAATTAGGGCCCGAGCCCTATAGGGCGAAGGCCCTATTGTTCTTGTAAGAGTTCACTATTATTATTCTTCCGTCTTCTTCTTCTTCTTCTTCTTCTTTATTTTCCTCCGCTGTTGGGCCATTTTCGGGGCGCTTGCCATGGGCGAAAACGCACCAAATTTGGCACCAGTTCCGAGAATTGCCACCGCTACTCAGAACCAAAAGCCCAGACTTGGCCGGGGCTCAGGGCCTCTATAGCGCCCCCTAAGTCGTTGTGATTTTGGCCTCCCGCTTTAAGGTGCCTGGGTGCCGTGTAGTTTGTAGTAGTGGCATGCCATTTGGTACGCATATGTATCTCACTAAGCCGGACAAAAATGTAGTGCCAATGCATTAGCCACGCCCAACAGGAAGTGAGGTAATTTCACTTTTGTGCGAAATGCATGGCCACGAAGACGGCGCAACTCCTCCTAGACCGTTCATAGGAATGTCACCAAAATTGATACACATCATCTAGAGACATGGCTGACAAAAGTTACTAAATACGTTTCACGTTGGATAAACCGTTCAGAAGTTATACGTCAATCAATTTTCGATGCAAAATTTTACATGCTTAAAAATTCATAACAAATCTTCTGATTGCTCAAAACTGCTCATACTTCACACGCAAATCACGCATTGGGCTTCTGACATGTTACCCAATTTCTGTGATATTTCGCCACTGGGGGCGCTATTTTTGGGCAAAAAATCCAATCTTTCCTCAAATTTGGTCAAACTTCACGGCCACCCTCTTACTACCTCCCATGTCATGTATACCACATTTTGGGAATTTTCGTCCATGGGGGGCGCTGTTTTTGGCCGACGCAATTGCTCCAAAACGGGTTTTTGGTAATTTATTCCATAATGCTTTCCCTTCACACCACTACCTTGTGATAGTGCGTTGCTGTTGTAGACACTTATTTTTCCAACTCATTATCGCTCATGTACAGCGTAGCGCCACCTACTGACATGGGAAAAACCAAAAAATTTATTCTTCAAAAATCTATATCTCATCTTCTATTTACTCAATTGTCATCAAACTTCATACGCAAACTCTTCATAGCTCGCCTGACTTATACACCAAATTTTGTGCACTTTCGCCCCTGGGGGTGCTGGTTATGGCAGAAATGATATTGCAGCTTCTGATTTGTCAGACTTGGCAAGCAAACTCTTTACAAGACCCTTATTGGGGCGCTTGCCATGGTCGACAACGCACGAAATTTGGCTCCTTTTTCTTAGACTGCCACCGCTACTGAGAACCAGAAGCCCAGATCCAGGCGGGCCTCAGGGCCTCTTTAGCGCCCCCTAAGTCATTGTGATTTTGGCCTCCCGCATAAAGGTGCCTGGTTGCCATGTAGTTTGTAGTAGTGGCATGCCATTTGGTACGCATATGTATCTCACTAAGCCGGACAAAAATGTAGTGCCAATGCATTAGCCACGCCCAACGGGATGTGAGGTAATTTCACTTTTGTGCGAAATGCATGGCCACGAAGACGGCGCAACTCCTCCTAGGCCGTTCATAGGAATGTCACCAAAATTGATAGACATCATCTACAGACATGGCTGACAAAAGTTCCTAAATACGTTTCACGTAGGATAAGCCGTTCAGAAGTTATACGTCAATCAATTTTCAATGCAAAATTTTACATGCTTAAAAATTCATAACAAATCTTCTAATTGCTCAAAACTGCTCATACTTCACACGCAAATCACTCATTGGGCTTCTGACATGCTACCCAAATTCTGTGATATTTCGCCACTGGGGGCGCTATTTTTGGGCAAAAAATCCAATCTTTCCTCAAATTTGGTCAAACTTCACGGCCACCCTCTTACTACCTCCCATGTCATGTATACCACATTTTGGGAATTTTAGTCCATGGGGGGCGCTGTTTTTGGCCGACGCAATTGCTCCAAAACGGGTTTTTGGTAAATAATTCCATAATGCTTTTCCTTCACACCACTACCTGGTGATAGTACGTTGCTGTTGTAGACACTTATTTTTCCAACTCATAATCGCTCATGTACAGCATAGCGCCACCTACTGACATGGGAAAAACCAAAACATTTTTTCTTCAAAAAATCAATATCTCATCTTCTATTTACTCAAACTTGATCAAACATGATACGCACACTCTTAACAGGTCACCTGACATATCTCCCAAATTTTGTGAACTTTTGCCACTGGGGGCGCTGTTTTCAGGCAGCATTTTATATCTCGGCTTCTGATTGGTCAAACTTGATCAAACTTTACACAACATCTCTTCATAGGTCCCTTGACATGTATACCAAATTTGGTGAACTTTGACCACTGGGGGCGCTCATTGCGCTGTATCACTTGCAGGAGAGGTGTTTACAATCATGAGGCACCAGGAGTATGTTGTTTTGGTTGCCTTAAACACACATGACTTGTGGGGAATGGGTGGGCAGTCGGGAGCAAGTGTTGTAGCGTTACATACAGACTAATAGATGTCTAACAGAAGACAATCCTATGTAGCTATAGCTTGGTGACTGATGAGGTAAATACATTAATTTGGTTGGGAAGCCATGGCATAACATTTTCTGTCCATGACAACATCTCAGCGCACCGTGTACTCTGTGTCCGATTCTGTGCTTTGTCGCCATTGTGGGAGTAATGTCTCTTGCCGAAGAAGCTGTGGAAGGTATTTCGCGGGGACGCATGCCCCCGCCCCCCTTGGCCGCTGGCGCGAGGGCCCGTCGAGGCCGCTTGCGGCTTTAATTAGGGCCCGAGCCCTATGGGCGAAGGCCCTATTGTTCTTGTAAGAGTTCACTATTATTAGGGCCCGAGCCCTACTGGGCGAAGGCCCTATTGTTCTTGTAAGAGTTCACTATTATTATTATTCTTCCGTCTTCTTCTTTATTTTTCTCCGCTGTTGGGCCATTTTCGGGGCGCTTGCCATGGGCGAAAACGCACGAAATTTGGCACCAGTTCCGAGAATTGCCACCGCTACTCAGAACCAAAAGCCCAAACATGGCCGGGGCTCAGGGCCTCTATAGCGCCCCCTAAGTCGTTGTGATTTTGGCCTCGCGCATTACGGTGCCTGGTTGCCATATAGTTTGTAGTACTGGCATGCCATTTGGTAGGCATATGTATCTCACTAACCCGGACAAAAATGTAATGCCAATGCATTAGCCACGCCCAACAGGAAGTGAGGTAATTTCACTTTTGTGCGAAATGCATGGACACGAAGACGGCGCAACTCCTCCTAGACCGTTCATAGGAATGTCACCAAAATTGATAGACATCATCTACAGACATGGCTGACAAAAATTACTAAATACGTTTCACGTAGGATCAACCGTTCAGAAGTTATGCGTCAATCAATTTTCACTTCAAAATTTTACATGCTTAAAAATTCATAACAAATCTTCTAATTGCTCAAAACTGCTCATACTTCACACGCAGATCACGCATGGGGCTTCTGACATGTTACCCAATTTCTGTCACATTTCGCCACTGGGGGCGCTATTTTTGGGCAAAAATTCCAATCTTTCCTCAAATTTGGTCAAAATTCACGGCCACCCTCTAACTACCTCCCATGTCATGTACACCACGTTTTGGAAATTTTCGTCCATGGGGGGCGCTGTTTTTGGCCGACGCAATTGCTCCAAAACGGGTTTTTGGTTAATAATTCCATAATGCTTTTCCTTCACACCACTACCTTGTGATAGTACGTTGCTGTTGTAGACACTTATTTTTCCAACTCATAATCGCTCATGTACAGCATAGCGCCACCTACTGACATGGGAAAAACCAAAAAATTTATTCTTCAAAAATCTATATCTCATCTTCTATTTACTCAATTGTCATCAAACTTCATACGCAGACTCGTCATATCTCACCTGACGTATACGCCAAATTTTGTGCACTTTCGCCTCTGGGGGTGCTGGTTATGGCAAAAATGATATTGCAGCTTCTGATTTGTCAAACTTGGCAAGCAAACTCTTTACAAGACCCTTTTTGGGGCGCTTGCCATGGTCGACAACGCACGAAATTTGGCTCCTTTTTCTTAGACTGCCACCCCTACTGAGAACCAGAAGCCCAGATCCAGGCGGGCCTCAGGGCCTCTTTAGCGCCCCCTAAGTCGTTGTGATTTTGGTCTCCCGCATAAAGGTGCCTGGTTGCCATGTAGTTTGTAGTAGTGGCATGCCATTTGGTACGCATATGTATCTCACTAAGCCGGACAAAAATGTAATGCCAATGCATTAGCCACGCCCAACAGGAAGTGAGGTAATTTCACTTTTGTGCGAAATGCATGGCCACGAAGACGGCGCAACTCCTCCTAGGCCGTTCATAGGAATGTCACCAAAATTGATAGACATCATCTACAGACATGGCTGAGAAAAGATACTAAATAGGTTTCACGTAGCATAAACCGTTCAGAAGTTATACGTCAATCAATTTTCAATGCAAAATTTTTCATGCTTCAAAATTCATAACAAATCTTCTAATTGCTCAAAACTGCTCATACTTCTCACGCAAATCACTCATTGGGCATCTGACATGTTACGCAATTTCTGTGATATTTCGCCACTGGGGGCGCTATTTTTGGGCAAAAAATCCAATCTTTCCTCAAATTTGGTCAAACTTCACGGCCAGCCTCTTACTACCTCCCATGTCATGTATACCCCATTTTGGGAATTTTCGTCCATGGGGGGCGCTGTTTTTGGCCGACGCAATTGCTCCAAAACGGGTTTTTGGTAAATAATTCCTTAATGCTTTTCCTTCACACCACTACCTTGTGATTGTACATTGCTGTTGTAGACACTTATTTTTCCAACTCATAATCGCTCATGTACAGCATAGCGCCACCTACTGACATGGGAAAAACCAAAACATTTTTTCTTCAAAAATCAATATCTCATCTTCTATTTACTCAATCTTGATCAAACTTGATACGCACACTCTTAACACGTCGCCTGACATATCTCCCAAATTTTGTACACTTTTGCCACTGGGGGCGCTGTTTTCAGGCAACATTTTATATCTCGGCTTCTGATTGGTCAAACTTGATCAAACTTGACAGAACAACTCTTCATAGGTCCCTTGACATGTATAACAAATTTGGTGAACTTTCACCACTGGGGGCGCTCATTGCGCTGTATCAGTTGCAGGAGAGGTGTTTACAATCATGAGGCACCAGGAGTATGTTGTTTTGGTTGCCTTAAACACACATGACTTGTGGGGAATGGGTAGGCAGTCGGGAGCAAGTGTTGTAGCGTTACATACAGACTAATAGATGTCTAACAGATGACAATCCTATGTAGCTATAGCTTGGTGACTGATGAGGTAAATACATTAATTTGGATAGGAAGCCATGGCACAAAATTTTCTGTCCATGACAACATCTCAGCGCACCGTGTACTCTGTGTCCGATTCTGTGCTTTGTCGCCATTGTGGGAGTAATGTCTCTTGCCGAAGAAGCTGTGGAAGGTATTTCGCGGGGACGCATGCCCCCGCCCCCCTTGGCCGCTGGCGCGAGGGCCCGTCGAGGCCGCTTGCGGCTTTAATTAGGGCCCGAGCCCTATAGGGCGAAGGCCCTATTGTTCTTGTAAGAGTTCACTATTATTATTCTTCCGTCTTCTTCCGTCTTCTTCTTCTTCTTTATTTTTCTCCGCTGTTGGGCCATTTTCGGGGCGCTTGCCATGGGCGAAAACGCACGAAATTTGGCACCAGTTCCGAGAATTGCCACCGCTACTCAGAACCAAAAGCCCAAACTTGGCCGGGGCTCAGGGCCTCTATAGCGCCCCCTAAGTCGTTGTGATTTTGGTCTCCCGCATTAAGGTGCCTGGTTGCCATGTAGTTTGTAGTAGTGGCATGCCATTTGGTAGGCATATGTATCGCACTAAGCCGGACAAAAATGTAATGCCAATGCATTAGCCACGCCCAACAGGAAGTGAGGTAATTTCACTTTTGTGCGAAATGCATGGCCACGAAGACGGCGCAACTCCTCCTAGACCGTTCATAGGAATGTCACCAAACTTGACATACATCATCTACAGACGTGGCTGACAAAAGTTACTAAATACGTTTCACGTAGCATAAACCGTTCAGAAGTTATACGTCAATCAATTTTCAATGCAAAATTTTACATGCTTAAAAATTCATAACAAATCTTCTTATTGCTCAAAACTGCTCATACTTCAAAGGCAAATCAGTCATTGGGCTTCTGACATGTTACCCAGTTTCTGTTACATTTCGCCACTGGGGGCGCTATTTTTGGGCAAAAATTCCAATCTTTCCTCAAATTTGGTCAAACTTCACGGCCACCCTCTTACTACCTCCCATGTCATGTATACCACATTTTGGGAATTTTCGTCCATGGGGGGCGCTGTTTTTGGCCGACGCAATTGCTCCAAAACGGGTTTTTGGTAAATAATTCCATAATGCTTTTCCTTCACTCCACTACCTTGTGATAGTGCATTGCTGTTGTAGACACTTATTTTTCCAACTCATAATCGCTCATCTACAGCATAGCGCCACCTACTGACATGGGAAAAACCAAAAAATTTATTCTTCAAAAATCTATATCTCATCTTCTATTTACTCAATTGTCATCAAACTTCATACACAAACTCTTCATAGATCACCTGACATGTACGCCAAATTTTGTGCACTTTCGCCCCTGGGGGTGCTGGTTATGGTGGAAATGATATTGCAGCTTCTGATTTGTCAAACTTGGCAAGCAAACTCTTTACAAGACCCTTATTGGGGCGCTTGCCATGGTCGACGACACAAGAAATTTGGCTCCTTTTTCTTAGACTGCCACCGCTACTGAGAACCAGAAGCCCAGATCCAGGCGGGCCTCAGGGCCTCTATAGCGCCCCCTAACTCGTTGTGATTTTGGCCTCCCGCATAAAGGTGCCTGGTTGCCATGTAGTTTGTAGTAGTGGCATGCCATTTGGTACGCATATGTATCTCACTAACCCGGACAAAAATGTAATGCCAATGCATTAGCCACGCCCAACAGGAAGTGAGGTAATTTCACTTTTGTGCGAAATGCATGGCCACGAAGACGGCGCAACTCCTCCTAGGCCGTTCATAGGAATGTCACCAAAATTGATCGACATCATCTACCGCCATGGCTGACAAAAGTTCCTAAATACGTTTCACGTAGGATAAGCCGTTCAGAAGTTATACGTCAATCAATTTTCAATGCAAAATTTTACATGCTTAAAAATTCATAACAAATCTTCTAATTGCTCAAAACTGCTCATACTTCACAGGCAAATCACTCATTGGGCTTCTGACATGCTACCCAAATTCTGTGATATTTCGCCACTGGGGGCGCTATTTTTGGGCAAAAAATCCAATCTTTCCTCAAATTTGGTCAAACTTCACGGCCACCCTCTTACTACCTCCCATGTCATGTATACCCCATTTTGGGATTTTTCGTCCATGGGGGGCGCTGTTTTTGGCCGACGCAATTGCTCCAAAACGGGTTTTTGGTAAATAATTCCTTAATGCTTTTCCTTCACACCACTACCTTGTGATAGTACGTTGCTGTTGTAGACACTTATTTTTCCAACTCATAATCGCTCATGTACAGCATAGCGCTACCTTCTGACATGGGAAAAACCAAAACATTTTTTCTTCAAAAATCAATATCTCATCTTCTATTTTCTCAATCTTGATCAAACTTGATACCCACACTCTTAACAGGTCACCTGACATATCTCCCAAATTTTGTCAACTTTTGCCACTGGGGGCGCTGTTTTCAGGCAACATTTTATATCTCGGCTTCTGATTGGTCAAACTTGATCAAACTTGACACAACAACTCTTCATAGTTCCCTTGACATGTATACCAAATTTGGTGAACTTTCACCACTGGGGGCGCTCATTGCGCTGTATCAGTTGCGGGAGAGGTGTTTACAATCATGAGGCACCAGGAGTATGTTGTTTTGGTTGCCTTAAACACACATGACTTGTGGGGAATGGGTAGGCAGTCGGGAGCAAGTGTTGTAGCGTTACATACAGACTAATAGATGTCTAACAGAAGACAATCCTATATAGCTATAGCTTGGTGACTGAGGAGGTAAATACATTAATTTGGTTGGGGAGCCATGGCATAAAATTTTCTGTCCATGACAACATCTCAGCGCACCGTGTTCTCTGTGTCCAATTCTGTGCTTTGTCGCCATTGTGGGAGTAATGTCTCTTGCCGAAGAAGCTGTGGAAGGTATTTCGCGGGGACGCATGCCCCCGCCCCCCTTGGCCGCTGGCGCGAGGGCCCGTCGAGGCCGCTTGCGGCTTTAATTAGGGCCCGAGCCCTATGGGCGAAGGCCCTATTGTTCTTGTAAGAGTTCACTATTATTATTCTTCCGTCTTCTTCTTCTTCTTTAATTTTCTCCGCTGTTGGGCCATTTTCGGGGCGCTTGCCATGGGCGAAAACGCACGAAATTTGGCACCAGTTCCGAGAATTGCCACCGCTACTCAGAACCAAAAGCCCAAACTTGGCCGGGGCTCGGGGCCTCTATAGCGCCCCCTAAGTCGTTGTGATTTTGGTCTCCCGCATTAAGGTGCCTGGTTGCCATGTAGTTTGTAGTAGTGGCATGCCATTTAGTGCACATATGCAGCGCACTAAGCCGGACAAAAATGTATTGCCAATTCATTAGCCACGCCCAACAGGAAGTGAGGTAATTTCACTTTTGTGCGAAATGCATGGCCACGAAGACGGCGCAACTCCTCCTAGACCGTTCATAGGAATGTCACCAAACTTGATACACATCATCTACAGACATGGCTGACAAAAGTTACTAAATACGTTTCACGTAGCATAAACCATTCAGAAGTTATACGTCAATCAATTTTCGATGCAAAATTTTACATGCTTAAAAATTCATAACAAATCTTCTTATTGCTCAAACCTGCTCATACTTCACACGCAAATCACTCATTGGGCTTCTGACA
Source organism: Neoarius graeffei (assembly GCF_027579695.1). NCBI lineage: Eukaryota > Metazoa > Chordata > Actinopteri > Siluriformes > Ariidae > Neoarius > Neoarius graeffei. Next base: position 55,812,644 of record NC_083569.1, on the reverse strand, counting down.
TGTTACCCAATTTCTGTGATATTTCGCCACTGGGGGCGCTATTTTTGGGCAAAAATTCCAATCTTTCCTCAAATTTGGTCAAACTTCACGGCCACCCTCTTACTACCTCCCCTGTCATGTATACCTCGTTTTGGAAATTTTCGTCCGTGGGGGGCGCTGTTTTTGGCCGATGCATTTGCTCCAAAACGGGTTTTTGGTAAATAATTCCATAATGCTTTTCCTTCACACCACTACCTTGTGATAGTACGTTGCTGTTGTAGACACTTATTTTTCCAACTCATAATCGCTCATGTACAGCATAGCACCACCTACTGACATGGGAAAAACCAAAAAATTTATTCTTCAAAAATATATATCTCATCTTCTATTTACTCAATTGTCATCAAACTTCATACGCAAACTCTTCATAGCTCACCTGACGTCTATGCCAAATTTTGTGCACTTTCGCCCCTGGGGGTGCTGGTTATGGCAAAAATGATATTGCAGCTTCTGATTTGTCAAACTTGCCAAGCAAACTCTTTACAAGACCCTTATTGGGGCGCTTGCCATGGTCGACAACGCACGAAATTTGGCTCCTTTTTCTTAGACTGCCACCGATACTGAGAACCAGAAGCCCAGATCCAGGCGGGCCTCAGGGCCTCTATAGCGCCCCCTAAATCGTTGTGATTTTGGCCTCCCGCTTTAAGGTGCCTGGTTGCCATGTAGTTTGTAGTAGTGGCATGCCATTTGGTACACATTTTTATCTCACTAAGCCGGACAAAAATGTAATGCCAATGCATTAGCCACGCCCAAAAGGAAGTGAGGTAATTTCACTTTTGTGCGAAATGCATGGCCTCGAAGACGGCGCAACTCCTCCTAGACCGTTCATAGGAATGTCACCAAAATTGATACACATCATCTACAGACATGGCTGACAAAAGTTACTAAATAGGTTTCATGTAGCATAAACCGTTCAGAAGTTATACGTCAATCAATTTTCAATGCAACATTTTACATGCTTAAAAATTCATAACAAATCTTCTACTTGCTCAAAACTGCTCATCCTTCACACGCAGATCATTCATTGGGCTTCTGACTTGTTACCCACTTTCTGTGATATTTCGCCACTGGGGGCGCTATTTTTGGGCAAAAATTCCAGTCTTTCCTCAAATTTGGTCAAACTTCATGGCCACCCTCTTCCTACCTCCCATGTCATGTATACCACATTTTGGGAATTTTAGTCCATGGGGGGCGCTGTTTTTGGCCGACGCAATTGCTCCAAAATGGGTTTTTGGTAAATAATTCCATAATGCTTTTCCTTCACACTACTACCTTGTGATAGTGCGTTGCTGTTGTAGACACTTATTTTTCCAACTCATAATCGCTCATGTACAGCATAGCACCACCTACTGACATGGGAAAAACCAAAAATTTTATTCTTCAAAAATCTATATCTCATCTTCTATTTACTCAATTGTCATCAAACTTCATACGCAAACTCTTCATAGCTCACCTGACATGTACGCCTCATTTTGTGCACTTTCGCCCCTGGGGGTGCTGGTTATGGCAGAAATGATATTGCAGCTTCTGATTTGTCAAACTTGGCAAGCAAACTCTTTACAAGACTCTTATTAGGGCGCTATTATTATTAGGGCCCGAACACCGTACAGTGCGAGACCCTATCGTTGCCATGTGTCCAATTCTGTTCTTTGTCGCCATTGCGGGAGTAATGTCTCTTGCCGAAGATGCTGTGGAAGGTATTTCGCGGGGACGCATGCCCCCGCCCCCCTTGGCCGCTGGCGCGAGGGCCCGTCGAGGCCGCTTGCGGCTTTAATTATTCTTCTTCTTCCGTCTTCTTCTTCTTCTTTATTTTTCTCCGCTGTTGGGCCATTTTCGGGGCGCTTGCCATGGGCGAAAACGCACGAAATTTGGCACCAGTTCCGAGAATTGCCACCGCTACTCAGAACCAGAAGCCCAAACTTGACCGGGGCTCAGGGCCTCTATAGCGCCCCCTAAGTCGTTGTGATTTTGGCCTCCCGCATTAAGGTGCCTGGGTGCCATGTAGTTTGTAGTAGTGGCATGCCATTTGGTACCCATATGTATCTCACTAAGCCGGACAAAAATGTAATGCCAATGCATTAGCCACGCCCAACAGGAAGTGAGGTAATTTCACTTTTGTGCGAAATGCATGGCCACGAAGACGGCGCAACTCCTCCTAGACCGTTCTTAGGAATGTCACCAAAATTGATAGACATCATCTACAGACATGGCTGACAAAAGTTACTAAATACGTTTCACGTAGGATAAACCGTTCAGAAGTTATACGTCAATCAATTTTCGATGCAGAATTTTACATGCTTAAAAATTCTTAACAAATCTTCTAATTGCTCAAAACTGCTCATACTTCACACGCAAATCACTGATTGGGCTTCTGACATGTTACCCAATTTCTGTGATATTTCGCCAGTGGGGGCGCTATTTTTGGGCAAAAATTCCAATCTTTCCTCAAATTTGGTCAAACTTCACGGCCACCCTCTTACTACCTCCCATGTCATGTATACCACATTTTGGAAATTTTCGTCCATGGGGGGCGCTGTTTTTGGCCGACGCAATTGCTCCAAAACGGGTTTTTGGTAAATTATTCCATAATGCTTTTCCTTCACACCACTAGCTTGTGATAGTACGTTGCTGTTGTAGACACTTATTTTTCCAACTCATAATCGCTCATGTACAGCATAGCGCCACCTACTGACATGGGAAAAACCAAAAAATTTATTCTTCAAAAATCTATATCTCATCTTCTATTTACTCAATTGTCATCAAACTTCATACGCAAACTCTTCATAGCTCACCTGACATATACGCCAAATTTTGTGCACTTTCGCCACTGGCGGCGCTATTTTTGGGCAAAAAATCCAATCTTTCCTCAAATTTGTTCAAACTTCACGGCCACCCTCTTACTACCTCCCATGTCATGTATACCACATTTTGGGAATTTTCGTCCATGGGGGGCGCTGTTTTTGGCCGACGCAATTGCTCCAAAACGGGTTTTTGGTAAATAATTCCATAATGCTTTTCCTTCACACCACTACCTTGTGATAGTACGTTGCTGTTGTAGACACTTATTTTTCCAACTCATAATCGCTCATGTACAGCATAGCGCCACCTACTGACATGGGAAAAACCAAAAAATTTATTCTTCAAAAATCTATATCTCATCTTCTATTTTCTCAATTGTCATCAAACTTCATACGCAAACTCTTCATAGCTCACCTGACATATACGCCAAATTTTGTGCACTTTCGCCCCTGGGGGTGCTGGTTATGGCAAACCCTATTGTTGCCATGTGTCCAATTCTGTGCTTTGTCGCCATTGTGGGAGTAATGTCTCTTGCCGAAGAAGCTGTGGAAGGTTTTTCGCGGGGACGCATGCCCCCGCCCCCCTTGGCCGCTGGCGCGAGGGCCCGTCGAGGCCGCTTGCAGCTTTAATTAGGGCCCGAGCCCTATAGGGCGAAGGCCCTATTGTTCTTGTAAGAGTTCACTATTATTATTCTTCCGTCTTCTTCTTCTTCTTTATTTTTCTCCGCTGTTGGGCCATTTTTGGGGCGCTTGCCATGGGCGAAAACGCACCAAATTTGGCACCAGTTCCGAGAATTGCCACCGCTACTCAGAACCAAAAGCCCACACTTGGCCGGGGCTCAGGGCCTCTATAGCGCCCCCTAAGTCGTTGTGATTTTGGCATCCCGCATTAAGGTGCCTGGTTGCCATATAGTTTGTAGTAGTGGCATGCCATTTGGTACGCATATGTATCTCACTAAGCCGGACAAAAATGTAATGCCAATGCATTAGCCACTCCCAACAGGAAGTGAGGTAATTTCACTTTTGTGCGAAATGCATGGCCACGAAGACGGCACAACTCCTCCTAGACCGTTCATAGGTATGTCACCAAAATTGATACACATCATCTACAGACATGGCTGACAAAAGTTACTAAATACCTTTCACGTAGGATAAACCGTTCAGAAGTTATACGTCAATAAATTTTCACTTCAAAATTTTACATGCTAAAAAATTCATAACAAATCTTCTGATTGCTCAAAACTGCTCATACTTCACACGCTAATCAGTCATTGGGATTCTGACATGTTACCCAATTTCTGTGATATTTCGCCACTGGGGGCGCTATTTTTGGGCAAAAAATCCAATCTTTCCTCAAATTTGGTCAAACTTCACGGCCACCCTCTTTCTACCTCCCATGTCATGTATACCACATTTTGGGAATTTTCGTCCATGGGGGGCGCTGTTTTTGGCCGACGCAATTTCTCCAAAACGGGTTTTTGGTAAATAATTCCATAATGCTTTTCCTTCACACCACTACCTTGTGATAGTGCGTTGCTGTTGTGGACACTTATTTTTCCATCTCATAATCACTCATGTACAGCATAGCGCCACCTACTGACATGGGAAAAACCAAAAAATTTATTCTTCAAAAATCTATATCTCATCTTCTGTTTACTCAATTGTCATCAAACTTCATACGCAAACTCTTCATAGCTCACCTGACATGTACGCCAAATTTTGTGCACTTTCGCCCCTGGGGGTGCTGGTTATGGCAGAAATGATATTGCAGCTTCTGATTTGTCAAACTTGGCAAGCAAACTCTATACAAGACCCTTTTTGGGGCGCTTGCCATGGTCGACATCGCACGAAATTTGGCTCCTTTTTCTTAGACTCCCACCGCACCTGAGAACCAGAAGCCCAGATCCAGGCGGGCCTCAGGGCCTCTATAGCGCCCCCTAACTCATTGTGATTTTGGCCTCCCGCATTAAGGTGCCTGGTTGCCATGAAGTTTGTAGTAGTGGCATGCCATTTGGTACGCATATGTATCTCACTAAGCCGGACAAAAATGTAATGCCAATGCATTAGCCACGCCCAACAGGAAGTGAGGTAATTTCACTTTTGTGCGAAATGCATGGCCACGAAGACGGCACAACTCCTCCTAGACCGTTCATAGGAATGTCACCAAAATTGATACACATCATCTACAGACACGGCTGACAAAAGTTCCTAAATACGTTTCACGTAGAATAAACCGTTCAGAAGTTATACGTCAATCAATTTTCAATGCAAAATTTTACATGCTTAAAAATTCATAACATATCTTCAAATTGCTCAAAACTGCTCATACTTCACACGCAAATCACTCATTGGGAATCTGACATGTTACCCAATTTCTGTGATATTTCGCCACTGGGGGCGCTATTTTTGGGCAAAAAATCCAATCTTTCCTCAAATTTGGTCAAACTTCACGGCCACCCTCTTACTACCTCCCATGTCATGTACACCACATTTTGGGAATTTTCGTCCATGGGGGGGCGCTGTTTTTGGCCAACGCAATTGCTCCGAAACAGGTTTTTGGTAAATAATTCCATAATGCTTCTCCTTCACACCACTACCTTGTGATAGTACGTTGCTGTTGTAGACTCGTATTTTTCCAACTCATAATCGCTCATGTACAGCATAGCGCCACCTACTGACATGGGAGAAACCAAAAAATTTATTCTTCAAAAATCAATATCTCATCTTCTATTTTCTCAATCTTGATCAAACTTGATACGCACACTCTTAACAGGTCACCTGACATATGTGCCAAATTTTGTGAACTTTTGCCACTGGGGGCGCTGTTTTCAGGCAACAATTTATATCTCGGCTTCTGATTGGTCAAACTTGATCAAACTTTATAAAACAACTCTTCATAGGTCCCTTGACATGTATACCAAATTTGGTGAGCTTTCACCACTGGGGGCACTCATTGCGCTGTAGCAGTTGCAGGAGAGGTGTTTACAATCATGAGGCACCAGGAGTATGTTGTTTTGGTTGCCTTAAACACACATGACTTGTGGGGAATGGGTAGGCAGTCGGGAGCAAGTGTTGTAGCGTTACATACAGACTAATAGATGTCTAACAGAAGACAATCCTATGTAGCTATAGCTTGGTGACTGATGAGGTAAATACATTAATTTGGTTGGGAAGCCATGGCATAAAATGTTCTGTCCATGACAACATCTCAGCGCACCGTGTACTCTGTGTCCAATTCTGTGCTTTGTCACCATTGTGGGAGTAATGTCTCTTGCCAAAGAAGCTGTGGAAGGTTTTTCGCGGGAACGCATGCCCCCGCCCCCCTTGGCCGCTGGCGCGAGGGCCCGTCGAGGCCGCTTGCGGCTTTAATTAGGGCCCGAGCCCTATAGGGCGAAGGCCCTATTGTTCTTGTAAGAGTTCACTATTATTAGGGCCCGAGCCCTATGGGCGAAGGCCCTATTGTTCTTGTAAGAGTTCACTATTATTATTCTTCCGTCTTCTTCTTTATTTTTCTCCGCTGTTGGGCCTTTTTCGGGGCACTTGCCATGGGCGAAAACGCACGAAATTTGGCACCAGTTCCGAGAATTGCCACCGCTACTCAGACCCAAAAGCCCAAACTTGGCCGGGGCTCAGGGCCTCTATAGCGCCCCCTAACTCGTTGTGATTTTGGTCTCCCGCATTAAGGTGCCTGGTTGCCATGTAGTTTGTAGTAGTGGCATGCCATTTGGTACGCATATGTATCTCACTAAGCCGGACAAAAATGTTATGCCAATGCAATAGCCACGCCCAACAGGAAGTGAGGTAATTTCACTTTTGTGCGAAATGCATGGCCACGAAGACGGCGCAACTCCTCCTAGACCGTTCATAGGAATGTCACCAAAATTGATACACATCATCTACAGACATGGCTGACAAAAGTTACTAAATACGTTTCACGTAGGATTAACCGTTCAGAAGTTATACGTCAATCAATTTTCGATGCAAAATTTTACATGCTTAAAAATTCATAACAAATCTTCTGATTGCTCAAAACTGCTCATACTTCACACGCAAATCACTCATTGGGCTTCTGACATGTTACCCAATTTCTGTGATATTTCGCCACTGGGGGCGCTGTTTTTGGGCAAAAAATCCAATCTTTCCTCAAATTTGGTCAAACTTCACGGCCACCCTCTTACTACCTCCCATGTCATGTATACCACATTTTGGGAATTTTCGTCCATGGGGGGCGCTGTTTTTGGCCGTTGCAATTGCTCCAAAACGGGTTTTTGGTAAATAATTCCATAATGCTTTTCCTTCACACCACTACCTTGTGATAGTGCGTTGCTGTTGTAGACACTTACTTTTCCAACCCATAATCGCTCATGTACAGCATAGCGCCACCTACTGACATGGGAAAAACCAAAAAATTTATTCTTCAAAAATCTATATCTCATCTTCTATTTACTCAATTGTCATCAAACTTCATAAGCAAACTCTTCATAGCTCACCTGACATGTACGCCAAATTTTGTGCACTTTCGCCCCTGGGGGTGCTGGTTATGGCAGAAATGATATTGCAGCTTCTGATTTGTCAGACTTGGCAAGCAAACTCTTTACAAGACCTTTATTGGGGCGCTTGCCATGGTCGACAACGCATGAAATTTGGCTCCTTTCTCTTAGACTGCCACCGCTACTGAGAACCAGAAGCCCAGATCCAGGCGGGCCTCAGGGCCTCTATAGCGCCCCCTAACTCGTTGTGATTTTGGCCTCCCGCATTAAGGTGCCTGGTTGCCATGTAGTTTGTAGTAGTGGCTTGCCATTTGGTACACATATGTATCTCACTAAGCCGGACAAAATTGTAATGCCAATGCATTAGCCACGCCCAACAGGAAGTGAGGTTATTTCACTTTTGTGCGAAATGCATGGCCTCGAAGACGGCGCAACTCCTCCTAGACCGTTCATAGGAATGTCACCAAAATTGATAGACATCATCTACAGACAAGGCTGACAAAAGTTACTAAAGACGTTTCACGTAGCCTAAACCGTTCAGAAGTTATACGTCAATCAATTTTCAATGCAAAATTTTACATGCTTAAAAATTCATAACATATCTACAAATTGCTCAAAACTGCTCATACTTCACACGCAAATCGCTCATTGGGCTTCTGACATGGTACCCAATTTCTGTGATATTTCGCCACTGGGGGCGCTATTTTTGGGCAAAAAATCCAATCTTTCCTCAAATTTGGTCAAACTTCACGGCCACCCTCTTACTACCTCCCATGTCATGTACACCACATTTTGGGAATTTTCGTCCATGGGGGGCGCTGTTTTTGGCCAACGCAATTGCTCCGAAACAGGTTTTTGGTAAATAATTCCATAATGCTTCTCCTTCACACCACTACCTTGTGATAGTACGTTGCTGTTGTACACACTTATTTTTCCAACTCATAATCGCTCATGTGCAGCATAGCGCCACCTACTGACATGGAAGAAACCAAAAAATTTATTCTTCAAAAATCAATATCTCATCTTCTATTTTCTCAATCTTGATCAAACTTGATACGCACACTCTTAACAGGTCACCTGACATATGTGCCATATTTTGTGAACTTTTGCCACTGGGGGCGCTGTTTTCAGGCAACAATTTATATCTCGGCTGCTGATTGGTCAAACTTGATCAAACTTTAGAAAACAACTCTTCATAGGTCCCTTGACATGTATACCAAATTTGTTGAACTTTCACCACTGGGGGCGCTCATTGCGCTGTAGCAGTTGCAGGAGAGGTGTTTACAATCATGAGGCACCAGGAGTATGTTGTTTTGGTTGCCTTAAACACACATGACTTGTGGACCACTGGGGGCGCTCATTGCGCTGTAGCAGTTGCAGGAGAGGTGTTTACAATCATGAGGCACCAGGAGTATGTTGTTTTGGTTGCCTTAAACACACATGACTTGTGGGGAATGGGTAGGCAGTCGGGAGCAAGTGTTGTAGCGTTACATACAGACTAATAGATGTCTAACAGAAGACAATCCTATGTAGCTATAGCTTGGTGACTGATGAGGTAAATACATTAATTTGGTTGGGAAGCCATGGCATAAAATGTTCTGTCCATGACAACATCTCAGCGCACCGTGTACTCTGTGTCCAATTCTGTGCTTTGTCACCAATGTTTGAGTAATGTCTCTTGCCAAAGAAGCTGTGGATGGTATTTCGCGGGGACGCATGCCCCCGCCCCCCTTGGCCGCTGGCGCGAGGGCCCGTCGAGGCCGCTTGCGGCTTTAATTAGGGCCCGAGCCCTATAGGGCGAAGGCCCTATTGTTCTTGTAAGAGTTCACTATTATTATTCTTCCGTCTTCTTCTTCTTCTTCTTCTTCTTTATTTTCCTCCGCTGTTGGGCCATTTTCGGGGCGCTTGCCATGGGCGAAAACGCACCAAATTTGGCACCAGTTCCGAGAATTGCCACCGCTACTCAGAACCAAAAGCCCAGACTTGGCCGGGGCTCAGGGCCTCTATAGCGCCCCCTAAGTCGTTGTGATTTTGGCCTCCCGCTTTAAGGTGCCTGGGTGCCGTGTAGTTTGTAGTAGTGGCATGCCATTTGGTACGCATATGTATCTCACTAAGCCGGACAAAAATGTAGTGCCAATGCATTAGCCACGCCCAACAGGAAGTGAGGTAATTTCACTTTTGTGCGAAATGCATGGCCACGAAGACGGCGCAACTCCTCCTAGACCGTTCATAGGAATGTCACCAAAATTGATACACATCATCTAGAGACATGGCTGACAAAAGTTACTAAATACGTTTCACGTTGGATAAACCGTTCAGAAGTTATACGTCAATCAATTTTCGATGCAAAATTTTACATGCTTAAAAATTCATAACAAATCTTCTGATTGCTCAAAACTGCTCATACTTCACACGCAAATCACGCATTGGGCTTCTGACATGTTACCCAATTTCTGTGATATTTCGCCACTGGGGGCGCTATTTTTGGGCAAAAAATCCAATCTTTCCTCAAATTTGGTCAAACTTCACGGCCACCCTCTTACTACCTCCCATGTCATGTATACCACATTTTGGGAATTTTCGTCCATGGGGGGCGCTGTTTTTGGCTGACGCAATTGCTCCAAAACGGGTTTTTGGTAATTTATTCCATAATGCTTTCCCTTCACACCACTACCTTGTGATAGTGCGTTGCTGTTGTAGACACTTATTTTTCCAACTCATAATCGCTCATGTACAGCGTAGCGCCACCTACTGACATGGGAAAAACCAAAAAATTTATTCTTCAAAAATCTATATCTCATCTTCTATTTACTCAATTGTCATCAAACTTCATACGCAAACTCTTCATAGCTCGCCTGACTTATACACCAAATTTTGTGCACTTTCGCCCCTGGGGGTGCTGGTTATGGCAGAAATGATATTGCAGCTTCTGATTTGTCAGACTTGGCAAGCAAACTCTTTACAAGACCCTTATTGGGGCGCTTGCCATGGTCGACAACGCACGAAATTTGGCTCCTTTTTCTTAGACTGCCACCGCTACTGAGAACCAGAAGCCCAGATCCAGGCGGGCCTCAGGGCCTCTTTAGCGCCCCCTAAGTCATTGTGATTTTGGCCTCCCGCATAAAGGTGCCTGGTTGCCATGTAGTTTGTAGTAGTGGCATGCCATTTGGTACGCATATGTATCTCACTAAGCCGGACAAAAATGTAGTGCCAATGCATTAGCCACGCCCAACGGGATGTGAGGTAATTTCACTTTTGTGCGAAATGCATGGCCACGAAGACGGCGCAACTCCTCCTAGGCCGTTCATAGGAATGTCACCAAAATTGATAGACATCATCTACAGACATGGCTGACAAAAGTTCCTAAATACGTTTCACGTAGGATAAGCCGTTCAGAAGTTATACGTCAATCAATTTTCAATGCAAAATTTTACATGCTTAAAAATTCATAACAAATCTCCTAATTGCTCAAAGCTGCTCATACTTCACACGCAAATCACTCATTGGGCTTCTGACATGCTACCCAAATTCTGTGATATTTCGCCACTGGGGGCGCTATTTTTGGGCAAAAAATCCAATCTTTCCTCAAATTTGGTCAAACTTCACGGCCACCCTCTTACTACCTCCCATGTCATGTATACCCCATTTTGGGAATTTTCGTCCATGGGGGGCGCTGTTTTTGGCCGACGCAATTGCTCCAAAACGGGTTTTTGGTAAATAATTCCTTAATGCTTTTCCTTCACACCACTACCTTGTGATAGTACGTTGCTGTTGTAGACACTTATTTTTCCAACTCATAATCGCTCATGTACAGCATAGCGCCACCTACTGACATGGGAAAAACCAGAACATTTTTTCTTCAAAAATCAATATCTCATCTTCTATTTACTCAATCTTGATCAAACTTGATACGCACACTCTTAACAGGTCACCTGACATATCTCCCAAATTTTGTAAACTTTTGCCACTGGGGGCGCTGTTTTCAGGCAACATTTTATATCTCGGCTTCTGATTGGTCAAACTTGATCAAACTTGACACAACAACTCTTCATAGGTCCCTTGACATGTCTACCAAATTTGGTGAACTTTCACCACTGGGGGCGCTCATTGCGCTGTATCAGTTGCAGGAGAGGTGTTTACAATCATGAGGCACCAGGAGTATGTTGTTTTGGTTGCCTTAAACACACATGACTTGTGGGGAATGGGTAGGCAGTCGGGAGCAAGTGTTGTAGCGTTACATACAGACTAATAGATGTCTAACAGAAGACAATCCTATGTAGCTATAGCTTGGTGACTGATGAGGTAAATACATTAATTTGGTTCGGAAGCCATGGCATAAAATTTTCTGTCCATGACAACATCTCAGCGCACCGTGTACTCTGTGTCCGATTCTGTGCTTTGTCGCCATTGTGGGAGTAATGTCTCTTGCCGAAGAAGCTGTGGAAGGTATTTCGCGGGGACGCATGCCCCCGCCCCCCTTGGCCGCTGGCGCGAGGGCCCGTCGAGGCCGCTTGCGGCTTTAATTAGGGCCCGAGCCCTATAGGGCGAAGGCCCTATTGTTCTTGTAAGAGTTCACTATTATTAGGGCCCGAGCCCTATGGGCGAAGGCCCTATTGTTCTTGTAAGAGTTCACTATTATTATTCTTCCGTCTTCCTCTTCTTCTTCTTCTTCCGTCTTCTTCTTCTTCTTTATTTTTCTCCGCTGTTGGGCCATTTTCGGGGCACTTGCCATGGGCGAAAACGCACGAAATTTGGCGCCAGTTCCGAGAATTGCCACCGCTACTCAGAACCAGAATCCCAAACTTGGCCGGGGCTCAGGGCCTCTATAGCGCCCCCTAAGTTGTTGTGATTTTGGCCTCCCGCATTAAGGTGCCTGGGTGCCATGTAGTTTGTAGTAGTGGCATGCCATTTGGTACGCATATGTATCTGTCTAAGCCGGACAAAAATCTAATGCCAATGCATTAGCCACGCCCAACAGGAAGTGAGGTAATTTCACTTTTGTGCGAAATGCATGGCCACGAAGACGGCACAACTCCTCCTAGACCGTTCATAGGAATGTCACCAAAATTGATACACATCATCTACAGACATGGCTGACAAAAGTTACTAAATAAGTTTCACGTAGGATAAACCGTTCAGAAGTTATACGTCAATCAATTTTCGATGCAAAATTTTACATGCTTTAAAATTCATAACAAATCTTCTGATTGATCAAAACTGCTCATACTTGACACGCAAATCACTCATTGGGCTTCTGACATGTTACCCAATTTCTGTGATTTTTTGCCACTGGGGGCGCTATTTTTGGGCAAAAATTCCAATCTTTCCTCAAATTTGGTCAAACTTCACGGCCACCCTCTTACTACCTCCCATGTCATGTACACCACGTTTTGGAAATTTTCGTCCATGGGGGGCGCTGTTTTTGGCCGACGCAATTGCTCCAAAATGGGTTTTTGGTAAATAATTCCATAATGCTTTTCCTTCACACCACTACCTTGTGAGAGTGCATTGCTGTTGTAGACACTTATTTTTCCAACTCATAATCGCTCGTGTACAGCATAGCGCCACCTACTGACATGGGAAAAACCAAAAAATTTATTCTTCAAAAATCTATATCTCATCTTCTATTTACTCAATTGTCATCAAACTTCATACGCAAACTCTTCATAGCTCACCTGACATCTACGCCAAATTTTGTGCACTTTCGCCCCTGGGGGTGCTGGTTATGGCAAAAATGATATTGCAGCTTCTGATTTGTCAAACTTGCCAAGCAAACTCTTTACAAGACCCTTATTGGGGCGCTTGCCATGGTCGACAACGCACGAAATTTGGCTCCTTTTTCTTGGACTGCCACCGCTACTGAGAACCAGAAGCCCAGATCCAGGCGGGCCTCAGGGCCCCTATAGCGCCCCCTAACTCGTTGTGATTTTGGCCTCCCGCATTAAGGTGCCTGGTTGCCATGTAGTTTGTAGTAGTGGCATGCCATTTGGTACGCATATGTATCTCACTAAGCCGGACAAAAATGTAATGCCAATGCATTAGCCACGCCCAACAGGAAGTGAGGTAATTTCACTTTTGTGCGAAATGCATGGCCACGAAGACGGCGCAACTCCTCCTAGATCGTTCATAGGAATGTCACCAAAATTGATACACATCATCTACAAACATGGCTGACAAAAGTTTCTAAATACCTTTCACGTAGCATAAACCGTTCAGAAGTTATAAGTCAATCAATTTTCAATGCAAAATTTTACATGCTTAAAAATTCATAGCAAATCTTCTACTTGCTCAAAACTGCTCATACTTCACACGCAGATCACTCATTGGGCTTCTGACATGTTTTCCACTTTCTGTGATATTTCGCCACTGGGGGCGCTATTTTTGGACAAAATTTCCAATCTTTCCTCAAATTTGGTCAAACTTCACGGCCCCCCTCTTTCTACCTCCCATGTCTAATGTCTCTTGCCGAAGAAGCTGTGGAAGGTTTTTCGCGGGGACGCATGCCCCCGCCCCCCTTGGCCGCTGGCGCGAGGGCCCGTCGAGGCCGCTTGCGGCTTTAATTAGGGCCCGAGCCCTATGGGCGAAGGCCCTATTGTTCTTGTAAGAGTTCACTATTATTAGGGCCCGAGCCCTATGGGCGAAGGCCCTATTGTTCTTGTAAGAGTTCACTATTATTATTCTTCCGTCTTCTTCTTTATTTTTCTCCGCTGTTGGGCCATTTTCGGGGCGCTTGCCATGGGCGAAAACGCACGAAATTTGGCACCAGTTCCGAGAATTGCCACCGCTACTCAGAACCAAAAGCTCAAACTTGGCCGGGGCTCAGGGCCTCTATAGCGCCCCCTAAGTCGTTGTGATTTTGGCCTCCCGCATTATGGTGCCTGGGTGCCATGTAGTTTGTAGTAGTGGCATGCCCTTTGGTACGCATATGTATCTCACTAAGCCGGACAAAAATGTATTGCCAATGCATTAGCCACGCCCAACAGGAAGTGAGGTAATTTCACTTTTGTGCGAAATGCATGGCCCCGAAGACGGCGCAACTCCTCCTAGACCGTTCATAGGAATGTCACCAAAATTGATAGACATCATCTACAGACAAGGCTGACAAAAGTTACTAAAGACGTTTCACGTAGCCTAAACCGTTCAGAAGTTATACGTCAATCAATTTTCAATGCAAAATTTTACATGCTTAAAAATTCATAACATATCTACAAATTGCTCAAAACTGCTCATACTTCACACGCAAATCGCTCATTGGGCTTCTGACATGGTACCCAATTTCTGTGATATTTCGCCACTGGGGGCGCTATTTTTGGGCAAAAACTCCAATCTTTCCTCAAATTTGGTCAAACTTCACGGCCACCCTCTTACTACCTCCCATGTCATGTACACCACATTTTGGGAATTTTCGTCCATGGGGGGCGCTGTTTTTGGCCAACGCAATTGTTCCGAAACAGGTTTTTGGTAAATAATTCCATAATGCTTCTCCTTCACACCACTACCTTGTGATAGTACGTTGCTGTTGTACACACTTATTTTTCCAACTCATAATCGCTCATGTGCAGCATAGCGCCACCTACTGACATGGAAGAAACCAAAAAATTTATTCTTCAAAAATCAATATCTCATCTTCTATTTTCTCAATCTTGATCAAACTTGATACGCACACTCTTAACAGGTCACCTGACATATGTGCCATATTTTGTGAACTTTTGCCACTGGGGGCGCTGTTTTCAGGCAACAATTTATATCTCGGCTTCTGATTGGTCAAACTTGATCAAACTTTAGAAAACAACTCTTCATAGGTCCCTTGACATGTATACCAAATTTGTTGAACTTTCACCACTGGGGGCGCTCATTGCGCTGTAGCAGTTGCAGGAGAGGTGTTTACAATCATGAGGCACCAGGAGTATGTTGTTTTGGTTGCCTTAAACACACATGACTTGTGGACCACTGGGGGCGCTCATTGCGCTGTAGCAGTTGCAGGAGAGGTGTTTACAATCATGAGGCACCAGGAGTATGTTGTTTTGGTTGCCTTAAACACACATGACTTGTGGGGAATGGGTAGGCAGTCGGGAGCAAGTGTTGTAGCGTTACATACAGACTAATAGATGTCTAACAGAAGACAATCCTATGTAGCTATAGCTTGGTGACTGATGAGGTAAATACATTAATTGGGTTGGGAAGCCATGGCATAAAATGTTCTGTCCATGACAACATCTCAGCGCACCGTGTACTCTGTGTCCAATTCTGTGCTTTGTCACCAATGTTTGAGTAATGTCTCTTGCCAAAGAAGCTGTGGATGGTATTTCGCGGGGACGCATGCCCCCGCCCCCCTTGGCCGCTGGCGCGAGGGCCCGTCGAGGCCGCTTGCGGCTTTAATTAGGGCCCGAGCCCTATAGGGCGAAGGCCCTATTGTTCTTGTAAGAGTTCACTATTATTATTCTTCCGTCTTCTTCTTCTTCTTCTTCTTCTTCTTTATTTTCCTCCGCTGTTGGGCCATTTTCGGGGCGCTTGCCATGGGCGAAAACGCACCAAATTTGGCACCAGTTCCGAGAATTGCCACCGCTACTCAGAACCAAAAGCCCAGACTTGGCCGGGGCTCAGGGCCTCTATAGCGCCCCCTAAGTCGTTGTGATTTTGGCCTCCCGCTTTAAGGTGCCTGGGTGCCGTGTAGTTTGTAGTAGTGGCATGCCATTTGGTACGCATATGTATCTCACTAAGCCGGACAAAAATGTAGTGCCAATGCATTAGCCACGCCCAACAGGAAGTGAGGTAATTTCACTTTTGTGCGAAATGCATGGCCACGAAGACGGCGCAACTCCTCCTAGACCGTTCATAGGAATGTCACCAAAATTGATACACATCATCTAGAGACATGGCTGACAAAAGTTACTAAATACGTTTCACGTTGGATAAACCGTTCAGAAGTTATACGTCAATCAATTTTCGATGCAAAATTTTACATGCTTAAAAATTCATAACAAATCTTCTGATTGCTCAAAACTGCTCATACTTCACACGCAAATCACGCATTGGGCTTCTGACATGTTACCCAATTTCTGTGATATTTCGCCACTGGGGGCGCTATTTTTGGGCAAAAAATCCAATCTTTCCTCAAATTTGGTCAAACTTCACGGCCACCCTCTTACTACCTCCCATGTCATGTATACCACATTTTGGGAATTTTCGTCCATGGGGGGCGCTGTTTTTGGCCGACGCAATTGCTCCAAAACGGGTTTTTGGTAATTTATTCCATAATGCTTTCCCTTCACACCACTACCTTGTGATAGTGCGTTGCTGTTGTAGACACTTATTTTTCCAACTCATAATCGCTCATGTACAGCGTAGCGCCACCTACTGACATGGGAAAAACCAAAAAATTTATTCTTCAAAAATCTATATCTCATCTTCTATTTACTCAATTGTCATCAAACTTCATACGCAAACTCTTCATAGCTCGCCTGACTTATACACCAAATTTTGTGCACTTTCGCCCCTGGGGGTGCTGGTTATGGCAGAAATGATATTGCAGCTTCTGATTTGTCAGACTTGGCAAGCAAACTCTTTACAAGACCCTTATTGGGGCGCTTGCCATGGTCGACAACGCACGAAATTTGGCTCCTTTTTCTTAGACTGCCACCGCTACTGAGAACCAGAAGCCCAGATCCAGGCGGGCCTCAGGGCCTCTTTAGCGCCCCCTAAGTCATTGTGATTTTGGCCTCCCGCATAAAGGTGCCTGGTTGCCATGTAGTTTGTAGTAGTGGCATGCCATTTGGTACGCATATGTATCTCACTAAGCCGGACAAAAATGTAGTGCCAATGCATTAGCCACGCCCAACGGGATGTGAGGTAATTTCACTTTTGTGCGAAATGCATGGCCACGAAGACGGCGCAACTCCTCCTAGGCCGTTCATAGGAATGTCACCAAAATTGATAGACATCATCTACAGACATGGCTGACAAAAGTTCCTAAATACGTTTCACGTAGGATAAGCCGTTCAGAAGTTATACGTCAATCAATTTTCAATGCAAAATTTTACATGCTTAAAAATTCATAACAAATCTCCTAATTGCTCAAAGCTGCTCATACTTCACACGCAAATCACTCATTGGGCTTCTGACATGCTACCCAAATTCTGTGATATTTCGCCACTGGGGGCGCTATTTTTGGGCAAAAAATCCAATCTTTCCTCAAATTTGGTCAAACTTCACGGCCACCCTCTTACTACCTCCCATGTCATGTATACCCCATTTTGGGAATTTTCGTCCATGGGGGGCGCTGTTTTTGGCCGACGCAATTGCTCCAAAACGGGTTTTTGGTAAATAATTCCTTAATGCTTTTCCTTCACACCACTACCTTGTGATAGTACGTTGCTGTTGTAGACACTTATTTTTCCAACTCATAATCGCTCATGTACAGCATAGCGCCACCTACTGACATGGGAAAAACCAGAACATTTTTTCTTCAAAAATCAATATCTCATCTTCTATTTACTCAATCTTGATCAAACTTGATACGCACACTCTTAACAGGTCACCTGACATATCTCCCAAATTTTGTAAACTTTTGCCACTGGGGGCGCTGTTTTCAGGCAACATTTTATATCTCGGCTTCTGATTGGTCAAACTTGATCAAACTTGACACAACAACTCTTCATAGGTCCCTTGACATGTCTACCAAATTTGGTGAACTTTCACCACTGGGGGCGCTCATTGCGCTGTATCAGTTGCAGGAGAGGTGTTTACAATCATGAGGCACCAGGAGTATGTTGTTTTGGTTGCCTTAAACACACATGACTTGTGGGGAATGGGTAGGCAGTCGGGAGCAAGTGTTGTAGCGTTACATACAGACTAATAGATGTCTAACAGAAGACAATCCTATGTAGCTATAGCTTGGTGACTGATGAGGTAAATACATTAATTTGGTTCGGAAGCCATGGCATAAAATTTTCTGTCCATGACAACATCTCAGCGCACCGTGTACTCTGTGTCCGATTCTGTGCTTTGTCGCCATTGTGGGAGTAATGTCTCTTGCCGAAGAAGCTGTGGAAGGTATTTCGCGGGGACGCATGCCCCCGCCCCCCTTGGCCGCTGGCGCGAGGGCCCGTCGAGGCCGCTTGCGGCTTTAATTAGGGCCCGAGCCCTATAGGGCGAAGGCCCTATTGTTCTTGTAAGAGTTCACTATTATTAGGGCCCGAGCCCTATGGGCGAAGGCCCTATTGTTCTTGTAAGAGTTCACTATTATTATTCTTCCGTCTTCCTCTTCTTCTTCTTCTTCCGTCTTCTTCTTCTTCTTTATTTTTCTCCGCTGTTGGGCCATTTTCGGGGCACTTGCCATGGGCGAAAACGCACGAAATTTGGCGCCAGTTCCGAGAATTGCCACCGCTACTCAGAACCAGAATCCCAAACTTGGCCGGGGCTCAGGGCCTCTATAGCGCCCCCTAAGTTGTTGTGATTTTGGCCTCCCGCATTAAGGTGCCTGGGTGCCATGTAGTTTGTAGTAGTGGCATGCCATTTGGTACGCATATGTATCTGTCTAAGCCGGACAAAAATCTAATGCCAATGCATTAGCCACGCCCAACAGGAAGTGAGGTAATTTCACTTTTGTGCGAAATGCATGGCCACGAAGACGGCACAACTCCTCCTAGACCGTTCATAGGAATGTCACCAAAATTGATACACATCATCTACAGACATGGCTGACAAAAGTTACTAAATAAGTTTCACGTAGGATAAACCGTTCAGAAGTTATACGTCAATCAATTTTCGATGCAAAATTTTACATGCTTTAAAATTCATAACAAATCTTCTGATTGATCAAAACTGCTCATACTTGACAAGCAAATCACTCATTGGGCTTCTGACATGTTACCCAATTTCTGTGATTTTTCGCCACTGGGGGCGCTATTTTTGGGCAAAAATTCCAATCTTTCCTCAAATTTGGTCAAACTTCACGGCCACCCTCTTACTACCTCCCATGTCATGTACACCACGTTTTGGAAATTTTCGTCCATGGGGGGCGCTGTTTTTGGCCGACGCAATTGCTCCAAAATGGGTTTTTGGTAAATAATTCCATAATGCTTTTCCTTCACACCACTACCTTGTGAGAGTGCATTGCTGTTGTAGACACTTATTTTTCCAACTCATAATCGCTCGTGTACAGCATAGCGCCACCTACTGACATGGGAAAAACCAAAAAATTTATTCTTCAAAAATCTATATCTCATCTTCTATTTACTCAATTGTCATCAAACTTCATAGGCAAACTCTTCATAGCTCACCTGACATCTACGCCAAATTTTGTGCACTTTCGCCCCTGGGGGTGCTGGTTATGGCAAAAATGATATTGCAGCTTCTGATTTGTCAAACTTGCCAAGCAAACTCTTTACAAGACCCTTATTGGGGCGCTTGCCATGGTCGACAACGCACGAAATTTGGCTCCTTTTTCTTGGACTGCCACCGCTACTGAGAACCAGAAGCCCAGATCCAGGCGGGCCTCAGGGCCCCTATAGCGCCCCCTAACTCGTTGTGATTTTGGCCTCCCGCATTAAGGTGCCTGGTTGCCATGTAGTTTGTAGTAGTGGCATGCCATTTGGTACGCATATGTATCTCACTAAGCCGGACAAAAATGTAATGCCAATGCATTAGCCACGCCCAACAGGAAGTGAGGTAATTTCACTTTTGTGCGAAATGCATGGCCACGAAGACGGCGCAACTCCTCCTAGACCGTTCATAGGAATGTCACCAAAATTGATACACATCATCTACAAACATGGCTGACAAAAGTTTCTAAATACCTTTCACGTAGCATAAACCGTTCAGAAGTTATAAGTCAATCAATTTTCAATGCAAAATTTTACATGCTTAAAAATTCATAGCAAATCTTCTACTTGCTCAAAACTGCTCATACTTCACACGCAGATCACTCATTGGGCTTCTGACATGTTTTCCACTTTCTGTGATATTTCGCCACTGGGGGCGCTATTTTTGGACAAAATTTCCAATCTTTCCTCAAATTTGGTCAAACTTCACGGCCCCCCTCTTTCTACCTCCCATGTCTAATGTCTCTTGCCGAAGAAGCTGTGGAAGGTTTTTCGCGGGGACGCATGCCCCCGCCCCCCTTGGCCGCTGGCGCGAGGGCCCGTCGAGGCCGCTTGCGGCTTTAATTAGGGCCCGAGCCCTATGGGCGAAGGCCCTATTGTTCTTGTAAGAGTTCACTATTATTAGGGCCCGAGCCCTATGGGCGAAGGCCCTATTGTTCTTGTAAGAGTTCACTATTATTATTCTTCCGTCTTCTTCTTTATTTTTCTCCGCTGTTGGGCCATTTTCGGGGCGCTTGCCATGGGCGAAAACGCACGAAATTTGGCACCAGTTCCGAGAATTGCCACCGCTACTCAGAACCAAAAGCTCAAACTTGGCCGGGGCTCAGGGCCTCTATAGCGCCCCCTAAGTCGTTGTGATTTTGGCCTCCCGCATTATGGTGCCTGGGTGCCATGTAGTTTGTAGTAGTGGCATGCCCTTTGGTACGCATATGTATCTCACTAAGCCGGACAAAAATGTAATGCCAATGCATTAGCCACGCCCAACAGGAAGTGAGGTAATTTCACTTTTGTGCGAAATGCATGGCCCCGAAGACGGCGCAACTCCTCCTAGACCGTTCATAGGAATGTCACCAAAATTGATACACTTCATCTACAGACATGGCTGACAAAAGTTACTAAATACGTTTCACGCAGGATAAACCGTTCAGAAGTTATACGTCAATCAATTTTCGATGCAAAATTTTACTTGCTTAAAAATTCATAACAAATCTTCTGATTGCTCAAAACGGCTCATACTTCACACGCAAATCACTCTTTGGGCTTCTGACATGTTACCCAATTTCTGTGATATTTCGCCACTGGGGGCGCTATTTTTGGGCAAAAAATCCAATCTTTCCTCAAATTTGGTCAAACTTCACGGCCACCCTCTTACTACCTCCCATGTCATGTGTGCCACGTTTTGGGAATTTTCGTCCATGGGGGGCGCTGTTTTTGGCCGACGCAATTGCTCCAAAACGGGTTTTTGGTAAATAATTCCATAATGCTTTTCCTTCACACCACTACCTTGTGATAGTACGTTGCCGTTGTAGACACTTATTTTTCCAACTCATCATCGCTCATGTACAGCATAGCGCCACCTACTGACATGGGAAAAACCAAAAAATTTATTCTTCAAAAATCTATATCTCATCTTATATTTACTCAATTGTCATCAAACTTCATACGCAAACTCTTCATAGCTCACCTGACGTCTACGCCAAATTTTGTGCACTTTCGCCCCTGGGGGTGCTGGTTATGGCGAAAATGATATTGCAGCTTCTGATTTGTCAAACTTGCCAAGCAAAGTCTTTACAAGACCCTTATTGGGGCGCTTGCCATGGTCGACAACGCACGAAATTTGGCTCCTTTTTCTTAGACTGGCACCGCTACTGAGAACCAGAAGCCCAGATCCAGGCGGGCCTCAGGGCCTCTACAGCGCCCCCTAACTCGTTGTGATTTTGGCCTCCCGCATTAAGGTGCCTGGTTGCCATGTAGTTTGTAGTAGTGGTATGCCATTTGGTACGCATATGTATCTCACTAAGCCAGACAAAAATGTAATGCCAATGCATTAGCCACGCCCAACAGGACGTGAGGTAATTTCACTTTTGTGCGAAATGCATGGCCACGAAGACGGCGCAACTCCTCCTAGACCGTTCATAGGAATGTCACCAAAATTGATACACATCATCTACAGACATGGCTGACAAAAGTTCCTAAATACGTTTGACGTAGCATAAAACGTTCAGAAGTTATACGTCAATCAATTTTCAATGCAAAATTTTACATGCTTAAAAATTCATAACAAATCTTCTACTTGCTCAAAACTGCTCATACTTCACCCGCAGATCACTCATTGGGCTTCTGACATGTTACCCACTTTCTGTGATATTTCGCCACTGGGGGCGCTATTTTTGGGCAAAAATTCCAATCTTTCCTCAAATTTGGTCAAGCTTCACGGCCACCCTCTTACTACCTCCCATGTCATGTATACCACATTTTGGGAATTTTCGTCCATGGGGGGCGCTGTTTTTTGGCCGTCGCAATTGCTCCAAAACGGGTTTTTGGTAAATAATTCCATAATGCTTTTCCTTCACACCACTAATCTCATCTTCTATTTACTCAATTGTCATCAAACTTCATACGCAAACTCTTCATAGCTCACCTGACATGTACGCCAAATTTTGTGCACTTTCGCCCCTGGGGGTGCTGGTTATGGCAGAAATGATATTGCAGCTTCTGATTTGTCAAACTTGGCAAGCAAACTCTTTACAAGACCCTTATTGGGGCGCTATTATTATTAGGGCCCGAGCACCGTACAGTGCGAGACCCTATCGTTGCCATGTGTCCAATTCTGTGCTTTGTCGCCATTGCGGGAGTAATGTCTCTTGCCGAAGAAGCTGTGGAAGGTGTTTCGCGGGGACGCATGCCCCCGCCCCCCTTGGCCGCTGGCGCGAGGGCCCGTCGAGGCCGCTTGCGGCTTTAATTATTCTTCCGTCTTCTTCTTCTTCTTTATTTTTCTCCGCTGTTGGGCCATTTTCGGGGCACTTGCCATGGGCGAAAACGCACGAAATTTGGCAGCCCTTCCGAGAATTGCCACCGCTACTCAGAACCAAAAGCCCAAACTTGTCCGGGTCTCGGGGCCTATATAGCGCCCCCTAAGTTGTTGTGATTTTGGCCTCCCGCATTAAGGTGCCTGGTTGCCATATAGTTTGTAGTACTGGCATGCCATTTGGTACGCATATGTATCTCACTAAGCCGGACAAAAATGTATTGCCAATGCATTAGCCACGCCCAACAGAAAGTGAGGTAATTTCACTTTTGTGCGAAATGCATGGCCACGAAGACGGCGCAACTCCTCCTAGACCGTTCATAGGAATGTCACCAAAATTGATTCACATCATCTACAGACATGGCTGACAAAAGTTACTAAATACGTTTCACGTAGGATAAACCGTTCAGAAGTTATACGTCAATCAATTTTCACTTCAAAATTTTACATGCTAAAAAATTCATTACAAATCTGCTAATTGCTCAAAACTGCTCATACTTCACACGCTAATCACTCATTGGGCTTCTGACATGTTACCCAATTTCTGTGATATTTCGCCACTGGGGGCGCTATTTTTGGGCAAAAAATCCAATCTTTCCTCAAATTTGGTCAAACTTCACGGCCACCCTCTTACTACCTCCCATGTCATGTATACCACATTTTGGGAATTTTCGTCCATGGGGGGCGCTGTTTTTGGCCGACGCAATTTCTCCAAAATGGGTTTTTGGTTAATAATTCCATAATGCTTTTCCTTCACACCACTACCTTGTGATAGTACATTGCTGTTGTAGACACTTATTTTTCCAACTCATAATCGCTCATGTACAGCATAGCGCCACCTACTGACATGGGAAAAACCAAAAAATTTATTCTTCAAAAATCTATATCTCATCTTCTATTTACTCAATTGTCATCAAACTTCATAGGCAAACTCTTCATAGCTCACCTGACATGTACGCCAAATTTTGTGCACTTTTGCCCCTGGGGGTGCTGGTTATGGCAGAAATGATATTGCAGCTTCTGATTTGTCAAACTTGGCAAGGTAACTCTTTACAAGACCCTTATTGGGGCGCTTGCCATGGTCGACAACGCACGAAATTTGGCTCCTTTTTCTTAGACTGCCACCGCTACTGAGAACCAGAAGCCCAGATCCAGGCGGGCCTCAGGGCCTCTATAGCGCCCCCGAACTCGTTGTGATTTTGACCTACTGACATGGGAGAAACCAAAAAATTTATTCTTCAAAAATCAATATCTCATCTTCTATTTGCTCAATCTTGATCAAACTTGATACGCACACTCTTAACAGGTCACCTGACATATGTGCCAAATTTTGTGAACTTTTGCCACTGGGGGCGCTGTTTTCAGGCAACAATTTATATCTCGGCTTCTGATTGGTCAAACTTGATCAAACTTTACAAAACAACTCTTCATAGGTCCCTTGACATGTATACCAAATTTGGTGAACTTACACCACTGGGGGCGCTCATTGCACTGTAGCAGTTGCAGGAGAGGTGTTTACAATCATGAGGCACCAGGAGTATGTTGTTTTGGTTGCCTTAAACACACATGACTTGTGGACCACTGGGGGCGCTCATTGCACTGTAGCAGTTGCAGGAGAGGTGTTTACAATCATGAGGCACCAGGAGTATGTTGTTTTGGTTGCCTTACACACACATGACTTGTGGGGAATGGGTAGGCAGTCGGGAGCAAGTGTTGTAGCGTTACATACAGACTAATAGATGTCTAACAGAAGACAATCCTATGTAGCTATAGCTTGGTGACTGATGAGGTAAATACATTAATTTGGTTGGGAAGCCATGGCATAAAATGTTCTGTCCATGACAACATCTCAGCGCACCGTGTACTCTGTGTCCAATTCTGTGCTTTGTCACCATTGTGGGAGTAATGTCTCTTGCCAAAGAAGCTGTGGAAGGTATTTCGCGGGGACGCATGCCCCCGCCCCCCTTGGCCTCTGGCGCGAGGGCCCGTCGAGGCCGCTTGCGGCTTTAATTAGGGCCCGAGCCCTATAAGGCGAAGGCCCTATTGTTCTTGTAAGAGTTCACGATTATTATTCTTCCGTCTTCTTTTTCTCCGCTGTTGGGCCATTTTCGGGGCACTTGCCATGGGC
Source organism: Neoarius graeffei (assembly GCF_027579695.1). NCBI lineage: Eukaryota > Metazoa > Chordata > Actinopteri > Siluriformes > Ariidae > Neoarius > Neoarius graeffei. Next base: position 55,787,559 of record NC_083569.1, on the reverse strand, counting down.
GAAAACGCACGAAATTTGGAGCCAGTTCCGAGAATTGCCACCGCTACTCAGAACCAAAAGCCCAAACTTGGCCGGGGCTCAGGGCCTCTATAGCGCCCCCTAAGTCGTTGTGATTTTGGTCTCCCGCATTAAGGTGCCTGGTTGCCATGTAGTTTGTAGTAGTCGGATGCCATTTGGTACGCATATGTATCTCACTTAGCCGGACAAAAATGTAATGCCAATGCATTAGCCACGCCCAACAGGAAGTGAGGTAATTTCACTTTTGTGCGAAATGCATGGCCACGAACACGGCGCAACTCCTCCTAGACCGTTCATAGGAATGTCACCAAAATTGATACACATCATCTCCAGACATGGCTGACAAAAGTTACTAAATACGTTTCACGTAGGATAAACCGTTCAGAAGTTATACGTCAATCAATTTTCGATGCAAAATTTTACATGCTTAAAAATTCATAACAAATCTTCTGCTTGCTCAAAACTGCTCATACTTCACACGCAAATCACTCATTGGGCTTCTGACATGTTACCCAATTTCTGTGATATTTCGCCACTGGGGGCGCTATTTTGGGGCAAAAATTCCAATCTTTCCTCAAATTTGGTCAAACTTCACGGCCACCCTCTTACTACCTCCCATGTCATGTATACCACGTTTTGGAAATTTTCGTCCATGGGGGGCGCTGTTTTTGGCCAACGCAATTGCTCCAAAACGGGTTTTTGGTAAATAATTCCATAATGCTTTTCCTTCACACCACTACCTTGTGATAGTACGTTGCTGTTGTAGACACTTATTTTTCCAACTCATAATCGCTCATGTACAGCATAGCGCCACCTACTGACATGGGAAAAACCAAAAAATTTATTCTTCATAAATCTATATCTCATCTTCTATTTACTCAATTGTCATCAAACTTCATAAGCAAACTATTCATAGCTCACCTGACGTCTACGCCAAATTTTGTGCACTTTCGCCCCTGGGGGTGCTGGTTATGGTGGAAATGATATTGCAGCTTCGGATTTGTCAAAATAGGCAAGCAAACTCTTTACAAGACCCTTTTTGGGGCGCTTGCCATGGTCGACAACGCACGCAATTTGGCTCCTTTTTCTTAGACTCCCGCCGCTACTGAGAACCAGAAGCCCAGATCCAGGCGGGCCTCAGGGCCTCTATAGCGCCCCCTAACTCGTTGTGATTTTGGCCTCCCGCATTAAGGTGCCTGGTTGCCATGTAGTTTGTAGTAGTGGCATGCCATTCGGTACGCATATGTATCTCACTAAGCTGGACAAAAATGTAATGCCAATGCATTAGCCACGCCCAACAGGAAGTGAGGTAATTTCACTTTTGTGCGAAATGCATGGCCACGAAGACGGCGCAACTCCTCCTAGACCGTTCATAGGAATGTCACCAAAATTGATACACATCCTCTACTGACATGGCTGACAAAAGTTCCTAAATACTTTTCATGCAGCATAAACCGTTCAGAAGTTATACGTCAATCAATTTTCAATGCAAAATTTTACATGCTTAAAAATTCATAACAAATCTTCTGCTTGCTCAAAACTGCTCATACTTCACACGCAAATCCCTCATTGGGCTTCTGACATGTTACCCAATTTCTGTGATATTTTGCCACTGGGGGCGCTATTTTTGGGCAAAAATTCCAATCTTTCCTCAAATTTGGTCAAACTTCACGGCCACCCTCTTACTACCTCCCATGTCATGTATTCCACATTTTGGGAATTTTCGTCCATGGGGGGCGCTGTTTTTGGCCGACACAATTGCTCCAAAATGGGTTTTTGGTAAATAATTCCATAATGGTTTTCCTTCACACCACTACCTTCTGATAGTGCGTTGCTGTTGTAGTCACTTATTTCTCCAACTCATAATCGCTCATGTACAGCATTGCGCCACCTACTGACATGGGAAAAACCAAAAAATTTATTCTTCAAAAATCTATGTCTCATCTTCTATTTACTCAATTGTCATCAAACTTCATACGCAACCTCTTCATAGCTCACCTGACATATACGCCAAATTTTGTGCACTTTCGCCCCTGGGGGTGCTGGTTATGGCAAAAATGATATTGCAGCTTCTGATTTGTCAAACTTGGCAAGCAAACTCTTTACGGTATTTCGCGGGGACGCATGCCCCCGCCCCCCTTGGCCGCTGGCGCGAGGGCCCGCCGAGGCCGCTTGCGGCTTTAATTAGGGCCCGAGCCCTATAGGGCGAAGGCCCTATTGTTCTTGTAAGAGTTCACTATTATTATTCTTCCGTCTTCTTCTTCTTCTTCTTCTTCTTCCGTCTTCTTCTTCTTCTTTATTTTTCTCCGCTGTTGGGCCATTTTCGGGGCGCTTGCCATGGGCGAAAACGCACGACATTTAGCACCAGTTCCGAGAATTGCCACCGCTACTCAGACCCAGAAGCCCAAACTTGGCCGGGGCTCCGGGCCTCTATAGCGCCCCCTAAGTCGTTGTGATTTTGGCCTCCCGCATTAAGGTGCCTGCGTGCCATGTAGTTTGTAGTAGTGGCGTGCCATTTGGTACGCATATGTATCTCACTAAGCCGGACAAAAATGTAATGCCAATGCATTAGCCACGCCCAACAGGAAGTGAGGTAATTTCACTTTTGTGCGAAATGCATGGCCACGAAGACGGCGCAACTCCTCCTAGACCGTTCATAGGAATGTCACCAGAATTGATACACATCATCTACAGACATGGCTGACAAAAGTTACTAAATACGTTTCACGTAGGATTAACCGTTCAGAAGTTATACGTCAATCAATTTTCGATGCAAAATTTTACATGCTTAAAAATTCATAACAAATCTTCTGATTGCTCAAAACTGCTCATACTTCACACGCAACTCACTCATTGGGCTTCTGACATGTTACCCAATTTCTGTGATATTTCGCCACTGGGGGCGCTATTTTTGGGCAAAATTTCCAATCTTTCCTCAAATTTGGTCAAACTTCACGGCCACCCTCTTACTACCTCCCATATCATGTATACCACATTTTGGAAATTTTCGTCCATGGGGGGCGCTGTTTTTGGCCGACGCAATTGCTCCAAAACGGGTTTTTGGTAAATAATTCCATAATGCTTTTCCTTCACACCACTACCTTGTGATAGTACGTTGCTGTTGTAGACACTTATTTTTCCAACTCATAATCGCTCATGTACAGCATAGCGCCACCTACTGACATGGGAAAAACCAAAAAATTTATTCTTCAAAAATCTATATCTCATCTTCTATTTACTCAATTGTCATCAAACTTCATACTCAAACTCTTCATAGCTCACCTGACATCTACACCAAATTTTGTGCACTTTCGCCCCTGGGGGTGCTGGTTATGGCAAAAATGATATTGCAGCTTCTGATCTGTCAAACTTGCCAAGCAAACTCTTTACAAGACCCTTATTGGGGCGCTTGCCATGGTCGACAACGCACGAAATTTGGCTCCTTTTTCTTAGACTGCCACCGCTACTGAGAACCAGAAGCCCAGATCCAGGCGGGCCTCAGGGCCTCTATAGCGCCCCCTAACTCGTTGTGATTTTGGCCTCCCGCAATAAGGTGCCTGGTTGCCATGTAGTTTGTAGTAGTGGCATGCCATTTGGTACGCATATGTATCTCACTAAGCCGGACAACTATGTAATGCCAATGCATTAGCCACGCCCAGCAGGAAGTGAGGTAATTTCACTTTTGTGCGAAATGCATGGCCACGAAGACGGCGCAACTCCTCCTAGACAGTTCATAGGAATGTCACCAAAATTGATACACATGATCTACACACATGGCTGACAAAAGTTTCTAAATACGTTTCACGTAGCATAAACCGTTCAGAAGTTATACGTCAATCAATTTTCACTGCAAAATTTTACATGCTTAAAAATTCATAACAAATCTTCTAATTGCTCATAACTGCTCATACTTCACACGCAAATCACTCATTGGGCTTCTGACATGTTACCCAATTTCTGTGATATTTCGCCACTGGGGGCGCTATTTTTGGGCAAAAAATCCAATCTTTCCTCAAATTTGGTCAAACTTTACGGCCACCCTCTTACTACCTCCCATGTCATGTATACCACATTTTGGGAATTTTCGTCCATGGGGGGCGCTGTTTTTGGCCGACGCATTTGCTCCAACACGGGTTTTTGGTAAATAATTCCATTATGCTTTTCCTTCACACCACTACCTTGTGGTTATGTCTCTTGCCGAAGAAGCTGTGGAAGGTATTTCGCGGGGACGCATGCCCCCGCCCCCCTTGGCCGCTGGCGCGAGGGCCCGTCGAGGCCGCTTGCGGCTTTAATTAGGGCCCGAGCCCTATGGGCGAAGGCCCTATTGTTCTTGTAAGAGTTCACTATTATTATTCTTCCGTCGTCTTCTTCTTCTTCTTCTTTATTTTTCTCCGCTGTTGGGCCATTTTCGGGGCGCTTGCCATGGGCGAAAACGCACGAAATTTGGCACCACTTCCGAGAATTGCCACCGCTACTCAGAACCAAAAGCCCAAACTTGGCCGGGGCTCAGGGCCTCTATAGCGCCCCCTAAGTCGTTGTGATTTTGTCCTCCCGCATTAAGGTGCCTGGTTGCCATATAGTTTGTAGTACTGGCATGCCATTTGGTACGCATATGTATCTCACTAAGCCGGACAAAAATATAATGCCAATGCATTAGCCACGCCCAACAGGAAGTGAGGTAATTTCACTTCTGTGCGAAATGCATGGCCACGAAGACGGCGCAACTCCTCCTACACCGTTCATAGGAATGTCACCAAAATTGATACACATCATCTACAGACATGGCTGACAAAAGTTACTAAATAAGTTTCACGTAGGATAAACCGTTCAGAAGTTATACGTCAATCAATTTTCACTTCAAAATTTTACATGCTAAAAAATTCATAACAAATCTTCTAATTGCTCAAAACTGCTCATACTTCACACGCTAATCACTCATTGGGCTTCTGACATGTTACCCAATTTCTGTGATATTTCGCCACTGGGGGCGCTATTTTTGGGCAAAAAATCCAATCTTTCCTCAAATTCGGTCAAACTTCACGGCCACCCTCTTACTACCTCCCATGTCATGTATACCACATTTTGGGAATTTTCGTACATGGGGGGCGCTGTTTTTGGCCGACGCAATTTCTCCAAAATGGGTTTTTGGTTAATAATTCCATAATGCTTTTCCTTCACACCACTACCTTGTGAAAGTACGTTGCTGTTGTAGACACTTATTTTTCCAACTCATAATCGCTCATGTACAGCATAGCGCCACCTACTGACATGGGAAAAACCAAAAAATTTATTCATCAAAAATCTATATCTCATCTTCTATTTACTCAATTTTCATCACACTTCATACGCAAACTCTTCATAGCTCACCTGACATATACGCCAAATTTTGTGCACTTTCGCCCCTGGGGGTGCTGGTTATGGTAGAAATGATATTGCAGCTTCTGATTTGTCAACCTTGGCAAGCAAACTCTTTACAAGACCCTTATTGGGGCGCTTGCCTTGGTCGACAACGCTCGAAATTTGGCTCCTTTTTCTTAGACTGCCACCGCTTCTGAGACCCAGAAGCCCAGATCCAGGCGGGCCTCAGGGCCTCTATAGCGCCCCCTAACGTGTTGTGATTTTTGCCTCTCGCATTAAGGTGCCTGGTTGCCATGTAGTTTGTAGTAGTGGCCTGCCCTTTGGTACGCATATGTATCTCACCAAGCCGGACAAAAATGTAATGCCAATGCATTAGCCACGCCCTACAGGAAGTGAGGTAATTTCACTTTTGTGCGAAATGCATGGCCACGAAGACGGCGCAACTCCTCCTAGACCGTTCATTGGAACGTCACCATAATTGATACACATCATCTACAGACATGGCTGACAAAAGCAGCTAAATACGTTTCACGTAGCCTAAACCGTTCAGACGTTATACGTCTATCATTTTTCAATGCAGAATTTTACATGCTTAAAAATTCATAACAAATCTTCTAATTGCTCAACACTGCTCATACTTCACACGCAGATCACGCATGGGGCTTCTGACATGTTACCCAATTTCTGTGATGTTTCGCCACTGGGGGCGCTATTTTTGGGCTAAAACTCCAATCTTTCCTCAAATTTGGTCAAACTTCACGGCCACCCTCTTACTACCTCCCATGTCATGTATACCACATTTTGGGAATTTTCGTCCATGGGGGGGCGCTGTTTTTGGCCCACGCAATTGCTCCAAAACGGGTTTTTGGTAAATAATTCCATAATGCTTTTCCTTCACACCACTACCTTGTGATTGTACGTTGCTGTTGTAGACACTTATTTTTCCAACTCATAATCGCTCATGTACAGCATAGCGCCACCTACTGACATGGGAAAAACCAAAAAATTTATTCTTCAAAAATCTATATCTCATCTTCTATTTACTCAATTGTCATCAAACTTCATACGCAAACTCTTCATAGCTCACCTGACATATACGCCAAATTTTGTGCACTTTCGCCCCTGGGGGTGCTGATTATGGCAAAAATGATATTGCAGCTTCTGATTTGTCAAACTTGGCAAGCAAACTCTTTTCAAGACCCTTATTGAGTCGCTTGCCATCGTCGACGTCGCACGAAGTGCGAGACCCTATTGTTGCCATGTGTCCAATTCTGTGCTTTGTCGCCATTGTGAGAGTAATGTCTCTTGCCGCAGAAGCTGTGGAAGGTTTTTCGCAGGGACGCATGCCCCCGCCCCCCTTGGCCGCTGGCGCGAGGGCCCGTCGAGGCCGCTTGCGGCTTTAATTATTCTTCTTCTTTATTTTTCTCCGCTGTTGGGCCATTTTCGGGGCGCTTGCCATGGGCGAAAACGCGCGAAATTTGGCGCCACTTCCGAGAATTGCCACCGCTACTCAGAACCAAAAGCCCACACTTGGCCGGGGCTCAGGGCCTCTATAGCGCCCCCTAAGTCGTTGTGATTTTGGCCTCCCGCATTAAGGTGCCTGGTTGCCATATAGTTTGTAGTAGTGGCATGCCATTTGGTATGCATATGTATCTCACTAAGCCGGACAAAAATGTAATGCCAATGCATTAGCCACGCCCAACAGGAAGTGAGGTAATTTCACTTTTGTGTGAAATGCATGGCCACGAAGACGGCGCAACTCCTCCTAGACCGTTCATAGAAATGTCACCAAAATTGATACACATCATCTACAGACATGGCTGACAAAAGTTACTAAATACGTTTCACGTAGGATAAACCGTTCAGAAGTTATACGTCAATCAATTTTCACTTCAAAATTTTACATGCTAAAAAATTCATAACAAATCTTCTAATTGCTCAACACTGCTCATACTTCACACGCTAATCACTCATTGGGCTTCTGACATGTTACCCAATTTCTGTGATATTTCGCCACTGGGGGCGCTATTTTTGGGCAAAAAATCCAATCTTTCCTCAAATTTGGTCAAACTTCACGGCCACCCTCTTACTACCTCCCATGTGATGTATACCACATTTTGGGAATTTTCGTCCATGGGGGGCGCTGTTTTTGGCCGACGCAATTTCTCCAAAACGGGTTTTTGGTAAATTATTCCATAATGCTTTTCCTTTACACCACTACCTTGTGACAGTGCGTTGCTGTTGTGGACACTTATTTTTCCATCTCATAATCACTCATGTACAGCATAGCGCCACCTACTGACATGGGAAAAAACAAAAAATTTATTCTTCAAAAATCTATATCTCATCTTCTGTTTACTCAATTGTCATCAAACTTGATACGCAAACTCTTCATAGCTCACCTGACATGTACGCCAAATTTTGTGCACTTTTGCCCCTGGGGGTGCGGGTTATGGCAGAAATGATATTGCAGCTTCTGATTTGTCAAACTTGGCAAGCAAACTCTTTACAAGACCCTTTTTGGCGCGCTTGCCATGGTCGACATTGCACGAAATTTGGCTCCTTTTTCTTAGACTCCCACCGCTACTGAGAACCAGAAGCCCAGATCCAGGCGGGCCTCAGGGCCTCTATAGCGCCCCCTAACTCATTGTGATTTTGGCCTCCCGCATTAAGGTGCCTGGTTGCCATGTAGTTTGTAGTAGTGGCATGCCATTTGGTACGCATATGTATCTCACTAAGCCGGACAAAAATGTAATGCCAATGCATTAGCCACGCCCAACAGGAAGTAAGGTAATTTCACTTTTGTGCGAAATGCATGGCCACGAAAACGGCGCAACTCCTCCTAGACCGTTCATAGGAATGTCACCAAAATTGATACTCATCATCTACAGACATGGCTGACAAAAGTTCCTAAATACGTTTCACGTAGAATTAACCGTTCAGAAGTTATACGTCAATCAATTTTCAATGCAAAATTTTACATGCTTAAAAATTCATAACATATCTTCAAATTGCTCAAAACTGCTCATACTTCACACGCTAATCACTCATTGGGCATCTGACATGTTACCCAATATCTGTGATATTTCGCCACTGGGGGCGCTATTTTTGGGCAAAAAATCCAATCTTTCCTCAAATTTGGTCAAACTTCACGGCCACCCTCTTACTACCTCCCATGTCATGTACACCTCATTTTGGGAATTTTCGTCCATGGGGGGTGCTGTTTTTGGCCATCGCAATTGCTCCAAAACAGGTTTTTGGTAAATAATTCCATAATGCTTCTCCTTCACACCACTACCTTGTGATAGTACGTTGCTGTTGTAGACACTTATTTTTCCAACTCATAATCGCTCATGTGCAGCATAGCGCCACCTACTGACATGGGAGAAACCAAAAAATTTATTCTTCAAAAATCAATATCTCATCTTCTATTTTCTCAATCTTGATCAAACTTGATATGCACACTCTTAACCGGTCACCTGACATATGTGCCAAATTTTGTGAACTTTTGCCACTGGGGGCGCTGTTTTCAGGCAACAATTTATATCTCGGCTTCTGATTGGTCAAACTTGATCAAACTTTACAAAACAACTCTTCATAGGTCCCTTGACATGTATACCAAATTTGGTGAACTTTCACCACTGGGGGCGCTCATTGCGCTGTAGCAGTTGCAGGAGAGGTGTTTACAATCATGAGGCACCAGGAGTATGTTGTTTTGGTTGCCTTAAACACACATGACTTGTGGGGAATGGGTAGGCAGTCGGGAGCAAGTGTTGTAGCATAGCGCCACCTACTGACATGGGAGAAACCAAAAAATTTATTCTTCAAAAATCAATATCTCATCTTCTATTTTCTCAATCTTGATCAAACTTGATACGCACACTCTTAACAGGTCACCTGACATATGTCCCAAATTTTGTGAACTTTTGCCACTGGGGGCGCTGTTTTCAGGCAACAATTTATATCTCGGCTTCTGATTGGTCAAACTTGATCAAACTTTACAAAACAACTCTTCATAGGTCCCTTGACATGTATACCAAATTTGGTGAACTTTCACCACTGGGGGCGCTCATTGCGCTGTAGCAGTTGCAGGAGAGGTGTTTACAATCATGAGGCACCAGGAGTATGTTGTTTTGGATGCCTTAAACACACATGACTTGTGGGGAATGGGTAGGTAGTCGGGAGCAAGTGTTGTAGGATAGCGCCACCTACTGACATGGGAGAAACCAAAAAATTTATTCTTCAAAAATCAATATCTCATCTTCTATTTTCTCAATCTTGATCAAACTTGATACGCACACTCTTAACAGGTCACCTGACATATGTCCCAAATTTTGTGAACTTTTGCCACTGGGGGCGCTGTTTTCAGGCAACAATTTATATCTCGGCTTCTGATTGGTCAAACTTTACAAAACAACTCTTCATAGGTCCCTTGACATGTATACCAAATTTGGTGAACTTTCACCACTGGGGGCGCTCATTGCGCTGTAGCAGTTGCAGGAGAGGTGTTTACAATCATGAGGCACCAGGAGTATGTTGTTTTGGTTGCCTTAAACACACATGACTTGTGGACCACTGGGGGCACTCATTGCACTGTAGCAGTTGCAGGAGAGGTGTTTACAATCATGAGGCGCCAGGAGTATGTTGTTTTGGTTGCCTTAAACACACATGACTTGTGGGGAATGGGTAGGCAGTCGGGAGCAAGTGTTGTAGCATAGCGCCACCTACTGACATGGGAGAAACCAAAAAATTTATTCTTCAAAAATCAATATCTCATCTTCTATTTTCTCAATCTTGATCAAACTTGATACGCACACTCTTAACAGGTCACCTGACATATGTCCCAAATTTTGTGAACTTTTGCCACTGGGGGCGCTGTTTTCAGGCAACAATTTATATCTCGGCTTCTGAATGGTCAAACTTGATCAAACTTTACAAAACAACTCTTCATAGGTCCCTTGACATGTGTACCAAATTTGGTGAACTTTCACCACTGGGGGCGCTCATTGCGCTGTAGCAGTTGCAGGAGAGGTGTTTACAATCATGAGGCACCAGGAGTATGTTGTTTTGGTTGCCTTAAACACACATGACTTGTGGACCACTGGGGGCGCTCATTGCACTGTAGCAGTTGCAGGAGAGGTGTTTACAATCATGAGGCACCAGGAGTATGTTGTTTTGGTTGCCTTAAACACACATGACTTGTGGAGCACTGGGGGCGCTCATTGCACTGTAGCAGTTGCAGGAGAGCTCTTTACAATCATGAGGCACCAGGAGTATGTTGTTTTGGTTGCCTTAAACACACATGACTTGTGGGGAATGGGTAGGCAGTCGGGAGCAAGTGTTGTAGCGTTACATACAGACTAATAGATGTCTAACAGAAGACAATCCTATGTAGCTATAGCTTGGTGACTGATGAGGTAAATACATTAATTTGGTTGGGAAGCCATGGCATAAAATGTTCTGTCCATGACAACATCTCAGCGCACCGTGTACTCTGTGTCCAATTCTGTGCTTTGTCACCATTGTGGGAGTAATGTCTCTTGCCAAAGAAGCTGTGGAAGGTATTTCGCGGGGACGCATGCCCCCGCCCCCCTTGGCCGCTGGCGCGAGGGCCCGTCGAGGCCGCTTGCGGCTTTAATTATTCTTCCGTCTTCTTCTTCTTCTTCCGTCTTCTTCTTCTTCTTTATTTTTCTCCGCTGTTGGGCCACTTTCGGGGCGCTTGCCATGGGCGAAAACGCACGAAATTTGGCACCAGTTCCGAGAATTGCCACCGCTACTCAGAACCAGAAGCCCAAACTTGGCCGGGGCTCAGGGCCTCTATAGCGCCCCCTAAGTCGTTGTGATTTTGGCCTCCCGCATTAAGGTGCCTGGGTGCCATGTAGTTTGTAGTAGTGGCATGCCATTTGGTACGCATATGTATCTCACTAACCAGGACAAAAATGTAATGCCAATGCATTAGCCACGCCCAACAGGAAGTGAGGTAATTTCACTTTTGTGCGAAATGCATGGCCACGAAGACGGCGCAACTCCTCCTAGACCGTTCATAGGAATGTCACCAAAATTGATACTCATCATCTACAGACATGGCTGACAAAAGTTACTAAATACGTTTCACGTAGGATAAACCGTTCACAAGTTATACGTCAATCAATTTTCGATGCAAAATTTTACATGCTTAAAAATTCATAACAAATCTTCTGATTGCTCAAAACTGCTCATACTTCACATGCAAGTCACTCATTGGGCTTCTGACATGTTACCCCCTTTCTGTGATATTTCGCCACTGGGGGCGCTATTTTTGGGCAAAAAATCCAATCTTTCCTCAAATTTGGTCAAACTTCACGGCCACCCTCTTACTACCTCCCATGTCATGTATACCACATTTTGGGAATTTTCGTCCATGGGGGGCGCTGTTTTTGGCCGACGCAATTGCTCCAAAACGGGTCTTTGGTAAATAATTCCATTAATGCTTTTCCTTCACACCACTACCTTGTGATAGTACGTTGCTGTTGTCGACACTTATTTTTCCAACTCATTATCGCTCATGTACAGCATAGCGCCACCTACTGACATGGGAAAAACCAAAAAATTTATTCTTCAAAAATCTATATCTCATCTTCTATTTACTCAATTGTCATCAAACTTCATACGCAAACTCTTCATAGCTCACCTGACATGTACGCCAAATTTTGTGCACTTTCGCCCCTGGGGGTGCTGGTTATGGCAGAAATGATATTGCAGCTTCTGATTTGTCAAACTTGGCAAGCAAACTCTTTACAAGACCCTTATTGGGGCGCTTGCCATGGTCGACAACGCACGAAATTTGGCTCCTTTTTCTTAGACTGCCACCGCTACTGAGAACCAGAAGCCCAGATCCAGGCGAGCCTCAGGGCCTCTATAGCGCCCCCTAACTCGTTGTGATTTTGGCCTCCCGCATTACGGTGCCTGGTTGCCATGTAGTTTGTAGTAGTGGCATGCCATTTGGTACGCATATGTATCTCACTAAGCCGGACAAAAATGTAATGCCAATGCATTAGCCACGCCCAACAGGAAGTGAGGTAATTTCACTTTTGTGCAAAATGCATGGCCACGAAGACGGCGCAACTCCTCCTAGACCGTTCATAGGAATGTCACCAAAATTGATACACATCATCTACAGACATGGCTGACAAAAGTTACTAAATACGTTTCACGTAGCATACACCGTTCAGAAGTTATACGTCAATCAATTTTCAATGCAAAATTTTACCTGCTTAAAAATTCATAACAAATCTTCTATTTGCTCAAAACTGCTCATACTTCACACGCAAATCACTCATTGGGCTTCTGACATGTTACCCAATTTCTGTGATATTTCGCCACTGGGGGCGCTATTTTTGGGCAAAAAATCCAATCTTTCCTCAAATTTGGTCAAACTTCACGGCCACCCTCTTACTAGGTGCCTGCTTGGCATATAGTTTCTAGTTAGGGCCCGAGCCCTACTGGGCGAAGGCCCTATTGTTCTTGTAAGAGTTCACTATTCTTCTTCTTCTTCTTCTTTATTTTTCTCCGCTGTTGGGCCATTTTCGGGGCGCTTGCCATGGGCGAAAACGCGCGAAATTTGGCACCAGTTCCGAGAATTGCCACCGCTACTCAGAACCAAAAGCCCAAACTTGGCCGGGGCTCAGGGCCTCTATAGCGCCCCCTAAGTCGTTGTGATTTTGGCCTCCCGCTTTAAGGTGCCTGGTTGCCATATAGTTTGTAGTTGTGGCATGCCATTTGGTACGCATATGTATCTCACTAAGCCGGACAAAAATGTAATGCCAATGCATTAGCCACGCCCAACAGGAAGTGAGGTAATTTCACTTTTGTGCGAAATGCCTGGCCACGAAGAGGGCGCAACTCCTCCTAGACCGTTCATGGGAATGTCACCAAAATTGATACACATCATCTACAGACATGGCTGACAAAAGTTACTAAATACGTTTCACGTAGGATAAACCGTTCAGAAGTTGTACGTCAATCAATTTTCACTTCAAAATTTTACATGCTTAAAAATTCATAACAAATCTTCTAATTGCTCAAAACTGCTCATACTTCACACGCACATCACGCATTGGGCTTCTGACATGTTACCCAATTTCTCTGATATTTCGCCACTGGGGGCGCTATTTTTGGGCAAAAATTCCAGTCTTTCCTCAAATTTGATCAAACTTCACGGCCACCCTCTTTCTACCTCCCATGTCATGTATACCACATTTTGGGAATTTTCGTCCATGGGGGGCGCTGTTTTTGGCCGACGCAATTTCTCCAAAACGGGTTTTTGGTAAATTATTCCATAATCCTTTTCCTTCACACCACTACCTTGTGATAGTACGTTGCTGTTGTAGACACTTATTTTTGCATCTCATAATCGCTCATGTACAGCATAGCGCCACCTACTGACATGGGAAAAACCAAAAAATTTATTCTTCAAAAATCTATATCTCATCTTCTATTTACTCAATTGTCATCAAACTTCATACGCAAACTCTTCGTAGCTCACCTGACATATACGCCAAATTTTGTGCACTTTCGCCCCTGGGGGTGCTGGTTATGGCAGAAATGATATTGCAGCTTCTGATTTGTCAAGCTTGGCAAGCAAACTCTTTACAAGACCCTTATTGGGGCGCTTGCCATGGTCGACTACGCTCGAAATTTTGCCCCTTTTTCTTGGACTGCCACCGCTTCTGAGAACCATTATTATTAGGCCCCGAGCACCGTACAGTGCGAGACCCTATTGTTGCCATGTGTCCAATTCTGTGCTTTGTCGCCATTGTGGGTGTAATGTCTCTTGCCGAAGAAGCTGTGGAAGGTTTTTCGCGGGGACGCATGCCCCCGCCCCCCTTGGCCGCTGGCGCGAGGGCCCGTCGAGGCCGCTTGCGGCTTTAATTAATACATTTCTACTTTTTTTAATATTAATTTCAATTGTTAAACATTCTAATAAGTTATCAATCACCGTTGTCATGCCATCTATTAGCTTATAATTCAAATTACAGTCCACATACACCGCCACTCCTCCTCCACCTTTATTTTTCCTGTTTAATTAAATTCATATCCAGTCAGTTCGAAATCCACTCTTTTATCCATGTCAATCCAGGTCTCCGATATGGCAATTATGCTGAATGGATGGGTAAACTGACTTAAGTATTTCTTGATGTGTTTGAAGTTAGCATACATGCTTCTGCTGTTGAAGTGTATTATTGATAATTTTCCCGCAGCCTTAGTGGACTGATTGTACTGTTCCTCTGTGTAATAGTGGCAATTGTCATTAATGGTTGAGAAAAAGTTATTGTCCGGGTCTATGTCATTATCTATATCCAATAGTTTATGGTCAGTGAATTCATGTAGTTTCAGTTCCAGGTTTTCATAATCAACAAGCATTTGCATTAGCCGAGTAGCGTTCCGAGTAATGGATGAAAGAGTTATTTCGGTGTGTGTCATGGTTGAGTTTGGTGTAGTGTTACATCGGTATTGATTACCATACAGTCCTGATAGCAGTCACTGGTATTTGTCCAAGTCCTCAATGTTTTGTATGACCAGAACTCTCGCCTCCTCCGGTGTACCGTTCAGCTTAATGAATACTTTGCAGCTGGTGATCCATGTAGATTGAATTTTATTTTCTTTCTTGAGATGACTTGCTTTTCTGGCGATGTCCGCATTGCGTTTTGTCAGGTGCTCGTTGATAGACATTTGTACCTTTCAGTTTCCTTCCTTGTTTCAGCAATGCAGCTTTATGTTTCCGATTGATGGATCTCATGATGATGGCGGTGTTTTCCTTGTCTCTCCTGGGTAGAATGTAGCAGGCCTCGACGTTGCTGCAATCAATATCGATTCCCTTTGGGTGTAGGAATGCCGACACTTGTTGCTCCACAGAGTTGCCGCCCAGTGTGTCAGATTCTCCCTCCCTTATCACCGCTTTTGCATATGACCGGGGTTTAATCTGAACCCCAGTGACGATGACGTCGTTCATCCTGGTGTACTGTTCCAGTTCAGCAACTCTGCTTTCCAGGTGGGTGAGACACCAGTCCTTCTCAGCAATCTGCGGCCTGAGCGACTTCACTTCCGTCACCAGGTCCATGATGGTTTTCTGTTGTTGGTTAATAACAGAAACTTCTTCCGCCAGAAAGTCGAGTAACTTTTTAATGTCCTCGCCTTCTTCGGCTGTAAAGTTCCCTTTTGGGGTGGCATAATTAATCAATAAAGCCATCCAATTCGGTAAAATGTTTGGAGAGTCGTTTCCTCACCACACAATAACTGTAACTAAACATTTCTGGTAACTGTTGATCAGTCCTGCACACCGGCTTGGAGGAATTTTAGCCCATTCCTCCGTACAGAACAGCTTTCTGGGATGTTGGTGGGTTTCCTCACATGAACTGCTCGCTTCAGGTCCTTCCACAACATTTCCATTGGCTTAAGGTCAGGACTTTGACTTGGCCATTCCAAAACATTAACTTTATTCTTCTTTAACCATTCTTTGGTAGAACGACTTGTGTGCTTAGGGTCGTTGTCTTGCTGCATGACCCATCTTCTCTTGAGATTCAGTTCATGGACAGATGTCCTGACATTTTCCTTTAGAATTCACTGGTATAATTCAGAATTCATTGTTCCATCAATGATGGCAAGCTGTCCTGGCCCAGATGCAGCAAAACAGGCCCAAACCATGATATTACCACCACCATGTTTCACAGATGGAATAAGGTTCTTATGCTGGAATGCAGTGTTTTCCTTTCTCCAAACATAACGCTTCTCATTTAAACCAATAAGTTCTATTCTGGTCTCACCCATCCACAAAACATTTTTCCAATAGCCTTCTGGCTTGTCCACGCGAACTTTAGCAAACTGCAGACGAGCAGCAATGTTCTTTTTGGAGAGCAGTGGCTTTCTCCTTGCAACCCTGCCATGTACACCATTGTTGTTCAGTGTTCTCCTGATGGTGGACTCATGAACATTAATATTAGCCAATGTGAGAGAGGCCTTCAGTTGCTTAGAAGTTACCCTGGGGTCCTTTGTGACCTCGCCGACTATTACGCACCTTGTTCTTGGAGTGATCTTTGTTGGTCGACCACTCCTGGGGAGGGTAACAATGGTCTTGAATTTCCTCCATTTGTACACAATCTGTCTGACTGTGGATTGGTGGAGTCCAAACTCTTTAGAGATGGTTTTGTAACCTTTTCCAGCCTGATGAGCATCAGCAACGCTTTTTCTGAGGTCCTCAGAAATCTCCTTTGTTCGTGCCATGATACACTTCCACAAACATGTGTTGTGAAGATCAGACTTTAATAGATCCCTGTTCTTTAAATAAAACAGGGTGCCCACTCACACCTGATTGTCATCCCATTGATTGAAAACACCTGACTCTAATTTCACCTTCAAATTAACTGCTAGTCCTAGATGTTCACATACTTTTGCCACTCACAGATATGTAATATTGGATCATTTTCCTCAATATAGTATAATATTTTTGTCTCATTTGTTTAACTGGGTTCTCTTTATCTACTTTTAGGACTTGTGTGAAAATCTGATGATGTTTTAGGTCATATTTATGCAGAAATATAGAAAATTCTAAAGGGTTCACAAACTTTCAAGCACCACTGTACTAAAAAAAAGTTATGTCCATAATGAATCACACACACACACACACACACACACACACACACACACACAAAAAAATCCGGGCAACGCCTGGGTAACCTGCTAGTCCAAAAATAAAACCCTTCATGAAAATAAATAGTACTCATTCGCATTTATTTGATATTTTAGTAGTATTCAAAAATGTACATATTCAAACACAAAAGCCATGTTCCACAAATTAGCATAAAAATAAATGTCATGGAAAATCATATAACAATCATATAACATTTTTATGTGATTTCTTTATTGTGTTAAACTAGAACATTTTCTACTTGAAATCAGAAGAGTTTTTGAGTTATTTTTGCATTAGACATTTGAGAATGTGTTCTACATTCATATCTGAAAAGCATGCTCTTACAGTCTGCAACATTTTAAGGGGTTGTCAGTGTTGTAGGCAGCTAAAATGATTTATATTTGAAACACCCATTTTCTGAATATATATATGACATTCAGTATTTTTTACATAAATAACTTAAAATTAAACAACTGACAACACTGATCAATGAAAATCCAAAAGGCAAAATAGTATAACAAGACGTTTGCAAGAAAAAAAGATCGACATCATAAGAAAGTAAATGCATGATTAAAACTTTGTGCTTTTAAAGTTTTCCCTGTAATTTTGATGTTTATTTATTCTGTGTTGAAACAAAAGTATGTCGCTGCTATTACAGTTAGTCTCTCAGTTCAGAGATTACATTAGTAACAGAGATCATAATGTGAGCAGTAAAGTTTCTGTAAGTGTAAAAGACATTCAAAAGTCTGGAGGAAGACAAGTACTTATAGTATCAGACATATCATTTTGAAATAACTTTATGTATAATCACATAACAAAATGGTTAATCATATCGCCACATTCATTATCTTTAAAGTAACTAGTCATAATTATTATTTTGAAAATTATTATTCATAGGAAGAGTATTAACACTGCCCTCTAAGGGATAAACATGGCACTACAATTTAGTGAGTATTAAACTGAAAAGAACTAGGAAAGAGCAAAGGACAAGTTTTTTTGATTGTGTGTGTGTGTGTGTGTGTGTGTGTGTGTGTGTGTGTGTGTGTGTGTGTGTGTACTTTATTCCAACCCTCTGCCCCTCTACTACATACAATCAGTCCAAATTTTAACGATGATGTTGAAGGAAACCACAGAGAGCAAGATTTGTGCAAATTGAATGAAATTGACACAAAAATGCTCAAACAGTGGACTTAATATGCAGTGGCTTTAGATTGGCTGGAGGGAGACAGTTCTAACACCTGGTCCAAAACATGGTTATATGGTTGGGGAAATGTTGCAGTATTTCCTAGATGGCTATAAGATACCGAAAGTGTTTTAAGGGTGTTATAGGCACAGATTTCATCACAGGGTTATCAAGGGTTAAAAGCTGTTACCCTAGATCCTCTCTTTTTCTCTAGCATTTATCTTACACTACAGTAACTATACATTATTTTAAAAAAGTAATGTGAATAACCAGAGAGAGTTTGAACAGTTAGAGACATTTTGTACGCCTCCACTGATATTTTGCCATAAGACAGTTTATGACAACAGGCTGACAGCGTAATTGGAGTCTTGATAAAATACTGTCCAATGTTGAAATGTAAGGATTTATAAGGATAAATGGAACATAAAATGGGTTTATATTTACTGTATAAAAGTCACAAATATTTCTTTGGGTTTTCTTTTTTTAATTTACAAAGAAAACTGAATTGACTCTGAAACACCTAAGTTTAAAAAATAGGATTAAATCTATGATGCAACAAATCTAATTTGAGTTTTAGCTATGTACATTTAAATATACCTTTCAGCATTTAGCATGTACTAGTACATAACCGGTTTTGAGTAATCAGGCCCTATATTCGGTAATGTGTTTTTGAAAATGATTCAGGAATATGTAAACTAAGTATCAACTGTGACAGATACTGGGATGTTACAGACTTTGTCACCTGTTTTTCTTTTAATATCTGTATTTTTCAGCATGCCTGGATTGAAATCATCTTTGCAAGAGTATCATACAGGTGCCGCAGCACAATCACCAGAGAAATGGAAAGTCCTTAAAAATATTGTTAGCGTTAGATATGCAAATGACTTGACTACAAAGAAGCAGCTCTGCTCAATGCTAGATACCCTCCAAGAATATTCTTATTTTTTCAATTGGGTGGAAAATCATCTGTGCTAAAGATACAAAAATGAGTAAATACTGAATTGCCAAAAAAAAAACCTCATACAAATGCATGAATTACCATGCACATGAATTCACATTACATACCTGATTAAAACCACAGACTACAAATTATTTTGAACTCACAGCCTTCATTTTTAACCCTTCCTTGGAAAATGTTCCATTTTAAATGGAAGACATTGTAGGATGCTGAAATGCTTCCATTTTTTACACGTTGTCTATAAGATCTCAAAGGCTCAGATCAATAACAATGTGCTCAAATATCTGTGTGCTCCCCTTGAAGCTGGAAGCAAAGATGAAGTCCCTGCGGGATGTGGAGACCACGGTAAAAGAGCGTGGGGCCTGAATATAGACCTCTTTGAAGCGCTCAAACACCTTGTCCTCTGCATTCCACAGGTAGACCTGTGAGAATGTGTAGTCACTACCTAAAGCTAGATAATACCAATCTTTAAAGGAAAATGGCTGAAGGATCATGGAACCTCTTGAAGGAAGGGCCTGAACCTCAGAGAAATGTTTGGCAGTCCAGTGTAGGACTTTGGAGTCACCGATATATCGCGTCATAGCCAGATACAGGTCCTCTTGAATCCAGAACGTTTTGACAGCGACTACATCCTCCATATTGGGGATTTCGCCCTGCAACACAAACTTCTGTGCAGCCTTGCTCCATTGGTAGATGACTGGAACTTGGGAACGACTGGCCAGAATGAGGTGAGCCTTACCATCCAGGTTCACAAACTCTGCATCAGTATCACGGAACCACTCATGCAGTGATTGATAGGAATAGAAGCCTTTGTCATTCCACTTATAAAGGGTTGAAAGACCAGCTTTTGAGCTGTCAGCAATGATAAAGAACCATTCATCACCAATTTGGAAGGTCTCTATGTCATTGGGCTTGGAGATCTTGGAAACTTCAATGTCCTGAAACTTGGTGAATTTGCTTTGGTCTTCATCAAACTTATAGATGTGAGAACCACCAAACAGCTGGGCAACAATCATAAATACCAGGTTCTGGATTATCACTGACTTGCAGCCAACGATGGACTGACCTGAGGATTGATAGAGGCATAAAGTTATGACTTTACGACAGACCTCAAATGCTCAAAAAGTTTGGAAACAAAAGTATAGCTCTTTGAGGAAAGGTCTACCCTGAAGCACAATAAATATGTTTATACTGACAAATGTGTGATGTGTTTAGAGATTCTGCCACTAGTATGTTAGTTGGTGCTATATTTTCCTTATTCTTCCGGGATGTTAGCATGTCGATGTTACATTGCATGCTCGGGTACAATGGCTTTTAATAGGAGAAAAAATTTCAGTGATCACAAACATAAGTGATAACAGTCAGGTTTTGCTGTTAGCTCTTCAAGAAAGTACAATTTTTTTCTCGCACCTCATTTTATCAATATTCAATGTCAATGCGAAATCCAATGGAGAAATAGTGGCAAACATTAGCAAACACTGGACTCCAGGTACCAGAATGCATTGCAGCTATACAACACAATTGTGCTGAGGTTACAGCAGACACTCAGCTTGACTAGTTAACATTCTTTATGATAGTAGCAAGATGGTGTTGACGGCAGTCTTAGCATCATAGCTGATGCTTTGGAACCTGATCTGTTTGAGTAGAGTGTGCAGATAAGGAGGTGAGAGAGCTGGACAGGCCAAAGAACTATAGCTCTGCTGATGGACTGGTTGTTTTAGGTAGAGAGGATATGCGAGGGCCAACTCCCTTTGATACCACAGTGGGCAGTTGATTGGCAGTGTGGTTAATGTAGGATATCATTCGCCAAAGTGAAAACAGACTAACTTGTTGATTTAAATAGTAAAAAAAAATCTTGTGAAACACTATCACATATTGACAGCTGCAAAAATATTATGTCACATGTTTGCTCCTTAAAATTTTAGTGCCCCCAGTGTAAAAGTCCTTGCATATTGATTCCAAATATTGACATACAAGACATTCAGGGAGATTTTTTTTTTCTTTTAGTCTGTTACACACTGTTGTGTTTGCAGTATACTTTAGAACACTTTTGTGGGGGTGGAGTTGAGATGAGGTCAGATACAGAATGATAGGTTGTATTAATGGAAATACAAATTTAGGTTTTTTGAAATATTAGTGCTCTTAATTGCTAAGGTTAAAGGGGCCAGCTCACCCTTCCCAGAACCTTCTGCACCAAGAAGCGAGTTTCCATTTTCTATGCAAGCAATATTCCAAAAACAATCTGCAACAATCCGGCAACATTCTAGGCCGGTCATCCATCCATTCATTATCTGTAGCCGCTTTATCCTGTCCTACAGGGTCGCAGGCAAGCTGGAGCCTATCCCAGCTGACTATGGGCGAGAGGCAGGGTACACCCTGGACAAGTCACCAGGTCATCACAGGGCTGACATAGACAACCATTCACGCTCACATTCACACCTACGGACAATTTAGAGCCACCAATTAGCCTAACCTGCATGTCTTTGGACTGTGGGGGAAACCTACACGGACACAGGGAGAACATGTAAACTCCACACAGAAAGGCCCTCGTCGGCCACTGGGCTCGAACCCAGTACCTTCTTGCTGTGAGGCGACAGTGCTAACCATTACACCACTGTGCTGCCCCGATTCTAGGCCATGAATCTTAAATTGTAATGTGAAATTGAAGATATTTTGTCAAAGTATCTATATTTAAATTCTTTTGACCGATCCATTCTGTTTTCATATGGCTATTCTTTTGTAATGGACCCCATTTGGCTTCGGCTGTCTCGCACATGGCTGTGAAGGACAGCAAAGATAAGGAATATTTTGTGCAAAGCTTCCATATATGAAACATAGATAAAGAAAAAGTTTGAGATGGGTTTCAAAGAGATAATTAACAGTCAATTTGAATGGTTTTTTTTTTTTTTTGGACTGTGCTTATTTAACTTCTCCCACCTGTAATGTTGTCATAACTCCTGAAGTTCATTTCGATGTGGTCCCACTGAAGCACCATGCAGCTCTCTATATTAGGAGCAGCGATGGTCACATAAACATCATTCTTATGGGAGAACGTGTCCACAGAAAGAGACTCGGTGGTCACAGACTGAAGTGGAATGAAATCTGTATAAACAATGTTAGCACAGGATGGGAGATGTTAGCTTAAAATGGGATTTCCAGTGCTTAGCATATTAGAAAGTTTGCATTTTTCAGTAAATCTGATTAAAACTCCTTGCACCTGAATGTGGGTCAGTGGTCAAGACACTCAGCTACAGATTTGAGGTTGTGAGAGCAAATGCTAGCATCTCTACATGCCACTTTTGGGCCCTTGAACAAGGTCCTAAACCTTTTCTAAACTGTAAATCACTTTGAATGAAAGAATCGGCGAAATGCGTCCAATAAAAATGTGAATCAATGTCAGTCAAACAACAGAATTGAGATCTCAGTGTATGTATCAAAACTCAAGCAAGATATCTATTGTTCCAGCTAAATTTGGAAATCTCTCTTTTCCATAAGCACAAACACAACACAACCTGTGGAGATGCACTCATCATGGAGGCTCGTCATGTCATTGAGCCGCTTGCCCTTCATCTCCTCTGGGCCGGCACACAGGATATCTGATACTGAGGCGTTGGTGTTTTTCAGCCATGTCATCAGCCATTTAGCTCGGCAGTCACACTCAAACGCATTGCCCCTCAGGTCTCTGTTGAAGAAGACAGTTAACCAGAGGTGATTCTGAAAGGACGAACGAAAGGGTTGGGACTAAAACCCTTTTTTGAACCAGCAATATCAAAAATGCTAACAAAGCACTGAATGCACACTTTCTTAAAAATTGATCACGATGTGAGAGGAATAATTTTAAGAAAATCCTTTCATGTAGAATTATACTTTGGCCTCAGAAGGTTCATGTAAAAGTTCTCACACGTCGTCTCAGCTGCAAAACCCAGCTTTAAATGCTGTGTAGAAATTTGACCTTTCGAAGCAATTACACACATAAACTATTTACTTAAAAACCAATTTCTTTCATCCAGATCCAAACACTGTATCTAGAGGCAAGAAGATTTATGACACACAATAAATTTCAAAAATTAAAAAAAATTGAAATGTACGCTCACAGCTCTATTAGCGAGTCCAGATCACTGAAGAGATCTCTGGGCAAGGCTTTTATGTTGTTGTTTGCCAAAGACCTGTGGGGGATACGGGCATACGTAGTAACATCAGAATCAGATCGATAACCATGTAAATAGGAAAATAAGATAAGTAATGATATAAACTTACAGATGGGTCAGATCCCTGAGTCCTCTGAAGGAATATTTTGATGTGGTCTCAATCTTATTGTTTTCAATAAACCTAGAAGATTACAGATTTAGACAGATTGTACAGTATAAGTAAGGACAGCACAAATAGGAAAAGAAAATGTATGTGTAAAATTGTGGTCGAATGTAATATCTTAAAAATTCTGTACATTAGCAGTAATATGATACTGTGGCTGTTTAAAGCAATAATCGGATAGGAGGTATATTATTATACTAGGAGAGGAAGAGGAGGATGGACTGACATCATGAAAAAAGGAAATGTATTTCCTGCAACCTCAGCAGTGATGTTTCACTGTGGTATAGCTGTTGAATGACATAAAGATGATTTGACTTACAAATATTCAAGGTGTGGTAGACCAGAGAATGCATCATCTTTAATTGTGGTAAGAGCATTTGAATTAAGTAATCTGTAGAACACAATAGAGAGCATAAAGAACATAAAGCACTGCATCAGTAATAGATAACTGAAGTGACCTCAGACTGCATCATAATTTCAGTGAATCAGTTGCACTGTACTGTCCAGAACTGACGCAGAAATATGAGTTATAATTGTATCCCTTTAATAAATTATTTATTAAATACAAGAACGTATGAGTGAACATATCTCCTAACCAGTGCAAGATATGATATTAATGCAGATTCTATGTTATCCTTTATACAGTAAGTCAAAGCTGGCATCATGTCTCCAGCTGACAGTCAACAATGGCATCGTCCTCCATAAGTCACAGACAGATCGTATCACTTTTCAAGCGAGAAAGGGACAGTTACGCTGATTGTCCCTTCACCCGGACCCCTGTTCTACAGGTTTAGTGCAAGTTATTAACCTGCCCCGAAATGACATCCTTATTTCCATTGTACATCAGTTCATTTGAACACAATAATATTCTCTGGCCACTTTATGAGACTAATGCAAAAATAAGGAGCAATGCTTTAAAAATGTAATCAGATACAGTACCACATCCATCAGCGATATATGGTCGAGGTGGATGACTCCCTGAGCAAGTTCACTTTATTCTCTTGATGTTCAAAGCACACATTTAGAGATTTTTTTTGAGAATCTTGGCTCTGGTTTGCACATCCTATACTATAATGATTATCAACAGTGTACACTATGCCCCCATTACTACAAATGATCAGCAATTTATTCCCTTGACAGGCTACATCTCTAATACTTTTCAACTAACAGAAAGCAGATGAGAGGTGGTTGAAGATTCAGAGTTTGGACTTACAGCAGCTGGAGAGATGGCATGTGTGCGAACATGGCTTCCCTGACCTCAGAGAAAGTCCCATTCACGATGCTCCTGGAAAACGGAGGACATGAGGGACACGTGAAACTGACACATATGATGACTAACAACGTGAAACAGGCTATCTCTTCCAGTTGCAGCATGGAGAAATGACAGATCATGGCTGTGTGTACCTGTGATTATTACTCCTGTATTAGTCTCCCAAAAATGCATTATGCTGTACGCTGTGTTCTTTGTAACAGCATCACACAGGTAGTCTATTAATGGATTTCTAATGTGCAGATCTCAAGTGGAAATCTTGTTTTTATCTTGCGATAAATGGAAACACTTACAGTGAGTTGACATCGTTCGGTGTGATCCGCGGCACATATGAAGAGCCGACGCAGATGATGGACTCCTTGGAGCAGCTGCAGGATGAAGGGCACTTCACTGCCTTTTTGCCAGTGTGACCCAATGGCACTAAGCACAGCAACACGGTGTACACTATCACAGCGTAGTGCTTGATAACGACCAGCATGTTGATGTTTTCGGGGCAGTTTGCATGTGTGAGTGAGTGAGTGAGTGAGTGAGAGAGAGAGCAGATGGAGCTGAAGTGAGGAGGCTGAGAGCGGTCCGCCCTGCACCAGGAGAATGCAGCAGTGAACCAAAGCTACTGACATCAGCAGTTCAGCTGCAGCGCTCTCTCTCTCTCTCTCTCTCTCTGCTTTATTACTGATCATCAACGCACCCAGTGCTGGAGACTATACAGCTCACATGAAACAACTGAGCTCACACTGAATTATTTAAGACTTATTATAGTCTTTATCCAATAAGTGCATAATATGTGATGCTCATGTACTGCTTTAATGAATTATGCAACATAGCAATGCTAGCTAACTTTTCTAACTTGTTTTCCTGAGAAGCCAGTAGTAACATATTTAGGTTATGTACAGTCTTAGAAAAACAACAACAACAACAACAACAGGGTACTAAACTGGAGCTTTCCCTATAGCTGGGGTGGAACTCTTATCTTTTGTCATATGTATCTTTCACCTGAGAATACACATACAGTAGATGAAGTGCACCTTTAAAGCTAGACTGCCTTTCACATTTTTCAAGTGTAGGTAATAAAAAGAATTTTCCCTGACACCTGTTTAGTGGACCAAAAGCTACTGAATTCAAAACGCAGACTTCCAATTTTATTAGTTTTTTTAATTTATTTTAAATGTATTTATTTTTTAAAGAGAGCAATTAATGAATTTAGGGCCACATGGCACTAAATTCTCCAATTTTTTTTCCTGCTTCACCATGACGCAATTCAAGATACTATGTCATGCATCACATGGTGGGCTTTCCTCATTCGTGCAAGGCATTGTGGGATACACATTTGAAACAGGAGAGAAAAATGGAGGCGGTGAGTGTGCGAATGAAACGCGAAATACCGGCTACAGTAACGAAAGTGAGAAGAAAAGATGTTATGCTGCGAAGGAAAGGAAACACAGGACCAAACTAATAAATATCGGTGGTCAGCGAGCACCTCGGTGTGATCAGCTGTTCGTTTAATGGCAAAATGATGGAACTGTCAGTGCACGGTCAAAGGTAAACCTGCGCATGCGCACACGGACTTCCTCTGTCTGCTTGACTGCACGCAGCAAGCGATTTCATGCACATTATTTGCTAGGGAATCCCCTCAAATTATATAACTTCCCAGCCACAGAATGGCCTGATATTTTGTGAGATATTACAGAAATAAACATATATCAGAATGACCAAATTTCGGAGGAAACTAAATTTCACCGATTTTATGAAATCGAAAGGCTGTCTCGCTTGAAATATGAAAGAAGATAACAGAATGCACCTTTCTATAGAAACGATACATACAAAAATGGTGCTCTATGTATATGGCCAAAAGTATTTTGACACCTGACTATCATAGCCATATAATTAAAATAGGTCCTACCTTTGCTGTTATAATAACCTCCATTCTTCTGGGAAGGCTTTCCAATAGATTTTGGAGTGTGGCTCTGGGGATTTGTGCTCATTCAGCAACAAGAGTATTAGTGAGATCAGGTACTGATGTTGGGTGAAAAGGCCTGGGACATAGTCAATATTCCAGTTCACCTCAAAGGTGTTTTGTGCAGGACATTCCAGTTCTCCCAGTCCAAACTTGGCAAACCATGTCTTCATGGAACTCGTTTTGTGAGCAGAATCATTGTCATGGTGGAACAGTTTTGGGCCTCTTGGTTCCACTGAAGGAACTTTAATACAGCTACAGTATGCAAAGACATTGTGAATAATCATGTGATTTCAATTTTACATAAATAAGTACATAAGTACAATTACATAAGTCGTCTCCACCTCTTGAGAAGACTGAGGTCTTTTGGTGTGTGCAGGACACTGCTTAGGACTTTTTATGACTCTGTGGTAGCATCAGCGGTTTTCTACGCTGTGGTCTGCTGGGGCTGTGGAAGTTCAGAGAGGGACAGGAAGAAACTTAATAAACTGGTCAGAAGGGCTGGCTCAGTCTTGGACTGTCCTCTGGACTCCATTGAGGTGGTGGGTGAGAGGAGGATGTTAGCCAAGCTGACATTAATCATGGATAACCCGTCTCACCCCCTACATGAGGTTGTGGGGGCTTTAAGCAGCTCTTTTAGTAGTAGACTGCTACACCCACGGTGTAAGGAGAGATACCGCAGGTCATTCATACCTGCTGCTGTCAGACTGTATAACACCCACAACTTGGAACGTAGCACCAATAACCTGTTTGTCGTTATATTTGCACTACTTCACCACTACTACTTCTGCCATCTCTCATCGATGCAATTATGTGCAATAATATAGGCCTTAAACTATTTTTATGCATACTTTTATATATATATATATATATATATATATATATATATATGGGCGGCACGGTGGTGTAGTGGTTAGCGCTGTCGCCTCACAGCAAGAAGGTCCTGGGTTCGAGCCCCGGGGCCGGCGAGGGCCCTTCTGTGTGGAGTTTGCATGTTCTCCCCGTGTCCGCGTGGGTTTCCTCCGGGTGCTCCGGTTTCCCCCACAGTCCAAAGACATGCAGGTTAGGTTAACTGGTGACTCTAAATTGACCGTAGGTGTGAATGTGAGTGTGAATGGTTGTCTGTGTCTATGTGTCAGCCCTGTGATGACCTGGCGACTTGTCCAGGGTGTACCCCGCCTTTCGCCCGTAGTCAGCTGGGATAGGCTCCAGCTTGCCTGCGACCCTGTAGAAGGATAAAGCGGCTAGAGATAATGAGATGAGATGATATATATATATATATATAAATATTATTATGTATATATGTGTGTATATATACAGAGTCTACCTGTAATGTGCAATTTTTCCGAGCCTCTCAATAAGGCAATTTTTCTATACTTTTTCACGGTAGATAATGCAAATAGCCCCCTGTATTTAATCCTTCGTTTGTCTAATTTTTATTTCAGTTTTATTTGTTATCTGCATGAAATTTTCTTGTGACTGTAACACGTGAATTTCCCCAATGTGGGATGAATAAAGTGAATCTAATCTAATCTAATCTAATCTAATCTAATCTAATCTAATCTAATCTAATCTAATCTGTACAATAGGTATACTTTTGAGTGTACCACTCCAACAACAAGGACTGGTGAGTGTTGCAGTAAAACTGTGAAGGTATGATGTATTTAATATTGAGTTTCAGAACATAAACTCTCAGTGCTTATTAACTTTAGTCAGAAAGTTTTGTTTAGTGATTCACTTCAATATTCAATGTGGGGATTGAAAACAGAAGCAAGTTAAATCTACTGAGCTAAAATAATTTGATTAGAATATGTGTGTGGATAAAGTATATGAAATAAATCTGTCATCCAAATCAAGCAAAGCAGCACACAGAATGGATGGGGTTTGATAAGAGAGAGAGAACATTTTTGTGACGTGAGATGGGGAGCCAGTTTTGCAAAAGCATCAAACATCTTTTGAGAGAGTGTGTGTGTGTGCGCATTATGATACTTACTACCAGAGGTGGACAGTAACGAAGTACATTTACTTGAGTACTGTACTTAAGTACACTTTCAGTATCTGTACTTTACTTGAGTGTTTTTTTTTTAAACTTATGACTAACTTCACTACATTTGAAAGGCAAATATCATACTTTTCACTCCACTACATTTTTATCAAGGTCCTCGTTACTTGTTACTCTGAAGCAGCTTTGAAAGTGGATGTTTTTTATTTTATTTTCTAAAACGTGATTGGTTTTTTCGCAGGTGACACTGAGACAGTCTATCAGTAATCACTAGGGTCACGTCACATCCATAGACTGGATAAAATCAAGTTCAATGATTTCTCAGCAGCGTTATTTGAACACAGTCAGTTGATGGCAGAATAAAAGGAGGTAGTTCTTCTGGGGAATGCACACACTCATGGAACCTGGAACCCATGTTTCAGTTTTCTGAAAGGATGCATTTCATTTTAAACATGTTTGCCGAAAACGAACCACAGCACAGCCTACAAAAACTTGCCATCCAACCTATGGAAGCATACTGAGGGATATAAACGGTTTATTCCAAGAGAAAGTATATGGTATATACTTAGTATATGGTATATATTTATTTATGGGGATAGTTTATATCTTCATATTTACAGGGATAGGTATGTAGTAGATATTTATTTTTGTAATTATATATTTATATAGATATTTGTGAAGTGTATATATATATATATATATATATATATATATATATATATATGGTATGTAGTATATATTTTTGTAATTATATATTTATATAGATATTAATGAAGTGTATATATGGTATATATTTGTATAGGTGTATTAATGTAGTTTGGATTTCGGGGTAGTTAAAAAGGGGTGGGAAATTAAAAAAGTATTGTACTTCTTCCCACTCCTTTTTCGAACAATGTGCGGTGTTTTGTAATGTCTTAGCTCTTTATGCATTTTATTTATTTATTTTGTCACTTTCTCGTTTTCTTTCTTTTGTATGTACAAATAGTTACATACATTTTTTATACATGTTCGAAATAAAATAAATTCATTCATCCATTCATTCATTCATTCAAAGCTTGCAATGAAGTTGTCTGTGCCCACAGTCCAAAGACATGCAGGTTAGGTTAACTGGTGACTCTAAATTGACCGTAGGTGTGAATGTGAGTGTGAATGGTTGTCTGTGTCTATGTGTCAGCCCTGTGATGACCTGGCGACTTGTCCAGGGTGTACCCCACCTCTCGCCCGTAGTCAGCTGGGATAGGCTCCAGCTTGCCTGCGACCCTGTAGAAGGATAAAGCGGCTAGAGAGAGATAATGAGAACTTTCACTTGTATCGGAGTAACATTTGACCAGTGGGATCTGTACTTTGACTTAAGTAATGAAGTTGGGTACTTTATCCACCTTTGCTTACTACCATTCAACAATCATTATTGTACAGCAATGCTTCTAGGAAAGTCAGCCAAGATTGATCAAAACATAAATCTTTTATTCAGTCATTATTAAAACACCACATTTAGGTTAAGTCTACCTGGTTATCTTGGAAGCACAGAAAAAGGCAATATGTCCTTATTACATTCAAATGTAAGCTGGGTTTTAAATGTTTAACCACAGTTCAGTACCTTGGAGAAAGACAATGTTCTTACTGCCAATCCGCTGATTAATTGATTCACATACTGAGACCATTAATAAATTGTAATTAATAAATGTAAAACCACAGTAAGTACTGTGATGAGCAGTTTCACTCATGAAATCAGTCCTGGTGCCATCATAAGACTTGAGCACTGCAGTGTGAACTGGTCAATATTCCATAATCATCAAGCACAAGTTTATGCCCAGCTCTTGGTCTCTTTTAGGCCTGTATAAAATGCTATGGTGCAAAGTCAGCAGCAGGCGAGAGAGCAAAGAGTGAGAAGGGACATAAAAGTGTGCACAGAGAGTGGAAATGAATAAACTGTTGACTCAGCAGAGGGGGAGTGAAACAATTCTGGCACTGCAGCAGCAAAGATAAAGCAAGTCAGAAAGAAAAAAGTATATTTAAAGTAAAACTGGAACAAATATGGGAGAGAAGAGTAAGCAAAAGAGAGAGTTTAAGATCATCATCTATGAATTATTAATAGCAGTGTTGCTGTGCTGAACATAAAAACCATTTTCCAGTGCTGGGAACAGGCTGACTCAACACCTAGAAACAGGCTTTGTACATCTCCACAGCTTGACCAGCAAATACAAAACTTCTACAATAAGTATACTATTTCTCAAACTTGGTTTTCCTTATAATGAGCATGATTAAACCAAATTCCTTCAGTTTTCATCTCCTACACTCACTGGAACCTTGGACAGATTACATGACATGGCATTTAGCAGATGCTCTTATCCAGAGTGATGTATTATAACAAGTGCAAAAGTCAGGTACAAGAAGTGCTGAATTTCTAGACAAGAAAGTTTGAGTGCCAACTGAACTAATGACAGAATAACACTTCGTGTAATATTCTGCAGAAGTACCAACACTCAGCAAACAGCCAAGGAAACAATTCAACTATACAGATGAGTAGAACCTCACTTCCACTACATGACCAGACTTGCAGAATGTTGGAAAAAAAATCAGGAACCAATGAGAGTACCATGTAACACCATCTCTACACTCTCATCCAATATTAATGCTATTTTTACCTGTCAGGAAAAATATAGATGGTGCTTGAAAGTTTGTGAACCCTTTAGAATTTTCTATATTTCTGCATAAATATGACCTAAAATACCATCAGATTTTCACACAAGTCCTAAAAGTAGATAAAGAGAACCCAGTTAAACAAATGAGACAAAAATAGTATACTTGGTCATTTATTTATTGAGGAAAATGGTCCAATATTACATATGTGAGTGGCAAATGTATGTGAACCTCTAGGACTAGCAGTTAATTTGAAGGTGAAATTAGAGTCAGGTGTTTTCAATCAATGAGATGACAATCAGGTGTGAGTGGGCACCCTGTTTTATTTAAAGAACAGGGATCTATCAAAGTCTGATCTTCACAACACTTGTTTGTGGAAGTGTATCATGGCACGAACAAAGGAGATTTCTGAGGACCTCAGAAAAAGCGTTGCTGATGCTCATCAGGTTGGAAAAGGTTACAAAACCATCTCTAAAGAGTTTGGACTCCTCCAATCCACAGTCAGACAGATTGTGTACAAATGGAGGAAATTCAAGACCATTGTTACCCTCCCCAGGAGTGGTCAACCAACAAAGATCACTCCAAGAGCAAGGCGTGTAATAGTCGGCAAGGTCACAAAGGACCCCAGGGTAACTTCTAAGCAACTGAAGGCCTCTCTCACATTGGCTAATATTAATGTTCATGAGTCCACCATCAGGAGAACACTGAACAACAATGGTGTGCATGGCAGGGTTGCAAGGAGAAAGCCACTGCTCTCCAAAAAGAACATTGTTGCTCGTCTGCAGTTTGCTAAAGATCATGTGGACAAGCCAGAAGGCTATTGGAAAAATGTTTTGTGGGCGGATGAAACCAAAATAGAACTTTCTGGTTTAAATGAGAAGCGTTAGGTTTGGAGAAAGGAAAACACTGAATTCCAGCATAAGAACCTTATCCCATCTGTGAAACATGGTGGTGGTAGTATCATGGTTTGGGCCTGTTTTGCTGCATCTGGACCAGGACGGCTTGCCATCATTGATGAAACAATGAATTCTGAATTATACCAGCGAATTCTAAAGGAAAATGTCAGGACATCTGTCCATGAACTGAATCTCAAGAGAAGGTGGGTCATGCAGCAAGACAATGACCCTAAGCACACAAGTTGTTCTACCAAAGAATGGTTAAAGAAGAATAAAGTTAATATTTTGGAATGGCCAAGTCAAAGTCCTGACCTTAATCCAATGGAAATGTTGTGGAAGGACCTGAAGCGAGCAGTTCATGTGAGGAAACCCACCAACATCCCAGAGTTGAAGCTGTTCTGTATGGAGGAATGGGCTAAAATTCCGCCAAGCCAGTGTGCAGGACTGATCAACAGTTATCGGAAACGTTTAGCTGCAGTTATTGCTGCACAAGGGGGTCACACCAGATACTGAAAGCAAAGGTTCACATACTTTTGCCACTCACAGATATGTAATATTGGATCATTTTCCTCAATAAATAAATGACCAAGGATAATATTTTTGTCTCATTTGTTTAACTGGGTTCTCTTTATCTACTTTTAGGACTTGTGTGAAAATCTGATGATGTTTTAGGTCATATTTATGCAGAAATATAGAAAATTCTAAAGGGCTCACAAACTTTCAAGCACCATTGTATGCATATAAAAATAAGTGTAAAAAAATAAGTAAATAAACAATAAATACAAAATTACAGACATAGTTTAAACTCCACTGGTTTTTGACTTTTCAGAAACCTGTAGTTACTGCCCAATAAGGCTATAAAGGTTCTGTCGTGGCTCTCTGGATAGCAAAAGGGCCCAAAACAAAACCTTTTGTTATAGAGTGCAACATACTGTTGAATCATTATTATTCTGTCCACATTCACTGGATATGAGCAATTGTGTGCTCTGATTGACTACTCTACTACTAGGCTATCAGGTCATATACTATGAGTAGAGAAAAACAAAATGGTGGCGCATCTTGCTGAAACAACCAAGGATTATACTCAATCTCATCGTACATGGCTTATAGCCGACTCGGTGCTACGCGCCTCATCGGCTATCAGCTCATGTACGACTCGATTTTGTGAAATAATGGTTAAATAGTTCCCTCAGGGAGACAAACTGAAGATCCTGGCATCAGTGCAGGGTTTGAAAACTGAGAAAGTTGGTTCAGTAATCTAGCTGCACATAAATACCTTTCGTTCAATACAGAAAAAAAGAAAAATTCCTTTAGAGTGACACAGTGGTTAGCACTGCTGTCTCACAGCTCCAAGGTTCCTGATTCGATCCTGAGCTTGGATTACTGTCTGTGTGGTATTTTATATGTTCTCCCCTTATCCATGTGGGTTTTCTCTGGGTATCCTGGTTTCTTCCTACTTCCCAAAAACAGAACAAATGGAATTATGTTACATTGCTTGTAGTTGTGTGTGTGTGTGCATGGTGCTCTGAAATGGGCTGGTGTCCCATCCGTGATTGCATGTGTAATATGTAATGCAGTGAAACAGAAAAAAAAAATGCGACAACATTGTATGTGTAATGCAAATGCATGGATTAGCGATCAGTTATTGTATACCAGATAATTAACTTGTGCAAGTCCATTCAAGTGCAATGAATCTGTTCCTGTTTCATTCATCATACTGAAATTAGAGAAAAGGCTTAAAATCTAAATATTTTCAACCTATGTTTTGCAAAAGCTTGTTTAGTTAAGGAAAATGGCACTCGCTGGAACAACAAGATCAACTGTGAGCTACTGCTCACTTACGTATCACCCCCCGCTATCACTTATATCAGAATGCAAGCAATTGAAGGAATAGGACACTTATTATTAATGTTGACTTCAACAAATAATTAACCCTGAAACAAGTAAGTAAAGAGCAGTGTTCTCCCCAGGGATTTCAAATAGCATCCTGGTAAACTGTCATTTTGAAATAGCATTTTGCTTCTTGAAATAGCGTCAAAATCCATGCTATATGTTTTATAAATGCATTCAATCGATAAACAGGAAGTCGATGTGCAACAGACCTGAAAACGGTACAAACGGTATAGAACCCCAAGCTGAAGCTCGGTACCAAATATCAAGCAGTTGTGATTTTTAGTTGCTGAGAAAAGTGTTACGAAAATTTTGTAAATCCATGCTATACGTTTCATAAATACATTCAGTCAGTAAACAGGAAGTTGATGTACAACAGACCTGAAAACAGTATATATGGTATAGAACCCCCAAGCTGAAGTTTGGTACCAAATGGCTATGACTTGTGGTTGCTGAGAAAAAGGGTGTTGTTTCAGACGGACTGAGATACGGACAGAGGTAAACACCAGTATACCCCCCTCCTTTGGAGTGGGGGTATAATAATTAAAGTTTGTAGCACAGATTGCATATTGTGCCATTCGAAACAAACCTGATTTCTCCACTGCATTTTTAATTCATAATTCTAAAAAAAAAAGAAAAAAGAAAAATAACTGGCTATTTTAAATGTCTACTGCTAAACGTCCCCTCCTGAGGCCCAGAGCACATGCACTCTTCTACAGTGTAAATGGATTCGTATAGTTGATTGTGCATTTCAGTTCTAGTGGCTTCTATTCAGGTCTTCTATATAAATCAGGTACACTACCGTTCAAAAGTTTGGGGTCACCCAGACAATTTTGTTTTTTCCATGAAAAGTCACACTTTTATTTACCACCATAAGTTGTAAAATGAATAGAAAATATAGTCAAGACATGTTTCTGGCCATTTTGAGCATTTAATCGACCCCACAAATGTGATGCTCCAGAAACTCAATCTGCTCAAAGGAAGGTCAGTTTTATAGCTTCTCTAAAGAGCTCAACTGTTTTCAGCTGTGCTAACATGATTGTACAAGGGTTTTCTAATCCTCCATTAGCCTTCTGAGGCAATGAGCAAACACATTGTACCATTAGAACACTGGAGTGAGAGTTGCTGGAAATGGGCCTCTATACACCTATGGAGATATTGCACCAAAAACCACACATTTGCAGCTAGAATAGTCATTTACCACATTAGCAATGTATAGAGTGGATTTCTGATTAGTTTAAAGTGATCTTCATTGAAAAGAACAGTGCTTTTCTTTCAAAAATAAGGAAATTTCAAAGTGACCCCAAACTTTTGAACGGTAGTGTATATGCTTCATAACCTTTCATCTGTTTCCCTGTAGGCTTCCCATTTGTATTCCTAATGCATTCTTATCCTTGGCAGCAGCACACTTATATTTAGTGCTACTGATCCACAGCCTAGGGAGCAAGCATACACTTCACTACTAGCTCCCTTATTATATCCATCATCGACTACAGATGTGGAACAGTAATATCAGCTGGGTATGTGCATATAGCTTACCAGAAATAGGGGTTAATGAATTGCAATGGCATTAGGACTGGTGTAGTTCCCATTGAGCAAACTCTCATCTTTCCGTGATGCATATTGTGTTTCATAGGAAGATCTTCAAGTATCATAATATTATATTTCTGTCACCCCTAGCACACATTACCATTAAAGAGCTTCTGTAAATAGTAATAATGCTGACTATTTAACGGGATTAACAAATAGTTTTATTAATACATTTCTTCAGTCATATTCTGGGCCAAATATTTTGGCTTGTGAGAGAACATTAGCAACTCAAAACTCTGCAGGTGATGCTTTTTAAAGCTACTTTCCAGTTTCAATAAAGTAAAAAAATAAAAAAAAATTAAATAAATAAATAAAAAAACAAGTGGGAAACTTTTCTCTTTTATTCTGCTTTGTCCAGAAGAGAAATGCAATACAGACTGATCTCATACACACAAAATACATTTTAAAAGGCAGTATTTGGTTCAGGGAACAGTTTGGTTAGCAGGACCTGAAGACAATACATCTGACTCACACTTTTCTCTCTCTGTGTCTTTCTTAAGAGCTCTGAGGCATTTGTCCAGCCTTTTGATAGAGAGCTCCACGTCTTTTTTGGTGATGCCAATCGCAGAAGCAGCATTAAGGTACGGGCATGGGTAGGCATCCGAATGTGACATGAAGCCACGAAATGTGTGTCCGCTCACAGTTTGTTCAGCGCCCAGTGGCACGACTCTGAAACAACAAAGTAGAAACTAATTCAGAAACAATTTTAGAATCTATTAAAATACTTCCTCTACCACTCTTAAATGAATGTCAAAATGTGATTGTGAAATCAATCTGCAAAAGGAACAGGGTGGAAGAAATTTTCCTGAAAATGACAAGCAAATAAAATGTACAGCATCGAGAAGACACACTCCAAGCTTTTGAGGATGAGGGGCCTTGCTCAAGATTCAAACAGCCACTCTGGTAGTCCAAATGTACATCACTAGCTCAGACCTTTAAAGCTAGACTGCCTTTCAGATTTTTCAAGTGTAGGTCATAAAAAGAATTTTCCCTGACACCCAATTATTTTTGTTTAGTGGACCAAAAGCTACTGAATTCAAATCACAGATTTCCAATTTTATTATTTTTTTTAAAATATAACAATTAATGAATTATTCTCCGCTATTTTTTCCTGCTTCACCATGACCCAATTCAATATACTACGTCATGCATCACATGGTGGGCATTCCCCATTCACGCAAGGTATTGTGGGATACAAATTTGAAACAGGAGAGAAAAATGGACACGAGTATGCGAACGAAACATGAAAGACTGACGACAGTAACGGAAAGTGAGAAGAAAAGACATTATGTTGCGAAGGAAAGGAAACACAGGACCAAACTAATAAATATCGGCGGTCAGCGAGCACCTCGGTGTGATCAGCTGTTCATTTAGCGACAGAATTATGTAACAGTCAGTGCACGGTCAAGGTAAACCTGTAGATGGCAGTAATGCAACACTGTGGATGCCAACTGCCATAAAACCCAAAAGATGAAGAAAAAGGTAAACCTGTAGATGCGCACACGGACTTCCTCTCTCTGCTTGACTGCACAAAGTGAGCAATTTCATGCACATTATTTACTCAGGAATCCCCTCAAATTAAATAACTTCCCAGCCACAGAATGGCCTTTTTTTTTTTTTTTAGATATTACAGAAACACATCACAATGACCAAATTTCGGAGGAAACTAAATTTCACCGATTTTATGAAATCAAAATTCCATATAGCTTTAATTAGCACGAGTTAGCATGTGCAATTAAAATGGCTATGGTAATGACAAAGCTGGATAGACATTCTCGCCAAATTGACCTTTTATAACCTTTTAGCTGTTTTAGGACACTGGCAGTACTAGCTACTCTCTAAAGCTCAAAGAAAGAAAAAAAAAAGACAGTATTTCACAGTACAGTGACCTTTATTTAAATTAAGTTGGGACTCTGATCAACAGTGTTTAAATTTAGGACATCTCATCATGGATGGCAGCTCATGAGTTGAAACTAAATCATATGCAACCTGAGCTGCTGTATATCCATGGAGATACATCCCGTGTGTTCATTCCACTGGCTCCAGTTGCAGCCTGCATCAGATTTAAAACACTGATGTTTGCCTACAAACTCAAAAATGCACCACTGCCCACCCTGAAGCACTCAATTATATCCCACACTGCACCACAATCCATTCGAGCCTCTAAGGCTACGTTCACACTGCAGGCTGAAGTGACTCAAATCCGATCTTTTCGCCCATATGTGACCTGTATCCGATCTTTTATTGACAATATGAACGACACAGATCCGATTTTTTCAAATCCGACCCAGGCCGTTTGGATATGTGGTCCTAATTCCGATTCCTATCCGCTCTTTTCATATGCGACTTCAGTCTGAACCGCCAGGTCGCATTCATCCGACTTACACGTCATCAACAAGCCACAAACGTCACTATTCTGCGCTGAAGTAGGCGGCGGGTCTCTCAAAAAAAGTTACAACAACATGGCGCATAATCACGGGCGCAGATAGGGGGTGGGACTCGTCCCACCCAGATTTAAATTCACCTCGCT
This sequence comes from Neoarius graeffei, assembly GCF_027579695.1. Lineage (NCBI taxonomy): Eukaryota > Metazoa > Chordata > Actinopteri > Siluriformes > Ariidae > Neoarius > Neoarius graeffei. Next base: position 55,749,294 of record NC_083569.1, on the reverse strand, counting down.
CGGTCCCCCCCGCTTATAGGGAGGAAAAAACGTCTATGCTGTCTTTCTTTGCATAACGCAAACCTCACGGAAAAATCAAAAGACTAATTACCATTCGGTTTATTGAGGTGCACAGCAGTACATACATAGTTGCAACAACTCACATAAAACAAAGACTGATATTCGGTTAGTTGAGCTGCGCAGACTGCACAGGTTGCGAGCTCGAGCTTGGTTGCTATAGTAACCCACAACAAGTTTGACAGGCATATCGGGGTTGGGGTTGGTTTGCTGGCAGCTTTGTCCCCCCACAGTTCCAAAAACGTATCTGCGCCCCTGCGCATGACATCAATGCGAGGGACGCTTCGGGCTGTGAAGGTTCTGAATCTTCTCAATGGAAGGACGCAGAGGTTAGGGAGCTGATTTCCGTTTGGGGGGATACAGCTATTCAAGCTAGATTGGATGGGTCATACCGCATCCGGGCGGTTTTACTTCCGTAAACACTGGCCATGCTCACTGCGTGTGACGTCGTCGTATCCTGCAATGCGCATGCGGAACACTTTTAGGTCACTTTTCGTTCATACTGAGGATCACATACGAGTCGCATGTATTTGTTAATGTGAACGACCTCACAAAAAAATCGGATTTCACAAAAAAATCGGAATTGAGCATTAAGCCTTGCAGTGTGAATGTAGCGTAAAACGGCTTGACCCACCATCCCGGTTTAAGTAAGACGTACATCAAGACTCTTCACTGTCCTGGCACTGAGGTGGTGAAATGCACTTCCCCTGCCTGTCAAACAGCTGAGTCACTGGTTGACTTCAAATGAAGACTAAAGGACTTCTATACATCTTTTTAAAAATAAAAAAAATCCCTTGTCTGGTGTTCTCCTTTCATGCTGTATAACCTCCCCCAGCAGGGTTTTAGCTCAATGGTATTCTTAGTTCCGGACCTCATGAACTAGCATGAAGATTTTTATAAAGGCTATAAGGCACTTCGAGAAGTCGCTCTGGTTAAGGGTGCCTGCAAGATGCTGTAAATAAATGTTTTTACGATTAAGTCCTTTTGAACAAATTAACATGAGTGAGTGGACTGGTCAAAGTGTGTAAACTGTCAAAGATGAGCTGAAACCAGGCAAACTGCAGGTCTATAACATTACTTTAAGAAACAGGGGGAGCTGAAAAGCTTGATCCAAGTTAATACTGAATGTGGTGAGACAGGTTACTGCGCCATAAAATATTATAGCCTACCGCATTCTAATAAGCAAATGCAGTCATGCAGCACCAGCTGACCAGAGGAAGAGGGTGGAGGCATTCCCAATTTGTGTATTCATAATGTTAATTTCTTGATAAGCTAAAGCTTTAGGTGCTTCTGTGCTGTATACCGTTATCTACAGACATTTTTAGGGACAACTGCAATTCCAAAAAAAGTTGGAATGCTGTGTAAAATGTCAATAAGAACATAATGCAATGATTTGCAAATCATGGAAACCATATATTCCACTGAAAGATAGTACAAAGACAACATATCAAATGTTGAATCTGAGAAATCTTCTTGTTTTTTTTATTTTTAAATATATGCTTATTTTGAATTTAATGCCAGCAACATGTTTCAGAAAAGTCAGGACGGGGCAGTAGAAGACTGGAAAAGGTGTGTAATGTTTAAAAATTCAGTTCATTGGCAACAGGTCAGTAACATGATTGGGTATAAAAAGAGCATCCCAGAGAGGCTGAGTATCTCAGAAGTAAAGATGAGGAGGGGTTCACCACTCTGTGAAAGACTGTGTGGGAAAACAGTGCAACAATTTAAGAATAACGTCCCTCAATGTAAAATTGCAAAGAATTTGGGGATCACATCATCTATGGTACATAATATGATAAAAAGATTCAGAGAATCTGGAGAAATCTCTGTATGCAAGAGACAAGGCTGAAAACTGACATGGGATGCCTGTGATCTTCAGGCCCTCAGGTGACACTGCATTAAAAGCAGACACGTGTCTGTCATGGCAATCGCTGCATGGGCTCAGGAACACTTCAGAAAATCATCATCTGTGAACTCAGTTCGTCACTGCATCCACAAATGCAAGTTAAAACCAGATATAAACAATATCCAGAAACACCGCCACCTTCTCTGGGCCCGAGATCTTTTACGATGGATGGAGGCAAAGTGAAAAATTGTCCCAAGGTCTGACGAATCAAAAGTAGAAATTATTTTTAGAAATCATGGACACCATGTCCTCCAGGCTAAAGAGGAGAGGGACCATCTGGCTTATCAGTGCACAGTTCAAAAGCCAGCATCTCTGATGGTATGAGGGTGCATTAGTGCACAGGACATGGATAGCTTGTATATTTGGGAAGCATCTGCAATGCTGAATGATATATACATGTTTTGGAGCAAAATGCTGCCATCCAGACATCTTTTTTTTTCAGGGAAGGCCTTCCTTCTTTCAGCAAGACAATGACAAACTGCTTTCTGCTCATATTACAACTCCATGACTTCATAGTAAAGGAGTCCAGGTGCTAAACTGGCCTGCCTGCAGTCCAGACCTGTCTCCCATTCAAATCATTTGGTGCATTATGAAGCGCAAAATGTGGTAAAGGAGCCCCCAAACTGCTGAACAACTGAAACTGTATATCAGGCAAGAACGGGACAACATTTCTCTTTCAAAACTACAGCAATTGGTCTCCTCAGTTCCCAAATGTTTACAGAGTGTTGTTAAAAGTGGAGGTGATGCAACACAGTGGTAAACATGCCCCTGTCCCAACTTTTTAGAAACATGTTGCTGGCACCAAATTCAAATTGAGCATATTTTTCATAAAATGATAAAAATTTCTCAGTTTCAACATTTGATACGTTGTCTTTGTCCTATTTTCAATGAAATACAGGGTTTCCATGATTTGCAAATCAGGGTATTCTGGTTTTATTTATAGTTTATACAGCGTCCCAACTTCTTCGGAATTGGGGTTGTCAATTAATTAAACAGTTTATTCTTCAAAAGAGAATAAGATATATGGTCAGGCTAACACAAGAACACACAATTATATTCATAGAAAAAAAAGTCAAATTCTAGTCTTGCATAATTAGTGTTAAATATTACAATTTTGAAAACTCACTCATATAATGGCTTTACATAATCTTTGAAACAATCATTACTAACAAAGCCCAGAACATATTACTATATCTATTAGACGTTCACTAAAAGCCTGTTGGACCATGTTTCCATCAGCTCAGTGAAACAGAAAAATCAATAGAAAGGTCTTGACTACACATGCTGAAACTCATTAGACAACTCGAGAACGCTGTGGACATGCAGTACTATGTTACTCTGTTTTGCTTCATGCTTTTCAGGAGATCCAAAATATTGACCTGAGCCTCACTTTCAGTGTACATTGGGCGATTTTTAATTTGATTCTAAATTTGGTTCAAGGATGTTTGCATGCAGTGTCTATCATGAAACTGATTTATTTCACACAGAGCAAAGACACATTAAAAAAAATTACTAGTCCAACCTCTCTCAATTTATTAAATTAGTTGCACTATAAAAAGCTAACTTTTATCGATAAGAAAAAAACAGTGTAGAAATTTAAAGACAGCAGAAATTGCTTAACCTATGATAACCTATAAAATATGTAATGTATCACCATCACTGCTGCAGGGAAAAATATAATAAAGAGAGCTCCGTTTACAGTTATGAGACTGGGCAGTAATACTAAATCGCCTTGTTAATACGAAATTAAGCCTCACATTAAACTGCAATTCCACACTATCTATTCTGTATCTGCAGTGAACTGAAACTGGTTCTTCTGTGGGAAACTAAGGTGGAAAAACACCTTTGGAAACGTAACCCTTTAATCTCCCAGGCTCCGTCAACACTGCTCACTGATATAATGGCATACCTTTTCCTATAAGTTGAACTGTAGATATACTATAGTATTATATACTATCCGTCCATCCATCATCTGTAGCTGCTTATCCTGTTCTACAGGGTCGCAGGCAAGCTGGAGCCTATCCCAGCTGACTATGGGTGAGAGGCGGGGTACACCCTGGACAAGTCAACAGGTCATCACAGGGCTGACACATAGACACAGACAACCATTCACACTCACATTCACACCTACGGTCAATTTAGAGCCACCAATTAGTCTAACCTGCATGTCTTTGGACTGCAGGGGAAACCGGAGCACCCGGAGGAAACCCACGCGGACACGGGGAGAACATGCAAACTCCACACAGAAAGGCCCTCGCCAGCCGCTGGGCTCGAACCCAGGACCTTCTTGTTGTGAGGCAACAGCGCTAACCATTACACCACTGTGCCGTCCCTATATATTATACAAATAATATATAATACTATAGCATTAGTACTAAATAATACAATTTGTTAAAATGAATAACTTTAAAAAAAAAAAAAAAAAAAGATGGAACCTTCATGGGTTGATGTGAATGAAGAGGTTGAAACATTAATATTCAGATTAAGAGCTTGTAGAAAGAACAGTGCAACTTGGGCATAAAAACAAGGGTATAATTAGGATAATACAGGAATATTGTGTATAATGTAGTATATACATATATATGGTGCTGCAGTGGAGAGGGTGAGCAGCACCAAATTCCTAGGGGTGTACATCGCTGAGGACCTCTCCTGGTCCAACAACACCGCATCGCTGGCCAAGAAGGCTCAAACTCGCCTCTACTTCCTCCGCAAACTGAGGAGTGCATGAGTCCCACCCCCCCATCATGTGCTCATTCTACAGGGGCACTATTGAATGTGTCCTCACTGGCTGCATCACTGCGTGGTATGGAGGCTGCAGTGCCTCCTGCCAGAAGACTCTGTAATGCATAGTGAACACGGCCAGCAAGATCATTGGTACCCCTCAGCCCTCCCTTACGGACATCTATCACTCCCGTCTCACCCGCAGAGCCATCAGCATCGCTCCTACCCTTCACACTCACTCTTCAGCCTCCTGCCCTCAGGGAAAAGGTACCGGAGCCTCTGGGCGCGCTCCACAAGACTGCTGAACAGGTTCATCCACCAAGCTGTCAGGATGTTGAACTCTGTCCACTACCTACCCCCTACCCTTGGTCTGTAACACATTCATTCACACAAGAAACTCTGTCTCATCAGTTTGCACATCACACCACAATCATTAGCATCACTGCTGTATCTGCTGCTATTGCTCATTTGCACTACTGTTCATATACACCTCATAAGCTGTTCTTCTAGCACCTTCTCCGTTAGATATTGTACTGTACTTGCACTCCTGATATTTTGTACATTGTTTGATTTTAGAGTGTATTTTCTATCTATCTATCTATCTATCTATCTATCTATCTATCTATCTATCTATCTATCTATCTATCTATCTAGTGCATCTCAAAAAATTTGAATACCATGAAAAAGTTCCTTTTTTTTCATAATTTAATTCAAAAAGGTAAACTTTCATACATTCTATATTCATTACATGTAAAGTGAAATATTTAAAGCCTTTTTTGTTTTAATTTTGATGATTATGGCTTATAGCTCATGAAAATCAGAAATCCAGTATCTCAAATTATTAGAATATTCCCTAAGATCAATCAAAAAAGGATTTACAATACAGAAATGTCCAACTTCTGAAAAGTATATTAATTTATACACTCAATACTTGGTTGGGGCTCCTTTACCATGAATTACTGTATCAGTGCGGTGTGGCATGGAGGTGATCAGTCTGTGGCACTGCTGAGGTGTTATTGAAGCTCAGGTTGCTTTGATAGTGGCCTTCAGCGTATCTGTATTTTTGGGTCGGGTGTTTCTCATCTTCCTCTCGACAATACCCCATAGATTCTCTATGGGGTTCAGGTCAGGCAAGTTGGCTGGCCAATCAAACAGTAATATCATGGTCAGCAAACCATTTGGTAGTAGTTTTGGCACTGTGGGTAGGTGCCAAATCCTGCTGGAAAAGGAAATCAGCATCTCCAAAAAGCTCGTCAGTAGATGGAAGCATGAAGTGCTCTAAAATCTCCTGGTAGATGGCTGTGTTGACTTTGGACTTGATAAAATACAGTGGACCAACACCAGCAGATGGCATGGCACCCCAAATCGTCATAGACTGTGGAAACTTCACACTGGGCTTCAAACACCTTGGATTCTGTGCCTCTCCACTCTTCCACCAGACTCTAGAACCGTGATTTCCAAATTAAATGCAAAATGTACTTTCATCTGAAAAGAGGACTTTGGACCACTGAGCAACAGTCCATTTCTTTCTCCCCTTAGCCCAGATAAGACACTTCTGACATTGTCTCTGGCTCAAGAGTAGCTTGATATTAGGAATGCGAAAGTTGTATCCCCTTTCTTGAAGATGTCTGTTCGTGATGGGTCTTGATACACTGACACCAGCCTCAGTCCACTCCTTGTGAAGCTCTCTCAAGTTCTTGAATCGACTTTTCTTGACAATCCTCTCAAGACTGCGGCCATCCCTGTTGCTTGTGCACCTTTTCCAGCCACCCTTTTCAGCAATGACCTTTTGTGGTTTACCCTCCTTGTGGAGGGCATCAGTGATCATCTTCTGGACAACAGTCAAGTCAGCAGTCTTCCCCATGATTGTGGTTGTGTGTACTGAACTAGACCGAGAGATACGCTGTGTTCATACTGTTTTACTCAAACTCGAAATGAAATATTCTAATATTTTGAGATGTTTTTTTTTTTATGTTTTTGTACTGTATGCCATACTGATTAAAATTAAAATAGAAAAATGTTTGAAACATTTTAGTTTATGTGTAATGAGTCTATAATATATAACTTTCACTTTCTTAAATAACTGATGGAAAATATTGAACTTTTTCACAATATTATTTTTTGAGATGAACTAGTGTATGTATGTATGTATGTATGTATGTATGTAGATAGATAGATAGATAGATAGATAGATAGATAGATAGATAGATAGATAGATAGATAGATAGATAGTTTTTCTTTTTTGTAATCTTTATCTGTTTTTACAAGTAAGGTGAGAGAGAAACAGCATTTCGACTCTCCTATATGTCCTGGATATATAGTGAAATTGACAAAGAATCTTTGAATATACTGTCTGATACTCCATTTGAGATAAAAGGCTGAGTACAGTGGGCATGAAAATATTCAGCATATTTTGGCCAGGACTGCTGAGTGGATAGAAAAAGCTCACCTGGCTCCCGACACCTGTCTGGTGAAGAGCATAGAGCCCAGCTGGGTAACAGCTTTATTACAGCTAGCCTGTAGACCATCCAGGGACATAGCTGAGGAGGACAAAACGGCAAAAACCTTTTAGCACAAAAATGCATGTGTCGTCAGTTCACTAATTTAACTGACATACAATAACTTTCGTATGGAAATAAGTGAAACAGTGTTTGCTGCTTCACACTCTGTAATGTTTAACACTTTTATGGAATTCCCCTGGTGTCGTCGAACTTAACCCCTTTTTACTTTAACCTACGAGTCTGTGTCCTTTCACCTATGAGACAGCAGCTCAGAAAACATAAATACCCTTCATAAAAATAGGCAAGAATAAAATCAGTAGAATCATTTCAGTTCATTTATCCTCTGACTCCCAGCTCTCAGATTCCTGCAGTCTCTCAGCCCGATGTGCTGTAGCCAATCAGCAATGAGCGTGTGATGTTCAGTAATGACCTCCCCTTTTGTTTTGAGTTAATGCATTTTTTTGGTTTTGCTGTTGCATTTTCTGATTTGCTCGTGTTTTTGGTTTGCTCATGTGTTTTGCACTTACAGGTCTGTCCTTTCATTGTCATAAGACATGCTGTGCCATCTGTTTTGATGGCAATGATATTATATTATATTGATTCCTAAGAAGAGCACTGGTCATGAATTTTAAAACAAACATAGAAAGAACTGTGTCGGATAGGAGAAGAAGTGCCTGACAGCATTGTGTTTATATTTGACTTGGTTATGTACTATGATGGTCTAATCCAGTGAGAATTGAAGGTAATGTGATTTAGATCTGTGCGTGTGTGTGTATACACGCAACTCACCCAGTGATATGGGATTATGTGGTGTGTGCAGCAGTCTCTCTCCATGCCTGTCAGCCAGTGTCTTCAGCTCCTGAGTCAGGTAGGTGTACAGCTCCTTCAGGGAGTGCAAACTCGGTTATAAATAGCCCCACAATGATCAGCCTTTTTGCTGCACATACTGTTTACTGCTCATGTTGCAATTTTCCATCTGCGGCCAACTCCCTCCATCTGCTTCACTGTTCCTCACTCCTGCTCTCTCTCTCTCTCTTGCTCTCTTTATCCTTTCTCTCTTCCTCCACATGCCTTTATTAGCATCCCATTAGCTCTCCTCATACTTTAATGGCAGTAGTGTACTATGAATAGCAGTGCTGGTGATATTACAGTTCAACTCTATTACAGAGGACCAAAATGAGACGATGCAGCAGCACATGATAAATCCTGTGTGAGCATCGTACATCAAGGGCTGTTTTATTTTTGTCCTGAAGATGCTGCCATTGAAAGACCTTTACATGGTGAAATGCTCTAACAACAGAATTAGGTTTATAATTCAGAATACCGTTATTTTATTCATACAGTATTGCGGTCATCAAAAAAAACAAATGCTTTATTATTTATATTTCATAAACTTTATAATTTTAAAATGACAACTGACATTTACATATATTACGTTCCATGAAGAAAGGACCAATAAAAATTGTGCAAAATTAAATCAAAACGCACTGGCAATACAATCTGCCTCAAACCTCCTACCCCAAGGGCTGAATTCAAACAAACAAACAATTTTACGCAAGCAAGATTATCTTTTATTTCATTTTGTTCATTAAAATCATATGTAAGATAAAGGAAAATAGAAACAAATCTAGTTAGCCAGTTGCATTTTCACATACACACAACTTTACAGAATTTGTAGAAACTTGATTTCTTTCCCAGTCTGACTAAAGCACCAGTCTCTTATGGTTAACATGACATAACTGTAACTATATTTTTCAGCAAAGCAAAAGTATGAGCGTTGGAGGAGTTATGTACCATGGTGAATGGTACAGACAAGAATGTACGGAAACAAGAACATAAAACATCACAAAAGTGAAAACCCCTTAAGATGAAACCTATATAAAAACTATGTACATTATATACTTTCATGTTGCTGCAGAAAACGTCCATCTCCACAAGTGTCCAGAGTTTACATGTTATTTTTGCCATAAAAATTATATTGGCTTTCGTAACTTTAGTAACTATTAATCATAATTTATCCTTAATAACTGAGCTAGAGGTGATGGCGGCGAGGAAAAACTCCCTGAAACAGCATGAAGAAACCTTGAGAGGAACCAGACAAGGTGGCACCATACAGTGCTGTTATAAATAATTCCTGTTCTATAACTGTATGCTATACAATCAAAAAGCACATCTGTGGACCTTATGAGCATGATCTCAAACGCATTACGAAGGCAAGAAATTGTACGAATTAACTTTTGACAAGTCACACCTGTTAAGTGAAAAGCATTCCAGGTGACTACCTCATGAAGCTGGTTAAGATGATGCCAGTAGTGTGCAAAGCACCATCAAGGTAAACGGTGGCTATTTTGAACGATCTAAAATATGAAAAATATTGTGTTTAACACGTTTTTGTTCCTGCATAATTCCATACATGTTGCATTGGTTATTTCATAGTTTTGATGTCTTCAGTATTGTTCTGCAATGGAGAAAATAGCCAAAATACAGAAAAAACTATGAATGAGTAGGGGTGTACAAACTTTCAACTGGTACTGTATTTTATATTTATATATATGATATTACACAGTGGCGTGAAGATATGAAGCTGATCTTTGAGTGGTGAAATATTTTTCAATACGAGACGATAAACTTCCTGTCTTCGCACCACCATGTAAATGTTCTTTGTATTATATGGACACATCAACAAAAAAAAAACTACTCAAGCTAATCAAAAGAATTTTCATTTTGAACTGGTTCGCCATTTTGACGATGCGCGTCAAGTCAGCGGGAAAACACTGGAGTGACATCATCGGAGTGAAATATCAGGATATGAGGTCACTCATATTTGCGATATATTTCAGATGAAAAATCCAAGTTTTTCAACATGAGAAGATAAAATTCATGTCTTCAAGCCAACGTGTGATTTTCTTTTTATTATAGAGACACATTCACAAACAAAAAGTACCGACATTTATCAAAACAATTCATCGATTTCAAAGAGATTTTATGTGTGTGTGTGTTATTTACCAGCTGGGAGGTTTGTATCGTGAAATACCGTGACTGGGATCTTGAAAAGTACTGAGCGAGGCCCTCTGGGCCGAGGTCAGTATTCAAGGCCGAGGTCACAGTATTTCACCATACGGACCGACCTTAAGCTGGTAAATAACATATTAATTTTTTTCTTTACCAAATTCTAACAGAAAACGAGAGCGCCCGAAAGGGAAAACCGAGCCAAGCCGCCATTTTGAATCCTCATTCACGGCTGTAATGCAAATTGCTTTCTCCTCGGTATACAAGTGCACTTCCATGGCAGGGAAAAAACTACATTTTGCCGCCTATGTAGTCCCCTATTTATACAAAATTGAGTCATTCAGGATTCAGCCATGTTTTTGCTCGGCGTTAGCAACAGTTAGAGGTTTTTAGCTTTCTCCTGAAGTGTTTTCTTTTATTTCTTCTTCCTCAGGGTAGTAAAACTCGCTTTCGCTGTGCACACTGTCATTATTGCTATCCATGATGTAAAATTAATGCTATTCTCCTGAGAAATGCTGGCAAAAAATTATAAGAATTTTGATAATCTTATAAATAAATCTTATTTAAAAAAAAAAAAGATAAATGTTGTTTGTTGTTGTGAACGAGCGAGTCGCCAGAGGTCCATAACCAGGGTCTGTACCGTGGGATACGGACCCGCTCGCCAGCCAATCAGAGCGCAGGATTTGATGGAAACCAGACCGCGAAAAAAATAATGAACAATGTGTCATGGTCGTAGTTCGTATGAAAAATCCGAGTGGCGTATTTCCCAGTAAAACACTTGTGTCTGTATTTTCCTTTGCATCATATGAGGTCATTATAATTTTCATTTGCTCCTGTTTAAAAGCCTGAAGAGGAATTACTGCAGCTATTCCTTTGTGACATGGCCATTTATCCACAAACACTTCAGTACACGCAGGTGGCTGGTGCACTAAAACACTGCACACAACTACCACTGTCTGTCTGTCCTCCTCAATCAATATTAACAAGAGAGAGCTGGTAGGAAATGTTAGCAGGTACTGCATAGAAAGGAACATTCCATCATATTCAGCATTGAATGCATCGGTGCAGTGTGTTTACCTTTCTCTCAGACAGGAGTTTCTTATAGCCACTGGCCCCGAGGCTGAGCAGAGTGATGAGCACATCCAGAGACGGAGAAGCTGATGCACGACCTGGTGGAGGGAAATGAATCAAGATAAATTCCGGCAAGGGCAAAAAAAATTGATAATAAGAAAGCTACAGGTGTGTAATAAAATAATTATTTTTCACATTTATAAAATATCTGTGCTAACAGTTCTGACAGAAAAGAATGTGTATCTGTTAAAACTATTCCACTAGGAATTGTACATGATGTGGAAGACTCAACATACTAAAAACTTGTCCTGAACTAAAGGAGTGCACAATCAATATTACAGCATTTGGTATTCACACTGCAGTAAGAGGCTGGGAATGACGAAGGTAAGAAAGGATAGTTTGAGACACCAGAGAAAAAACAAAACAGGCAGAGAGAAATAATATCTCAAGTCTAACAACCGTGACTTCAGAAGTGGTGCATTGTGTGTTTGCAGAAAATAGCAAATAAACTGAAAAGGACCCTTTATATGAACTGAAATTTTGATAAAATTGTTCAAACTGAGTCTGTCATTTACAAAACACGTTCACAGAGACAAACGGGAAGTGATTTACACACTAACCAGGGTACATTTTACTGATCTCTTTAATGAAGTCCTCATCAAAGCCTGCAATGATGGCACCTCCAACGGGAACCATGAAATTTTTGTCCAAGCTTTGAACAAAGGCATCAATTCTGCCCACTCGTGCACCCTGTAAATACACTCTATTAACTCACATGTCTGAACAGCTTAACCTCAGCAAAACAACAGCAAAATGTTTCAGCTAGAGAAGCATGTGCGCTTTACCTGTTGTATGAGGTGCATGCATTTAGATGACTGCACTCCATAGGCATTGTTGACGATATGAGGGATGTTATATTTGGCACACATAACAGCGAGCTCTTCCAACCTGGACAGTAAGAGGCAGAGAAGTGATCTGCATATCTCATCTCATCTCATTATCTCTAGCTGCTTTATCCTGTTCTACAGAGTCTCAGGCAAGCTGGAGCCTATCCCAGCTGACTACGGGCGAAAGGCGGGGTACACCCTGGACAAGTCGCCAGGTCATCACAGGGCTGACACATAGACACAGACAACCATTCACACTCACATTCACACCTACGGTCAATTTAGAGTCACCAGTTAACCTAACCTGCATGTCTTTGGACTGTGGAGGAAACCGGAGCACCCGGAGGAAACCCACGCGGACACGGGGAGAACATGCAAACTCTACACAGAAAGGCCCTCGCCGGCCACGGGGCTCGAACCTGGACCTTCTTGCTGTGAGGTGACAGCGCTAACCACTACACCACCGTGCCAATCTGCATATCTGTGATGTATTTATCTCAGTTCTACACAGGTTCGTTCTTAAAACTTAAATATAAAAAAAAGTGTTCGCCGTCCAGAGTAACATCTGATTGCAAGCTCGAATCCCGATGATGCCTCAGCCATCTGTGGACAGGAGCCCAAGAAGTGCGGGCATGGCATACTCTCTCTCCCATCAATCACAGAGTCACTCGCTAATCATGTGCTTCTGTGACAGGGCTCCCACTCAAATTCAGATGTCAAGTTCTGTGACTTTTCCCTGACTTTCACTGACGAAATAGATGAATTTCTATGACTATACATAATGCACAGAAAAACAGGCTGTCTTTATGCTGAATAGACAAAAAACAGCCACAGTATTTTAAATCCATCAAGCTTTGTTTACTAATTCACAGACGTTTTCAATACAAAAATTAGTTTTCATGGCTTAAACCGAGTGAAATACAGCATGGAAAATATTGCCATTTTGCCAAAATGGCAACTTAAATTTAAACATCAGGGTTCTCCAGAAAATCTGAAGTAGCAGGCTTAAAATAAATAAATAAATAAATAAATAAATAAAATAATAGTAGGCAGCTCTGGAATTTGCAGTGGTGAAGCCGCCGTGGCATGCCAAAGGTGTGCTATTGCTAGGAGGGTCTGTGGGCATGCCCCCCCCCCACACCCCAAAAATTGTTTAATTTACATGCTTTCAGGTGGCTCCTGCTACATTCTCAGCTAATAAACTATCAATCATTTCCCTGTAAAATTCTTGCAAAATATGTATGAAATTTCCCCCCAGATGTGTGTGTGTGTGCTTGGCTTTCTCAGTTACCCTCTGTAGTACGCTGCCTGGCTCTGTAACATAACTACATGGTGAGCTTATTTGGCGCATGTGTAATGTACTTGATGTGCTTCTGGTGTGGTATTGTGTAGTTTTAATTTCAGCATAAATATTTGCACACAATTAGTTATTTGCACTTGCACTTTATAAGTATGAAGCCTTAGCTATGGGACCAGACCTCTCTACAGGAACTTAGGCACTCCGGGTAGCTTTTGGATATGAAAATAATTTTTAAATAGAGAATGATGAATCTTCTAATTATTTTCTTTAAGTTTACTTATCATTCATCCCTACTAATCTAATAAATTGAGGAAAACAAAACTGAATTCACACAACTTTACTTACATTTTAAATTTTGCTTGTTGTACCTCCAAATAAAATATACTGATAATACTTGACAGTCTTTGGATCTCAGCACACAATATTCAAGTCGTCTGCTACAGCATGGTCAGGTGGTCCGGCTCAGCCGATCAGAGCATGAGAATCGATCAACAAATATGGCAGCACTTCTGGTCATGCTAGACCCGAATCGAAGACAATTTTGTGGTGAAATTATTGGATTTGCAGCAAATTATGGGCAGCAGAGATGCTATAAATCGCTTGAATATTGAAAGGCAAGTTTTAATTTTTGTCTTAGATCAAGTAGCCGACCCAGACCGTCTGTGTAGGTGGAGAAAACCGCCAGTTACTGGCGCTTGTGGACATCTCTGAACATGCTACAAACAAAATTCCCTGACATTCCATGACTTGGCCCAAAATATAACCAAATCCCCTGACTTTCCATGTCTGAAATAGACATTTTAAAATTCCACGATATTCCCAAAATTCCATGATCCATGGGAATCCTGCTGTGAGCTCATGCATGCAGCAGGCGGATAGCACTTTCCTCCGAGGTTACGCCAGACGGTGCATGAGCAGCAGTTCAAAAAGACGCGGTCAGCTGGCTTCACATACCTCAGAGGAAGCACCTGATAGCCCTCACCCTTCCTGACTGGTAACCTTAATTATTCTACCTACATTCATTGGATATGAGCAATCGGACGCTCTAATTGGCTACTCTACTACTAGGATATCAGCTCATATACTGAGAGTAGAGAAAAACAAAATGGCGGAGTGCGTTGCTGAACCAACTGAGGACGAAAAAAAAAATCTACTCAAAAACAAAACCCTCCCAAAAAATGCAAAAAGAAAGCAACAAAATATGGCCTAAAAGTATTTGGTGGTAAGAACATATGCAGGGGTGATAGCATTCCGGCGCGCTGCGCCGGATTTCCGGCGCGCCGTAGCTGGGGAAAAAAAAAAAAATCTAGTTCGCCCATTGTCCTGTGTCATTCTGAGATGCGCAGATAGACAGTAAAGGGAATTCGGAATTCCCTTTACTGTCTATCTGCGCATCTCAGAATGACACAGGACAATGGGCGAACTAGATTTTTTTTTTCCCCCAGCCACGGCGCGCCGGAAATCCGGCGCGGCGCCGGAACGCTATCACCCCTGCATATGTTTTTATTTTTCAAGAATTATTATTATTATTATAGCAGGCGAAGCTCTCAATTTACCGGTCGATCTACGTTCCGACTCTCACCTATGGTCATGAGCTTTGGGTAATGACAGAAAGAACAAGATCGCGGATACAAGCGGCCGAAATGAGTTTCCTTCGCAGGATGGCTGGGCGCTCCCTTAGAGATAGGGTGAGAAGCACAGTCACTCGAGAGGAGCTCGGAGTAGAGCCGCTGCTCCTCCACATCGAGAGGAATCAGCTGGGGTGGCTCGGGAATCTTTTTCGGATGCCTCCTGGACGCCTCCCTGGGGAGGTGTTCCAGGCATGTCCCCCCGGGAGGAGGCCCTGGGGAAGACCCAGGACACGCTGGAGGGACTATGTCTCTCGGCTGGCCTGGGAACGCCTCGGTGTTCTTCCCGAGGAGCTGGCCGAGGTGTCTGGGGAAAGGGAAGTTTGGGCTTCCATGCTTAGACTGCTGCCTCCGCGACCCGGCCCCGGATAAAGCGGAAGAAGACGAGACGAGATTATAGCAGCATTTTTCCGGTTTCTTTACATTCTTCACCTTTAAGCATTAAAATGCGTTGAATTTTTTTAGACTGGTTCAAAAGCTCAAAGAAGTTTGAAAATTACATAACTGAAATGTCCAAGGAAGAATTAAATAAATGTTTATAGCTATTCTATACCTCGGCACGACAGCACGACAACACTTTCTACAAAAAACCAACACTAAAGTCAATTTGTGCAGCCATCGATAGGTTTTTAAGAAGTCTGCCTAAGCAGAAATGATTTTGTCAGACGTTTTGTATAATGTTTCTATTTATCAAATTTGCAAAAAATAAAAATGCTCCGTTTCTCAAAATCCAGTGAATGTGGATAGAATAAAACAGTTATTCCACTCAATCTCATTGTACATGGCTAATAGCCAACTCGGGGCTACACACCTCATCAGCTCATGTACGGCTTGATTTTGTGGAATAACTGTTAATTATAGTTGATTGCAAAATGTTTTATTCTCTTTATTGTTGATTGCAAAACCTTTCATTTTATATCCCATTTCATTCCATGGGAAGTTTTTCCAAATAAAAGTCTTCAAGTTAGAAGAACTATGTTTGAGACAGACCATAACTGGCCAGCTGACTTGCCTGTCAGGGACACGAGGAGCAAAACAGGAAGTAGTAGAATGAATACAGAGGATATTCTCAGCTCCAAGTTCCTCAATCTTCTTCTCCATGGCCTCCAGATCTGTCCTCAACTCATCTCCTTCCAGAACACTCTCAATGACCACCGGCTCAAACCCTGCTCATATTCACACCAGACAATACAGGCATTTCAAATCTTATTTGACATAAAATAAACACACTGTTTACAGGCATCTCTCCACCACAAGTGAACAATGCTGACTATGCATTTTTTGTGCACAAGATCAACCGAAAAAATCAATCATAAAGCAGTTTCTAAATATGGTAGAATGTAGCTAACTCAAGCTGCCTATCTGCAATTAAAGTATAATATTGACTGTACTGTCTGATTGGCTTTTCTTTAATTAATTAGTTTAATTATGTTTAACGTCATACTACAGATGCCAGTGTCGTACCAGCAGTCACCATGGATTTGAAACAGGACTTCTGGTCAATGCGAGGCCAAAGAATGTAGCGTGCCGACGGCCTCCTGTGTCGGAGTGTCAGGAAACACAACGTCAAACTCATTCCAGTTGCCATGGGTACCACAAAGCATGAAGACACACTTCTAACACCTGTGTGAAGGAAAAAAAAAAGTTTCATCCAATAATTTCATGAAGACAAAATAGCAAATTTCTCAATGTGTCTCAGTTAATCATGGGACATTCACCACTAAATCTGAGAACATCCAGCACTACTGAATTGGTGATCTTGTTGAGGAGACTGGAGCCAGCGGCCTTGGGCTGAACAGCAGCGATATCCCCAGAGCGGCCGATGCCATGGATCAATCTAAGACAGAGAACAGAATTCGAGCTTCTTCTAAGTTTGCAATGTGAATGGAGCTTTACACAATTCTGCAACACTTTTCTAGTTTTTGTTTTCTTTTAAAAAGATGACATATGTTCTCATATCGATATAGAAGGAAATGTCGGCAAACACAGCATTCTGCCGTGCTACACCAACATTTTAACCATTATTATTGGTTGAGGGATTCTGATTTGAGCTTTTATTTTGTTGTAGAAAACAGTAATTGTGTTATAATTTGATGAGTATTGCAGTTGCCCTGTAAACTACTTGTGTATTATAGTAAGAGGCTGTATATATTTAAGGCAAGACACTGCAGGTAGAAATGCAGATTTTAGGGAAATCATGGGGAAGCCATGGCCTAATGGTGAGAGAAGCTAGTCTGGCTAACGCGACTTCAAAGCTCTACGAGCTATTGGTCTGGCCAAGATATTAAGCCCAACCGTTTCCCAGAGCCCGTGGTTGACCCATCTCCCCGAAATGCCTCAGTTTGCTACTGGTCGAAGCCAGAAAAGGCTGTGACGAAGCTTAAACCAATCACATCACTCTTTCCTCTGACGTATGTGACGCGACGGGGCTAACTGGTAGATTAAACCATAGACATCCTATTATTAAACTCTTACCGAAGCCGGTCGGGAGCAAGGCGAAAACGTCCTTCCTTTCAATAAATGCCTCCAGGGCTGCTCTTTGCTCCGTTTTCAATGAGAACTTCCCGTTGAATGCTTTCAATACAGCATTCGTGAATGAAGCGCTTCCGGCATAGATTCTGTAAACAATCTATGGCTTCCGGTCGCAGTTCTACTACGTCAGTGCCTTGAACACGCCTCTACCCAGGGCTGTTGGAGATGCTCAAAGTTGATTGGTTCCCGATTTTTAGGGAGCTTGGAAGAGCTGTAGATAGCTTGCCTGGCCAGACTAAGCTCGCAACAGGCCCTCGTGTTGCGTCACGCTTAGGATGGACGGGCCCAGGCTAGAGAGAAGCAGCTTTGGGACCAAAAGGTTGGTGGTTTGATTTCCTGGACCAGCAGGAATGGCTGAAATGCCTTTGAGCAAAGCACCAAACCCCCATCTGCTCCCCAAGCTGCTCTGGGTATGTTGTATGTTGCTCTGGATAAGAGCGTCTGCTAAATATATAATGTTATGTAATGAAATTTTGGTCACACCATTTTCCCCCAGCTTTTGGGATATTTATTGTGTGTGTGTGTGTGTGTGTGTGTGAGTGAGATATATGATGTCTATAACATATCTTCACTTAAACTGTTGTATTAAAAATACTCAGCGGATATACAGTACTGTGTAAAAGTCTAAGCCACTTTATTATTTTTTTTTTTTAAGTACAAACTTTGTTATAGACTTTTATGTTATGTTATGACTTCTACATTATGGAACCAGTACAAAAGCATTTTAGATTTCCGAACATTAGTTTTCCAGCACAAAATTAAATGTTACAGAAAAATGTTTGTACGTCAGTAAAGAAAGCATCACGTTACATAAGAGAGCATTTTTCAGACTAAAAACATAATGAAGGCTGCTGGGTTTTGCTGAAAAATTAAGAAACAAGTGTGACAGTCAAAGTGTCCAGAAGAACTGTGGCTGCTTCTGTAAGATGCTCAGTAAAACCTACTTCCTTATAAAACTGCACTCACTGTACCTGAGACTACTATTTTATTCTTTTTTTTTTTTTTTTTAAGCAAAGGGTCATCTCACACCAAACAGTGACTTTTTTCATGCGTCACTGCTTACTGATCTTTGTTTTTTTAAGTAAAAGCATTTAATTTCATTATTTTTGAAGACATATCTGCTCGACAGCATTTCATTGCATGTGCCTAAGACTTTTGCACAATACTGTATGTCTATTTCATTGTAATTTCCCCCACTTGTGATGTGTAAATGATCATCTTTAGAACGTTTAGCATCTCCCCACATAGCACTCACCATGTTTTTATCCTTGAGAAGCTTGTTTCTTGCAATATACAAAAGTTAAAAAATTAAAGGAAAACATATTGTGTGAGGGAAATTTTACCGGCATGGTGAGAGTCCGCTTGTCCACATGATCGCCTTTTATCTGTTAACACCATCATCATTCACAAACTTTCAAGCACCACTGTATTTAACAGCTCTTCATAAGGTGTATGTACACATTTACCCATCTGTTATGTATGGAAGCATATTGCTGCCACACCAAAGCATGACTAGTTTGAGGAGTATGAAAATGATATAAAGCACATGTTATGGCATACAATGGTAGAGAGCGCTCCCTACTACCATCATGAAAAAAAAAAAAATCAATCAAGGGAATTTCTTTGCCATCAACCACAGTTCCAGAAACATATAGAATCTGTGCCAAAGTGCACTGAAGCCGTTCTTGTGGCTCATGCTGGTCCAACACCTTCTTACTCAGACAATTTCAGTCTTTTCCTTTAATTTGCCACCTGTCTGTATGTGAATATACATGTTATCACCACATGTCAATTTCCATAGAGTAGAAACAAATGAACTGCTGAAATCTTATTATATTCAGAATAAAAAATTCAGTTTCTCGAAGAATGATCCAAAGACTAGAGTTCCTATTTTACTAAGGAAGCAAATGCTTTTATCTCATCTCATCTCATTATCTCTAGCCGCTTTATCCTTCTACAGGGTCGCAGGCAAGCTGGAGCCTATCCCAGCTGACTACGGGCGAAAGGCGGGGTACACCCTGGACAAGTCGCCAGGTCATCACAGGGCTGACACATAGACACAGACAACCATTCACACTCACATTCACACCTACGGTCAATTTAGAGTCACCAGTTAACCTAACCTGCATGTCTTTGGACTGTGGGGGAAACCGGAGCACCCGGAGGAAACCCACGTGGACACGGGGAGAACATGCAAACTCCACACAGAAAGGCCCTCGCCGGCCCCGGGGCTCGAACCCAGGACCTTCTTGCTGTGAGGCGACAGCGCTAACCACTACACCACCGTGCCACCCCAAATGCTTTTATTTTTAATTAAATAAAGTACCATTTGGGGCGGCACGGTGGTGTAGTGGTTAGCGCTGTCGCCTCACAGCAAGAAGGTCCGTGTTTGAGCCCCGTGGCCGGCGAGGGCCTTTCTGTGTGGAGTTTGCATGTTCTCCCCGTGTCCGCGTGGGTTTCCTCCGGGTGCTCCGGTTTCCCCCACAGTCCAAAGACATGCAGGTTAGGTTAACTGGTGACTCTAAATTGACCGTAGGTGTGAATGTGAGTGTGAATGGTTGTCTGTGTCTATGTGTCAGCCCTGTGATGACCTGGCGACTTGTCCAGGGTGTACCCCGCCTTTCGCCCGTAGTCAGCTGGGATAGGCTCCAGCTTGCCTGCGACCCTGTAGAACAGGATAAAGCGGCTAGAGATAATGAGATGAGAAGTACCATTTGCAAATGTAAAATTTCTGAAAATGTTTCAAAATAAAACATACTTGTATATACTTGATTGACTACTGGCAGCCAACTGGCAAAGGTTAATTGTAGTATCCATCGTTTTAAAAAAATGACCTTATTCTCAACTTTTTTACAGTCTAAAACATAGTCAGAAATTGTATTTACTTCCATTTTTAATGCTGATACAGTGATGCTTGAAAGTTAACTTTCTCCAAGGTTCTCAGAAATCTTTCTTCATGCCATGATACATGTGTTGTGAAGATCAGACTTTGATAGATCCCTGTTCTTTAATTAATACTGGGCACCCACTCACATCTGATTATTGCTCCATTTTCACCTTCAAACCAACTATGGATCCTAGAGGTTCACATACTTTCGTCACTCACAAATATGTAATATTGGATCATTTTCCTTAATAAATAAATAACCAAGTAGAATATTTTTGTCTCATTTGTTTAATTTGATTGTCTATCTAATTTTAGGATGTGTCTGGTCATAATTGTGGACAAATATAGAAAATTCTAAAGGGTTCACAAACTTTCAAGCACCACTGTATTTAACAGCTCTTCATAAGGTGTATGTACACATTTACCCATCTGTTATGTATGGAAGCATATTGCTGCCACACCAAAGCATGAAACAGCACTTGATTAAATCATGTAAATGATATTACCCAGTTTATTCTCCGCACACCTCATTCATTCAAACCATTAAACTCATGTTTGAATCTATCATGTTATAACGTGAAAAGTTTCACGTTTTAACAATACAACCCCGATTCCAAAAAAGTTGGGACAAAGTACAAATTGTAAATAAAAACGGAATGCAATAATTTACAAATCTCAAAAACTGATATTGTATTCACAATAGAACATAGACAACATATCAAATGTCGAAAGTGAGACATTTTGAAATTTCATGCCAAATATTGGCTCATTTGAAATTTCATGACAGCAACACATCTCAAAAAAGTTGGGACAGGGGCAATAAGAGGCTGGAAAAGTTAAAGGTACAAAAAAGGAACAAATTGCAACTCATTAGGTCAATTGGCAATAGGTCATTAACATGACTGGGTATAAAAAGAGCATCTTGGAGTGGCAGCGGCTCTCAGAAGTAAAGATGGGAAGAGGATCACCAATCCCCCTAATTCTGCACCGACAAATAGTGGAGCAATATCAGAAAGGAGTTCGACAGTGTAAAATTGCAAAGAGTTTGAACATATCATCATCTATAGTGCATAATATCATCAAAAGATTCAGAGAATCTGGAAGAATCTCTGTGCGTAAGGGTCAAGGCCGGAAAACCATACTGGGTGCCCGTGATCTTCAGGCCCTTAGACGGCACTGCATCACATACAGGCATGCTTCTGTATTGGAAATCACAAAATGGGCTCAGGAATATTTCCAGAGAACATTATCTGTGAACACAATTCACCGTGCCATCCACCGTTGCCAGCTAAAACTCTATAGTTCAAAGAAGAAGCCGTATCTAAACACGATCCAGAAGCGCAGACGTCTTCTCTGGGCCAAGGCTCATTTAAAATGGACTGTGGCAAAGTGGAAAACTGTTCTGTGGTCAGACGAATCAAAATTTGAAGTTCTTTATGGAAATCAGGGACGCCGTGTCATTCGGACTAAAGAGGAGAAGGACGACCCAAGTTGTTATCAGCGCTCAGTTCAGAAGCCTGCATCTCTGATGGTATGGGGTTGCATTAGTGCATGTGGCATGGGCAGCTTACGCATCTGGAAAGACACCATCAATGCTGAAAGGTATATCCAGGTTCTAGAGCAGCATATGCTCCCATCCAGACGACGTCTCTTTCAGGGAAGACCTTGCATTTTCCAACATGACAATGCCAAACCACATACTGCATCAATTACAGCATCATGGCTGCGTAGAAGAAGGGTCCGGGTACTGAACTGGCCAGCCTGCAGTCCAGATCTTTCACCCATAGAAAACATTTGGCGCATCATAAAACGGAAGATACGACAAAAAAGACCTAAGACAGTTGAGCAACTAGAATCCTACATTAGACAAGAATGGGTTAACATTCCTATCCCTAAACTTGAGCAACTTGTCTCCTCAGTCCCCAGACGTTTACAGACTGTTGTAAAGAGAAAAGGGGATGTCTCACAGTGGGAAACATGGCCTTGTCCCAACTTTTTTGAGATGTGTTGTTGTCATGAAATTTAAAATCACCTAATTTTTCTCTTTAAATGATACATTTTCTCAGTTTAAACATTTGATATGTCATCTATGTTCTATTCTGAATAAAATATGGAATTTTGAAACTTCCACATCATTGCATTCCGTTTTTATTTACAATTTGTACTTTGTCCCAACTTTTTTGGAATCGGGGTTATATAATCACGTTATAACGTGAAACCATAACACGAAACATTTGACGCAATAATGTGAAAATGTATTGTTATAACAAACTTTTCATGTTATTATAGGACACTGACTTTTTTTTCTTTTATCTGATGTGGCAACAATACTCTTCTGAAGTTATGCTTATTATTATAAAAGTGGCATAAAAATACACTTTGCATGACTGCTTTTACAACAATTAATCATCAGTCAAAATGTAATATTTGTGACCGGCGTACCCAGATGCGATGATTTTTCCCCCACTGAGCTCATAAAAGCGGCTAGAGATAATGAGATGAGATGTTGTCATAGATTTCTATTCATTGTTACCCAAGACAATAGGAAACACGTATGGCTCTTGGACAGACACTGAATGCATGGCAACTGCTTTACTACAAAACCTCTGAACTACTAACGCAATAAAAGTAATATTTCCATTCCTGCTCTTTTTACACAAAGCCGTGCCGTTGCTCACCAGGCCACCACTTCCAACAGTGTAATTCCCCCCCCAAAAAACCATGCAAGTTACCTGTAATGTCTTCGGGCCACCAGGTCAGAGGCGACTCGTCCCTCTCTCTCTCCAACGCCGCAGTTCCCCAAGAAATTATTACTATCCATGACTGCGAGCTCATTCAGAAAGAGCTCTATGGTGCTTTCGCTCCATCCCTCCTCTGGACATTTGCCCTGGGAAGACAGGGAAACATCTCACAACTCGCACCTTTACCTATTTAGAAGAAAGCAAGTGTTAAGTAATAAGGTACAATGATACTGTAGAGTCGAGCCACTACAATTACAGTAGTCTACAGTGACAGACAAGCAAGAGATTAACTGGGAGGGCTAAAATCTAAACCTATCACAGGGTTTCCCATACATAGGCCAGCTGTTGCACATATACCCGAACTGCAAGTAGGCCTGTTAGGCTAATTAAAAATAACACAGCCTTCCCGATTCGCCTTCCAACCCCTTATTTTAAAAGGTAGCCGACGTCATGCTCGTGATGAGCTTTATCATACTGGGCTCACGCTAGCCGCTCGCACGTCCGCAAATTGCGAAGTTTTATTCCAATTTGCGAAAAGAAAATCATCTGTATTTGCATTTTATGCGAAAAAGTCATTTAAAGTTTAAGCAAAATCCATCAAACAATTGCGATTTCTCAAGATAAACAGTACCTTTCAGGGCCTGAATTTGGGCGCGGGATTGCGGGTATCGCGCATATATTTTTTTTAAATTCCCGCATCTTTAACGATTCTAATGCGAGAGATTCCCGCACACATTACTGCATTGCCTGACAACGTCAATCTAATAATGGATCAGTGTGAATGCGCGACTACCTTCTGTTCTCAAGGTTACTTGAATTGAACCCTCCTTTTACTGACTGACCCCCCCTCCCCCCATAGCCTACTCAGAACAAACACAGCAGACACAGACAGTTCACTCACACACAGATACAGCGCGCGCACTCTTCCTCTCTCGGACTTTCGCTGTAAAACATATGGACCGCTGGCTAAAACGTACAAGTGCAGTGGCAGAAGTTTCCCCTGCTAAGAGGAAAACTCCTGAATCCGATGGTGGTAATAGCAGTGTGAGTGATATCGTTGAGAATACACAGGACGAGACAGCTAACGTTAACGTCGACGTTGCGAAGGGGATTAGATCAGAGCATGGCTATAAGAAAAAAGTATTTACAAGGAAAAGCAAAGGAAGCTGATGCTGACAAAAGGGATGACCACTAGGAGAAAGAGTAGGAAAGACTACATATGTACAAGAATCCTGCACTCAGCAAAGATGAATTGTTCAGTGTTGAGAACAATTTGATTTTTTTTTTTAAAGATGGCATATGACACAGGAGACAGGGCTATATGGTATAAGAGAATCCTGAAAAGTCAACAAAGACTGTTGTCATGTTAACGTTCTATATGTGGACTGAAACAAAGTTTGTAAATTCATTCAGTGTTAAGAACAGTTTGATAGTGTTTTCTTATTTTAATTGTAGACATTAAACAGAGGACAGGGATGATCAGATCAGACATGAGAATAGAAAAATGATATAAAAGTTGATAAAAAAAAGATGATATAAAAATGTTATAAAAGGAAAAAGCAAAAGGTCACTGATTAAAGAGATGGCCACTAAAAGAAGAGACAAATAACACAAACATAGTTAAGAGAATCCTGAAAAGTCAGCAGACTGGTTTAAGTTAGATTTTAAGTTAGACTTGTTGTGTCAATAAATTCATTGAGTGCTATTAAGAACGGACTGATTTTTTTTTCTTTTTTATAATTAAACAAAGCAGTGACACTTAAAGAATAGTGCATGAAGATGAGGAAGAAGCAGCTGTGTAAAGCAACACTAAGGAGGTTGTAAAATTAGCTTCACTAAAAGGCACACAACCTTCCAAACTCTTCCTAGAGCCTTACTCGCACTGCTAGAAAAAGGCTATTGGTGTTTGATGGCATAATACAGTCGTTCAGCAATGTCATGCTGTAAAGGATCTCTTTCATTTTGTGGTGGTTTTCTACCCTCCACCCGAAACTGAACAGTCCATATCTTAGACGGCTGGTGGGAATAATACTCGCGTTTATCCACCCGGCCTTTGTCTGACAATGCTATCCAAATTTGGAGATATCAAAATGAAAAGTCTACTAAAAAGGATACCTCAAATGGTGACAAAAGGTTACGTACTGTAGAGATCTTCAATCTGAGTAGTGGCAGAAGGTAAGACCTAAGCTATTTAAGCCCACAAGTAGCGTTCCCCACAAACTGTATAAATCCCCCCCAAACTGTGTAAATCCCCCCCATTTGAGTCACTGAGGGGGGGAATTCCCCCCCCCATTCTGAAAAATGAAATTCAGGCCCTGCCTTTCGTGTCCATCTTCGATGTTTTGATTTATAACCAACGCCCCCGAGTTTCGAAGCTTCTTATTGGTTGACCCAAATTACGTCTTCCAATAGCATCGGACCTTACATATAAAATGATCAATTTCCGAGTTGCGCTGATAATGTCGGCAATTCTCGCTCATTAGTGAACAAGATTATAGCGAGGTTTGTTTAAAATAAATTATCCGACTTTACGTATGACAAAAACTTATCTAAAAAGTGAGATAACATTAGAATATTCTGTTAGCTTTCTCAGTTAGGGATAAAAACACGATATAACCATTCTAAAGATGTATTTTCTACATAATATCAACCCTGACAGAACTTTGGAAGAACTCACAGATGAACCAGGATATATCGACCAAGTGTACCTTGTTTTCAGAGCGTTTTGACCCACATGGTTCAAAGTTTTGACTGCAAGTGTTTCATTTGAGAAATTAATGGTGAATATCATTATATTTGGGTTATGAGATTAATTTATAAGAAACAACCATTGATTTTAACTCCCTGAGCTCCCTTCATCCTACCCATAAAGACACCCCCCTCCCCCTAAACACACACACACACACACACACACACACACAGATCCCAATTACACACACACAGGCCAGTCAGCATACTACAGAGGGTGACTAAGGGCTAAAAGGTGCATAGATAGCAAAGAATGCAAAACACATCACACCAGATGTTAGATATAATTATAATGAAAAATATGGACTCCGTAAACCAGTTTAAGCGGGTTAAATTAAACACACAATTTCATTACATACAGTTGATGAAATGATCAAAATAAGAGGATTCACCAACAAACTACAATAACAATTCATTTTTCAATATTATGTCAGTGCAAGAAACATTTAGAAGTATAACATATCTTGCTAAAAAAATTACTTTGCTAAAAAGAAAATTGTTCTTTTAGCATTTCTTGCTAAGCAAAATTGCAAATTGCTAAAGAAAAATTTGAGTCTTTAGCACTTTTCGCTAAAACAATTTGGGTCCTAGAGTGAGCATAGTCATAGCCTTCTTGGCTTACAGGAAACGGACATCCCTGAGTCAGGCTATAAACCAATTTTGATGCATACAGTAGCAGCTTGACGCGAGGAACCGGCCTTATTGCATTATCCCGTTTATCCCGCTTCAGCAATGACTTCCCTTATGATAGGGCACTTGAGTTTTTTTCAGGAAGCCACGGAGAATTAAATGTTCTGATAGGGCATGCAGGCTTTGCACCAATTAGGGTAATGCTTTTTCATTATTGTTAGTTGCCTTGGTATTACCTTAAGTGGTTTCTTACACCTAATTATGATATTTTATTTTATTATTATTTTGTTGTTACATTATACTATTTATTTCATTTTAGTATTGGTTGAGGTAAGTGTTGAGTTCAATATTTAAAATAAAAACCTCCAGCTAGTTTTTTGCAATTTATTCCTTGAATGTCAACTAAAGAATGATTGAAAGATTGCCACCAAAAAGGCAAAAAACTAAGGTCAAAACCAGAGATGCACTGATTGACCAGCTGCCGATCGGAATCGGCCAATTTTCATGAGATCGGCCACGACCGGTGACCGGCCGGTCAAAATTAAAACATGCCGATTTTCTGCCGATCAAAGCTTGTGTATCACATAGAGATGAAAGTGAAAATACTCGTAATTCACAACTAAAAAGACTGCAGCTACACTGGCAGCTTGAACATGCTTTCTAGTGCGATTGTGTTGCGCTTGCGCAGAACAGTGTCAGTCCTACGCACCTAACGAGCTCCAGCGCGCCGTTAACAAAAAAAAAAATTCACTATATTTGGATATATTATATATCCAAATATAGTGAATTTTTTTTTGTGCCAGATATTGGATGTGAAAAGAAGAAAATGTTTGTGGTTGTGTGAATTTCCCATAACAGGAATTAATACGTTAGCCTCTTACCAAACATCTAGTTAGATTTGTACAAAGAGAGAGAAAAAAAATGTATTTTTGTTTGTTTTACGACCTTGGTTGCACTTGATTCCATTGGAAATTACTCCACAAATACACATTTGACAAAGATGATAGAATGGCTATGGTATAAGTATGACTGGAAATTATTTTTGTATTTTGATACTGAATGAAGAAAATGGGTTGTTCTATAAGGCATAAGTTTTCAGATCTAAATAGGCTTATGAAAGTGTGTTCCATAGCAGAAGGCAAATAATATATAAGGGGGAAGTTGTTTTTATGCCAGATATTGGATGGGAAAAGAAAAATGTTTGTGTGAATTTCCTATTGCAGGAACTAATATGTTAATACCAAACATGAAGAAAGATTTTACAAAGAACAATGTCTGTTTGTTTTCAACCTTTGAGGTGTTGAAAATTTATTACTGAAAATCTGGCAGAATGTTCTATTAAAGAAAAGATAAAAAGAAAAT